>NW_024429190.1:68897018-69457018 GCF_017639785.1 Mesocricetus auratus | reverse complement strand
TACAGAATGGAGGATAAATCACTTATGGTTGCTTGATTGTAGGCATCTTTGCAGTTTGCAGAATGCCAAGATATAATACAGCGCCAAGAACAGGAGTCTGTGCGTCTAAAACTTCAGCACACCTTGGATGTAAAGGTAAGGGTAGTTTTCATTATATATAATTCAAGCAGAAGCAATGCCTATGCTTGATGCACTTTGATATTTTCTTTGTATGCTTCTGTGTGTGTGCCTATGCGTGTGTGTGTGTGTGTGTGTGTACATATTCATAGGTTTTTAAATGAGCACTGTGGAGGCCAATGTTAGGTTTCTTCCTCAGTCACTTCTCCACAGGGTCTCTCACTGAATCTGGAACTCACAAGGTTAGGCTGGATGGCCAGCAAGGCCCCAGGAGCCACCTCTCTCCACCACCCAGCATTGAGATTACAGCCTCACGCCACTGCACTGGCCTTATTCTGAGTACTTGGGGTCAAAGTCCCTATGCTTATACAACTAGCCCTCTACCATCAGAGCCAACCTCCCAAGTTCATGCATATTTTACATTTGATATCCTTTCCACATCATCTGCTACATTTGTAAAGTCTGTAGAAGCATTGCTACATACTATACACATACTTCTCATTTAGGATAACCTGGAAACATCATGTTTTAGTCTTAGTTGACAATAAGCAAGTGAAACAATGTTCCACAAGTGCCTGCCTTAGGAATACCTGAGGAAAGTTTTCCTCACCAGGTGTCAGGTGAACCAAAGACCCAAAGGATCAGTGTTTGGCTTGTTTATGCAATAATTTACATGACAAAACATGTTTCTTTAAAAAGTGTCTTTATACTGCAATGTGTACATTTTCAGAGTATATTTCAAGTTGCTCAGTATTTTAACGTTTTAGTAATAGGTTTTGCCTGTGAAGTCGAACAGTAGTCTTGATGTCACCCTTCTCTGTGGCTGCAGTTAGCGTTATCTTGTTCACGTCTGCATTGTTTGCAGGAGCTGCAGGGTCCTGGCTACACCTCTAATCCTTCCATGAAACCTCGTCTTCTGCAGCCGGCATCTGTAACTCGGTCTCATTCCAATGTCCCATCCTCCCAGTCTACGGCCAGCTTCCTGTCTCATGTCAGTAACCAGCCATGTAACCCACTAAATGAATGACACAATATGGGAGTGACTTAAGTTGGGAAAAAGTTACTTATGAAAATAATGTTTATAGTTAGCATTTTCAATGACTAGATTTAGATATATATAATTTCCTAGGAATCCAATGGAGTCCGTATGAAAAAAATATCTTCTTCACTGTTATTTTCTTGAAAAAGACAGAATAAAATTGTCATTGGGATTAATGATAACAAAAATATTAAAGTAAATTATTTCATTGCATTATATTTAGTTCTTCAGTTAGTCCCAGCATAAGCATGTTTCATATAACAAAGCAACACAGATAATAAATAAATGGCATATCATATGCTAAGTGCAGCCTAGCAACATATTTAATACTTCACCAAGACAAAAACTGTTGGCTTTGTGTAATTTCCTAATGAGAGTTAGGGTTAGGGTTAGGGGGTTAGGGTTAGGGTTACGGTTACGGTTAGGGTTAGGGTTAATATTTTATTAATGCTAAAACACTTAGTTTAACTTTTATACTTTTATACTTTCAAAACACAAGAAAAAACATGGACAATGTAAATTCAGACTTTCTCTGAAGTCATACGAATTCCTTACAATCAGAATCTAGCTCTAACCCTTAACAAAGAAAGAGAAGACAAGAAAAAGACTTGTTCCATCTGTCAGTTATAGCAATCATGTTTTTACTTTTAAGAGTCCTGCATTTAGAATGGCAACAGGATCATCAGAACCATTGAAAGTACTAGGTAGATAAAAGATGTCTAAATGACTAGTAGTTGAAATGGACTTGTGCACTGCAAAATAAACCATCATTTATTCTGCTAGTCCACAATTTCTGTTTAGCAGCTGAATTAATTTTATAAGAGAATATAATGTACAGACATGAAAAACTAAGTCTTTGTGCATTGTTTTCATCAGCACTCTATGAAAACCAACACACTGAAGGAAGACCCAACTAGGGACCTGAAGCAGCTTCTCCAAGAGTTGAGAAGTGTGATCAATGAGGAACCGGCCATGCCTCTGAGCAAGACGGAGGAGGATGGAAGGACACCGTCCCTCGGAGCATTGTGGGTGGCTGTGTGAGACTGCATGCTTGTAATTAATGCCAAAGCTCCTTTCAGGAGCTTGTCACCACTAAGTTATCCACCTGTCCTTGTCTGGATGGTCAGGGTTAAACAACTTTGAAGAGAATGTAAAGTTACCAGGAAAAGCAAAGGTAGAGAGGTTAAGCAAAGAGGCCACGGGGCAACAGACACATTCAGTGCAGAAAGAGACCAGTACACAGCGTTAGCCAATGTTAATTTGTAATGATTTATAGTTCCCAAGAGATTGCGTGTCCATAATCATACTGAGTATTGCATCACCAGCTGTGACAAGGTGGGACCAAGTTTGCTTATCCCATTTTACAAGTGAATAAACAAATCCCCAAAGGCTGATTTGTGTGCAGCACACAGTCCACTGCAAAGCTAGACCTATACAGCATTGAGGACTAGAATACTCAAGGAATAAGCTAATAAGAAAAGCCTCCGTCTCTGGCTATTCATGACAACAGCTTATATCAAACTAATAAGATGTCTCATCAAAACAGATGAGCTCACCAGCCCCTCCTGCCCATATCTACAGAGGTCAGTGAGACTCCTGTGTGCTTTTCAAATCTCTCATATTGTCATTTAGATTAACTTAGAATGTCTTATCTATGTTGGTACTAATCTTATTTTTGTGTTATTAGTGTTTATATGGCAAATATCTGAAAGTAAATTTTTCTGAAGAAATATATAACTCATCTCTAGTTCCTCAAGATGTTCTGAGATGTATATTTAATCCAAGTGCCAACGTTAGTTGGATTTATCTAATCGTTAATAGTAACAGTAAAACATTAGTAATATATTGATTACCTATCATGACACTGCATTATATCAGTCACAAAATGTCAGAATGTACCTTTGGCTATTCCAGCTAAGAATTCTTGGACTTGAAGAACACTTTGTTTTCTCCGGGGGGGCAATTAAGGGAGGCAGGTGAGACAGGATCACTGTGTAGCCCTGGCTGTCCTGGAACTCCCTATGCAAACCAGGCTGGCCTCAAACTCACAGTTATCTGCCTGCCTCAAGGAGTCAAAGAGTGCTAATCTTAAAGGTATGCACTACCATGCCTAGCTTTTTTGTTTGTTTTTTTGAAACGGGGTCTTACCGTATATTCCAGGCTGGCTTTGAACTCTTGATCCTCCTGCCTCAACAACCAGAGTGTGGATTACAAGCAAGCAGGCTCTGGCATGCCAAGCTGAGCACTTCCATTTTTCTGGCCATTTAAGCCAGGACAGTGCTGTTAGGTCATTATGACACACGAATAAATTTCAGCACAGACTGACCTACCTCTTATGAAACTAAGAGACAAAATTAGAAGAACTCTTGACCCAAGCACTAGTGACTCTACACTGTAGAGTCTACAGGTTACCATGGCTTCCCCAATCAGTTTCCATCACTGTAGTTCCTAGTGGACTTGAACTGTATCAGGACTGTATCAAGCAAATGTATTTGGTGAGAATTGGGTTAATTTTCTATGACCCTACAATTGGCCTTGTCACTAACGTCTAACTTCTGCCTAATGCTGAAGAATGCATGGAAGAAAGCCCTTGTCTGTTGCATGCCTGGGATCCTAGTGCTTGTGACACAGAGACAGGAGCATTGCTGCCAGTTTGAGGCCAGCCTGGTAATGGAGTGAGTTCCAGGTCAGCCAGGGCTACACAGCTCCAACCTGTTAATAACAACAACAAATTAAAACCCCCAAACAAATCACTGGAAGAAAGCATTGTCTGAGCTGAATCTAGAACTGGCTGGCTCCTGGTAAATATTGCCTAAAATGTAGCTGTAACTTAAATAAAAATTTAGCATAAGTGAATGATTATTTCTAACAGACCAAGCCTGCAGAAGTGCATGTGTCTGTAACTGACTGAGTTTGTCTGTCCACAGAGATGACAGGGTGAGAGACTGCATCACAGAATCCAGCCTGAGGTCAGAGCTCTGCCACAGGTGAGAGCATCGAACTCAATGGATTCACTGCCCAAGAATGTTGTCTAGGGCCTGGTAATCTGGGGGTCGGTTTGAATAGTTTCCATGGCACTTGATGTGCATATTGGCTTCAGAGAAGGAAAGCTGTTACATAGCTTAACTCTAAACAGGACTTCAAGGGTCTGGAAACCAACCAAAAGCCCTTTCTTCTTTCTTTCCTTTTTCGCTTGCTTTACACCTTGCTGACTGTGGTCCCCAGCCTTCTGTCACATAGCAGAGTGCCCGAGATAACGTACAAGAGCAGAAGCTGATGTCCACACATCCTGAAGGTTCTAGCCCCGTCAGGCTCATCCATAGCTTTGGGACTCTGCTGAGGGTATCCAATGGCAAATGGCAAGACGATTGAGGCAGACTGTTCACCTCTCTACTGAGAAACAAAAGAGAAGAGGGCCAGGGCCACAGTTCCCTTGGGGGTCCCATCCACAGTGACCTAAGAACTGCCCACAAGGCACCTCCTGAAGACCCCACTGCCTTCCAGCAGCTCCATGCTGGGGACAGAGCCCTTAACTCATGGGACTCAGGAGGACATTCAGCATCCAGACAAAAGTGCTGATGTTTAGCCATGTGAACTGTCTGTGTGGTATGCCATACCAAAGGACTTTCTCTACATTTACATGTATTTACAGTGGTTTTTGTAACTCTGAAATGTGGTCCAGAAGGAAGTTATAACAGCATCAATGTATCCTATATCTATCAATAATTGAATAGCTGAATTCTAAATGAAATCATAAAAAGATAACATGAAGAAAACCTACAACCTTCTATAAAACCCTAAAATGGACAATTCCTGAGAAGAATGTTAGCAAAAACAGAAAAAAATGTCCAATAACAACCCTTATTAGAGAAGACACAGAACCTATTGTTTCCCTCTTCACTGCCTGCTACAACAAGCACTGACCCCTCAGCCTGGCACTGAAAAGTCTCTGACTTCTGCCACTACTCTGCCAGCTAGTCCTAAGTCAACCTGATACAAGCCAGAGTTGTTTGGAAAGAGAAACCACAACTGAGAAAATGCCACCATAAAACTGGCCTGTGGGCAAGCCTGTGTAGAGGAACAATTGATGCAGAGGGCTCAGCCCACAGAAGTACTGCCATCCCTAGACCAGTGGTCCTGAGGTGTTTAAGAAAGCAGGCTGAGCAAGCCATGAGGAGCAAGCCAGTAAGCAGGAGTCCTTCATGGCCTCTGCTTCAGTTCCCGACTCTACCTAGAGTTTCTGCCCTGACTTTCTTCAGTGATGAATGTGATGTGGAAAACACTTTCCTTCAAGTTGCTTTTGGTTGCGGTGTTTCATCACAGCCATAACCCTGACACAGCCTGTACTGCTGTATTGCTGTACTGTCTAATCTCACCAGACTCTCCTCTTCCTCCTTTTTTTTTTTTTTTTTGTTTGAATCTTGAGGCAGGATCTCATGTACAACTAAGAATGGGTGACCTTGAACCTTGAACTCCTGGTCCTCTTGCCTTCACCTCTTGATTTCTAGTATTACAAACCTGGGCCATGTTCCTGGTTTACATGGTGCTGGGGATCAAGCCCAGAGCTTTGTACATGAGAGGCAAGCTCTGTACTAAGCTGTCTTTAATCCCCAGCTGACTACTCTCAGTTCCCAAGGGCTCACTCCCCCTCTTAAAGGATTTTCCCTACAGGACAACTTGCAGGAAGGAGTCCATTTCTCCTTCCACCATATGGACTCCAGACATCAAATTCAGGTTTTGGGCTTGGCAAGCGCCTTTTCCTGTGGAACATCTCACAGCTGTCTTCCTTTTGACTTTTTGTGTTCTCCACCCAGAAAGGCGAAAGCTTCAACCTCACCCTTTTGAGTCTGCAACTGCCCCAAATCAGTACTCAAATGAAAATGTGTTTTTATCATGAAGCTAGCTACCAGTTTAAGAATAAATTGAGCTTAGGTTGTAGCTTGTTCTTGCAACAGCCCTGGGTTCAATTTCCCGCACTTACCTCCACTAAAGAATAAACTATTTCTTTTGCAGATTTTATTATGTTAATAAGAAAATAACATTCTAACTTTTTTTTTCAAGACAGCCCTGGTTGTCCTGGAACTCACTGTGTAGACCAGGCTGGCCTGAAATTCAGAGACCAGTCTGCCTCTGCCTTCTGATTGCTAGGATTAAAGGCCCAGGCCACTATGCCCAATTTTATAACATTTGTAATTTCTCCTGTTCTCTGGCCAACAGAAGTAACAATTCCCTGAGAGAGTCCACTGAAGGCAGCAAGTCCAGTGAAACTCTTAGCAGGTGAGAAATGATTTCCCTGCCCCTAAGTTACAAAATGTCCTTTTTGTTCTGTTCACTGACTGAGAAGACCATGAGCTCTGTAACGTACCATGTGCGTCTGTCCTATGTCCTTGGAATATATAACACCGAGCAGACAGATTTGGGTCCTGACCCTCCTGTTGTGTGGGATTATAATGTGTGTTTATAGAACACATAAAGAAAAATCTATAATCTTTTCTGTTTTCATAATCCATAAAAACGGAGCTATCTAAACCATCTTTGTATGAAACTTGTATGAAAATGATTACATACTCAAACTGCTTAAATCATAGTTAATGTGTTGGCTAGTTTTATGTCAACTTGACACAAGCTAGAGTCATCAGAGAGAAAGGAACCTCAATTGAGAAAATGCTCCCATAAAATCCAGGTGTAGGGAAGTCTTTGGAACATTTTCTTAATTTTTGATTGATGGGGGAGGGCCCAGTCCATTATTGGTGGTGTCATCCCAAGGCTGGTAGTCCTCCCCCCACACCATCCCTTCAGAGCCTGCATGATCTAACCATCTCTGCAAGCATCACAGACGCCCTACCCCGGCCAGCACTTTGCCGTTTGTCAGTCAGTCAAGCTGACAGAATTAACCACACACTGATGTTATGTTTGCAGAGAACCAGTCACACTGCGTGCAGGAGACCTGGAAGATCCGTCCAGTTGCTTCACATTCACGTCCACAGGTGAGTTTCCAGTGAAATCTGCAGAGGTTCTCACTCCAAGAGAATAAAGACGATGTCACCACAGCAGAGTTTAATCCCCCATTAACTCTGGTCTCACTTCCTCCACCCCTCCTGTTCCGTCAGTTTGTTTTTCCCATCTTGAGCTGTTAGAACTTTAGTTGAACCTGCAAGGCTGTCCGTCCTTTTCCCCGTTGGGGCTTTTGCACCTACAGTGCCACCAACATTGCTAACCACCTCATCCTCTTTGAAATTGTGTTCAAATGTCACTTTCCCAGCAACCCTTAACTCTCATCACTTACTCAAAACACCTTCCTACACTTTCCAGTTCCCCTTACCTTTCCCGTGTTACACCCCATCCTCTAACATACCAGGTAACTTTCTATGTGGTGTTGTTACTGTAGCCATGGCTCAGCCTGGGAGATAAAGCCCTGCAGTCTTTGGCTTCCTGATGCACCCGGATATTTAGAGCCTTCCAGACACAGAACAGCTGTTAAATAATTGTTTATCGAATGGCTGGAATAAAAAAGGAGAATCGAGGCTCTTCAAGTCATTTCCAGTGAATTACAAAGTGATTTCCATGAAAACAAGCTTCTGAAAGAAAGAGATGGAAGGAACAGACTGTTTAAAAGTCAATGCCCAGACTCAGAATGGGAAAGGGAAATAAAAGTGTTAGGGAGTGACTTAAAGCATAGCCAAGGAACAAATTACAGAAGGCACACTTCATGAGGAAGAAAACGTACAGAGTGTGTTGGAGTTAGAAAAGAGGCAAGAGAGTTAACTTTAACTTACAGAAGAGGAAGTAGTTAGGAAAGAATGAAAATGACAGTTATTTGATTAAAACTTGGTTATAAATCTGACCAGTTGTAATGTAAATAGAGGAAAGTAAAATATAATGTGAGAAGGACTTCATTTATGGAAGTGTTAATATAGTTAAATCAAACATTGTATATGCACTGTGTGTGTGTATATATGTGTGTGCAGGTGTGTGTGTGTATAATATAATTTTATTTAATGCTTTTAGTATGTATCTGAGAGTGATAAATTTTCTCAGTTCCTGAAATTATTTATTTCATCCTCATTTTGAAGTACTTAAATATAGAATTCCAGGTCAGGGTTTTTTTTACCACACATTTTTGTTTTGTTTTGTTTTGACATAGGGTTTCTCCGTGTAGCCCTGGCTGTCCTGGAACTCACTCTGTAGACAAGGCTGTCTTTGAACTCAGAGATCCTCCTGCCTCTGGGATTAAAGGCGTGCTCTACCACCTGGCTTTTTACCTCACTTTTAATGTGGGTAATTTCCCCTACTTAGGGTTTCCGTTTTGTCTACTAAGAAGTCAACTGTAAACCTAACTGATGTCTATTTAAATTTAGTATGCCTTTCCTCTCTTGACTGACAGCTGTAATATTTTTTGCCTTTTGTTTGCTTGTTTATTTTAGCAGTTCTTGTCCATATACCATTCTTTTGTCTATGGAGTAGAACACATCTGGTGTTTGAAAGTCTCTTGGTGTGAATCTATGAACGTCCCTGACTGACAGCTCCACTGTGTCTATCTTCCTGTATACCAATGACCTACTAGTTGCATTTTGTTTTCTACCATGTCATCTTGTCTCCTTACATAGCCAGTTAGTTTTTATCATAGGACACTTCCTGGCAGATTTTACAGCTAGGTGAGACTCAGAATTGTGTTTGTTTTTGTAGACAGCTAAGGGTATTGTCAATCCCAGACCAGTTTGATCAGATCAGCAGTGGATCTGATTTGAATCGAGATCTCTGGATCTCAGGGTCCTGCATGTTCTCATTCCTAAAGCCAGTGTTCTCCAGAGGAACAAAACCATAAGAGAGTTTATGTAACTGTGATTAACTTCCATGATCAGAAGCTGGGAAGTTCTACAAAGACCACCTGCAAGCTAATAGCAGGGGAAAGCAGGTGCTTAGCTAAGAATCTTGGAGGGCAATGATTCAGGCTGAGGCTTGCTGGAGAGTCAGGGGTGAGGATGATGGATGCTGATGTCTCCAGGCAACAGCAGTATCAAAACCAAACTCACTGTGAAGAATTAAGCTAGTACCCACGGATGAGCTTCCAACCACTTTTTGTTCCAGCTGGACTTAATCCACTGACACTGCTACCTACATACAGGGTGGGTCTCCCCCATCCAGTTTGCTGACATAAATGCCTCTTTTCTCTGGAAACTTCCTCACAGACAATCCAGAAATGTCCTCTGCCCGTTTTCTAGATCTCTCAGTCTAGTGGGCTAAGAATAGTAAGCCATCACATAGGGTCCAACCCTTTTTAGGACACAACTTTTCCAAGTTGTTGTCTTCATTGGAGGAGTTTACTTGTGAGACGTTTGACTTTTTTGTAAGGGCACTTCACTACCTTTAGCTAATTCTGTCTTTTACCCTGGTCCTTATACTATCTCAGCAAGTCCATCTGTGAAGATCTCAGCCTCCCGTTCATTCAATTCTTCCCCTAAGAAGTCTCCAGTGCACTCGCTCCTGACCAGCTCTGCCGAAGAGTCAGTGGGCTCCACATCACAGTACCGCTCCTCCAAGACTATTCACTCACCCGACTCTACAAAAGGTAAGGATGACCTGATATTGCTGATGGGACTCATTGATTTCTTACATCAGGGAGCTGCAAGATTTGCACGTCCCTCTCATATGCATCCTGCAGTTGGTGCTTTAAGTAGGTGGTCTTTAAATTTGTCAATATGTATGCACACTCATGCATTAAGGTTCTAAAAGCTTAGATATTGTATAGAAGTATGTTTCTGCTCTTGTTTGGCATGAACAGTGAACTTTTTCTATTAATTTTTTAGGATATGTAGTGTCTAAGTGATGAAGCTTGCCACTCTTGCTTAGTTAAAATGTAGCTCTCCTTCAGCCAACACCTTTTGAAGTGCAGATGTCTGTTATACATTCTTGTACAAAATCTCATCAAAAGTTTTAAGTTCAGCTTTTGTTTCATAAAATAAATGAAAAAATGATTTGTAGTAAGTGCCTTAGAATTCTGAATTACATGTAAGTGTGTTGAACTGGACTTCAAATGTTACTCATTCTATACAGCAGTGACCAAAACCAGTCCAACATTCTGTGGGATCATTCTCATTGACTGATAAGGCACAAGACACACATGGTGTTGTGTCATTGTCAAAACATTTCTTAGTCTTTTGATATCCTAGGACATACATATTCTAAAAAGTACAAAAATCAGAATCTAATCACATTTGAGTTTACTTTATTGTTTATGCTGTGTGCATTGTACCCTCTGTCTTTTGTTTCCAAGCTCTCTCTTGTCATCTCATTCAGGACATAGAGTGACCGCTGGAGGAGGGCAGCACCTGTAACATCACACAGAGATGTAACATTTTCTCCCACACTTCACATCCTCACCAAGCATCATTATATAGTATTTCTGTTCAAATATTCTTAAGATGTTGTTTCTCATCCTCTTATAAATCTTTTAGAGAATTATTTTAATACTATAATTACAACAAAAAGGATATTTGGTAATGGAAACAAGTCAACAAAAATGTTTTTAAAATTAGTCACCTAGTCCAGGGCTAAGATCAAAATTCAACTCTTCTGTTTGCTAACCAAGTGTTTTGGAAACGCACTTCTTAAAGACAGTCTTCATGCCTCTGGGCCCATCAGCCACTGCTACCCATCCTAGGGTCACCATGCTGGACCAGCACCCATACGGCCTTTCCCGCCACACACACACCATTCCCACTCAGGTGACAGTCTGACAACGGAAAGTGTGCCAGGGTCTGAGTTAGAGCCTGCTCCCTAGGCCCCAGTTAGGAATTACTCAGGTTTGCTGTGAAAAATGACAACTGTACAAAGTGTCACTAGCTTGAAGTATTCTGAGTCCTGTTTAATACTATATAGTTGAATAATAGTAAATCAACTTGATTTAAAACAAAACCAAGTATGTGAGTATTGCTGTATTAAACAGGAATTGTTTTCATTTTAAAATATTTTCAAGTTTTCTTAAGAAAAGTTGCTTAACACATAATTTGAAGATTTCTAGAAGAAATATTGAATAGACTTTTAATATCACATCTAAGCAATTTTCTAATAGATTCACAGTCTCCGTCACTAGAAACAACAGGAAAAACATGCCGAAAACTGCAGAACAGACTGGAAAGTCTGCAAACCCTGGTAGAAGATTTACAGCTGAAGAACCAAGGTACAGTAGAGAGGTCTCCAGACCTGGGGTTTAGCTCAGTGACAGATGGCTTGCCTACCTAACAAAAGCCCTGGGTTCAGTCTTCAGAATTGGGGGGGGGGATCACAAAAAGATATACACATATACAACACGCAGGCACGCACAAATATTTTTCTACCAATGAACATTAACACAATAAATGTAAGCATATTAATAGTAAAGGGCTCTGCAGGCACTCACTAACCAGCTCTGGATTCAGTACTGCTTGTCTTCATGGGCCTCACAACAGCATGGGAGTGTAGGAACTGTGACTGTCAGGATGCGAGCACACAGCACAGCCAGTCCTATGTCACAGAGGACAGTAGTGCTGGGATTCGATCCCCACTGCTCCCGACGCTGAAGCCCACATCCGCTAACACACGGAGGTCACAGCACATTGAGTAAAATCCAAGTGAATCCTGTTAACTCCAGCTCCCCCCTGAACAGTAAGAACACATTTATTTTTAGGTTGAGTCTTTAAAAAAATTAGTTCAAGAATTTTATAGTTTATTTTGATCACATTTCTTTCCCTAAGATCCGCCCCTTCCTCTCCCACCCACCCAACTTTGTGCCTTTTTTAAAACTTACCAAATATAATTGGTGCTGCCCATATAATTGTTTTTAAAAGAAGGGAGGCTTTTGGGGTTTTTTTTTTGTTTTTTGTTTTTTTTTTGGCCCACCTTATACCCACACTTTGATTTATATTTCTGAGTTCATCCTACTTATGTCATCCTAGAGTCATCTAATTAGAAGTTGTGTGGCGTTTGTTTAATAGAAACAGTAAATTAGACTAGAGGCAGTGTCTGGTAGGATGGCTCTTGAAGTTCTGTACAAATAGTTTTGGAGGGTTTGGACAGAGTTTATCAAAATTTAAAGTTCAGGGCTGTAGATACAGCTTGGTCCTAGGGCATTGCCTTGTATGTACAAGGCCATGGGTTCAATCCTAGCACAACCAAAAGCCAAAACCATACCGAGAAATTCTCCCAAACTCTTTATAATAGTGACTTCTGCCCCCAAGATTCGAGGACAGGTGGCTTTCTACCCTCCGGAGGCACTTGCAGTATGTATGCTTCTTTTACCTCATCCTGCTTACGGAGGCTGTAAGTTTACTCACCACAACAGCCCTCACAAATGTGCACTGCATTGAAGTTTTCCATCCCACACCACCGGCTCAGACTGAGTCTGATCCGAACGCTAAAGGCTCATCCCTGAAGACAAGCGTGAGAAGGCTTAGAACCCGAGTTGACTTTCCAATCTAACTTTGCTTTATTGACATTTTCAGCAATGTCTTCAATGATCAGAAATCAAGAGAAGAGGATTCAGAAAGTAAAAGACCAGGAAAAAATGTTACTAAAATGACACATTGCTCGCCTGCTCCCTAAAAGGGCTCACGCCCGATTAATTGTGATGTTTCTTATAATTAGTGCCCTGTGGACTTTTTCTTTTTATGTGAAAATTTAATAAAAGATACCCTGTCCTGTAAAGTCTGTTTTGAAATAAGCTTCTTGAATCCTGTCACAGTAAAACTTGGAACACTACCAGCTAGATTTAAAAGTATTCATATATTATAATGTATTAATTTATGCTAATATCTAGCATGTTGGTATAATTGTCTTAAATTATTTTACTGGTTCTAAGATAGTAGAGCCATTTTGTTTTTCAGCTTAAACAAATTCTGAGGAGGAAAAAAAGAGTGTTTCATGTGGTGTAAGCTTAAACAAATTCTGAGGAGAAAAAAAAAGAGTGTTCATGTGGTGTAAGGGTACAGTGGCAAGAACAGAAGGACAAACTCCAGCACTCTGGACAAACAGCAGCCTTCTTTGGTGACCTTGAGCTCATTGTTTGTTCTGTCAATATCACTAATCAACAAAACTTTGGTGGCCCCAGTCAAAACTCTCAGAAATCTCTCCTCTTGCATAAAGCTAAAGAAAAGACAATACTTCGTTAATCTTTGACAAATGAATAGGTACGCTCTAGATTGAACTAATATAGTCTACTTTAATTAAATTTTAACAAATTGGGGGTATTCGTATGCAAACCAAATATAATGAGATGAGGAGGACAGACATAAGTGTTTCACTTGTGCCATAATATTAGAGACAATGTGGCAGGGGTTAACTGTCCCCAAAAATGTATTCTTCCATTCCCTAGTACACAGTTGTCACAGGGACACAGCTGCTAGCTGGAGTCTGTGTTGTGGCCCCCTGTCCCTCACCTGTGGGGGTAGTCATCTGACCAGTTCTCACAGGTGGAGTAGAACACGAACAGAGAACACTTCAGGTCAGAGTGTTAATACTGCAGTTGTGGGTTTTCCTCAGGTTATTTCCCTCCTACAGACTGGATGCAGAGGGCGGGGAGGGCCCTTAGGATGGCCACACCACAGGGCAGAGGGGATCTGGGAGCTCTACAAGGAAGGGAGCTGCTGCCCAGATGACCTACTGATGACTGATACAAGGACAAGAAATCTGTGTGGTGTTCCTGCCGTCTTACATGGATGCCAGCAGGAGCCCTGACTCCACAGCCATCAGCTAAGAGGGCGGACACGCTCTCTCAGGGAAACCTCGTCTCGTGCTCCTCCCAATGACAGTCATCACTCTAAGCACAGACAATGGTCAAGAGACATATATGTAATTATAAATAATATGTGTATAATAGCACAATCTGTTTAAGTCAGTTGGCTTTAATGAAAGATTAACTTTTATTTCATCAGTAACTATCAATAGAATTCTAGAGACTTTTGTTTAAATTGCTTTACTTCACAGGAATATTGAGCGTTGTGAAGTAATGGCCGGCACCTTCTGCCGACCTCATTATGAGACATAAGCACAGTGTATGGGTTTCATCCCGAAACAGCTGTGAGCCCAGAGCTTGCAGGCCACCTGCCGAGCGCCATCTGATGCTGCTTTGAGTTGAGTCCATACTTTTGTCAGCAAAGGCCATCTTAGCCAGAGTTAAGTACTGTTTTGCCAATAGCTATTGTACTTTTTTAACACATAAACTGGCGGATGGACTTAGGACAATCAGGGCTTGAAGGTCGTCCTTAGCTATATATCAAGTTCCAGGACAGTTTGGGCTATCCCCTCTCGAAACAACCACCAAGAGCTGGGATGAGCTCAGGGGTAGAGTGTTTGTCTGGCACTGCATACAGGGTGTGGTGGCACATGCCTGTAATCCCAGCACTTGAGGAAGCTGAGGCAGGAGGACCAGTCTCAAGGGCATACTTGGTTACACAGTGAATTTTTGGGCAAGCCTGGATTACCAGAAATCCTGCCTCAGAAAGACTTCATCTTTAAATACTTGCATGCTGAATTCCCCTCTAAGCAAAGTTTTAGAAAATATTTAAAATTCTCTCCAAAAGGGAAAACAGACTCCATATGTCATTTGCTGTAACATTTGATGTTTGCTTTTCTCTATATGTAAAATACTATACCATTACTTTATATCTAGTTATGGTGCTAAAATTGAAACAAATAATTCAGACATTTTATAAAGATATTACAACTCAGGATTTATTATTCAGTTATAACTTAAAAACTTAATTATCCCTTCACAGAGCAAAGATATTCTTCCGCATCATGGTCCTATGTAGTTTTCACTCACTGGTATGAGAGGAGAGTGAAGAGGTGACAGATGGAAAAAAGCTTCCCCAGGGCAGCCCATCTACTGAGACCTGGAATGGGGTGGGGGAAGTGACTTCTGGGAGGGCACTGTAGGGAAAGGATGCACACGCCCTTGCTGGAGCCAGGCGGGGGCCTGTAAATCCCAGTCCTCAAAGGAGTACAGTCACCTTTCAAGCCGCCTCACCATCTTAGCCACCCCACTCGCTCCACTTCCTGGATGACCAACTCTGATTAGGACATTAAGACAAAGCCACACCGGCTAACCCCACACCTATCCTCAGCGCTTACAATGGAACAAACACTAATGGGGAGTCTCTGAGTGTCACTCCAGTCCTGACTGATCACAGTTCTATATGGTGTCGTTTTAAAATGTAAACATGTTGTGTTAGCTGCATTTAATGAGGCTTACCGACATCTCCCTGCTCTAAGAGCCACAGGCTCTACCTCGTACTTGTGCAGTTGGTTAGTTTCTCCTTGCATAGTCCATGCCTCAGTCTTAGCCCAAACCAACTCCCCAGGGACGGTCAACCCCTCAAGTAATGTCTCAGCACAAACCAGTCAGTGCAATAAGGGAAAAGTTCCAGCTCACCGATAGCATCATGGGCATGCATAAATCCTCCTACATTCTGGACAAAAGCCACACTAGCAACTCTGATGGCTACAAATGGGATTACACTGCCTTTAAATTATGCAGTGTGCTCTACAGCCTTAGCCTCTTCCAACTCTGCTGCGGCCTCTTGCTCAGATGCTTCACACCGCGAGTCAGTGAATCCCCCACCACCCATGAACCACTTTAGCCTCATGGCCAGTCTGCAGGAGTCTATTGCTGCATTCTTCCCAGCGAGTAACTTCCCTATTCTCTACCAGCACAAACTTCCATTCCACCACCGTGTCCACAGGCAGGAAGACAGAATGGGACCACAGCCCATCCTTACAGTAATGGAGCGGGACGTATCTGGTCCATCCCCCAAGATTCTCGTGGTCTCCAGTTACTGCAATGAACTGCACATCGGAGCTTGTGTTGTAGTGCACCTGGAACTGGATGCTGACCTGCTGAGCTTCCAGGGACACGGCCTTCCCATCTACTTCCCAGCCTCTTCCTCCCACAAGAGTGCTTCTGCCGTCACCCATTCCCTGACTTAGGCCCTCAAGACTGCTACCCAAGCCAGCATCCCCCCAAGATAAGTGCCTGGACACCACTTCCCAGTCCTCGTGGCCTGCTGGGTCCTGATTGGCTGGCTGTGCAGGGCTGGCTGCTTTAGCTCTGTCCCTGAGCAGGCTGCTAGACGACAGCTTCTCTGCCATGCTCCCCGCTGTTTCTTGTCCTTTACAGGATCTCCATTCTCCTCTATGAACTTCCGGGCTTTGATTCCTCGACACTTCTGGGTTGGCCCTGGAGTGGGTGTCCGCACTCTTTCCAGCAGGTACACATTCTCTGGCATTGCCCCAGTCTGCTCCAGTATTCTCAAGTCTCTGTGCTCCCTGCAGGTTACCAAGATCTTTGGTCTCGGAAATCAAATGTCCGTTGCTTTCTTGAAGCTGCTCTGAGAAAGGAAAATGTAGCAACTTTAGCTGGTTTCACAAAGGGAAGAGAATGGTTGCTATCATCTCGGTTTCTATCTGTAGGTCAAGCTCCTGTAGGAATCAAGTGTCTATTTGCACCTTCTCAACACCACTCTAAGAGCACACATGCAGAGCCAACAATCAGAACACACTCAGTGTGCTCAGCACGAGAGACAATGAAGTGGCAGGCACAAAGTCTCCACAGGCCAGACCAGGTTGGCAGGGATCCAAAGTTAAGTCACTTGGCTCCTGTCATAAAAAAAAAAATGCTGTCTGGGGTTGGAACAGGAGCTTAGCAGGCCCAGCCGCACACACCATGGCTTCTGTGGGACAAAGGACTCCCTAAAGTGAGTGCAGGACAGGGTTAGCTCTGGAAGGCAAAGGGGTCAGTGTGAGCAGAGTTGGGGTGGGGGTGGAGGAAGTGAGGGGGGAGAAATCTCTCCAAAGACACATGAGGTTCCACTTACACACACACTATACACACACACTATACACTCTTAAAAATTGTTCTAAAAAGTCCACAATCCAAGTCGCTCAAAGACTTGGTTTGTTCCCTGGCTACCTAAGTAGCTCTCAAAACCTGACCTTCTACACTCAGCACGTGGGCTTTTTAATGGTGAGCTTCGGAGTGAGATATCAACAAACCTCAATTCCCCAATTAAAACATGAGGCTGGCCTTCATACAAGAAAACAGATGAACCGTTTTTCAAAAATCAGCCGTGGGAAAGATTCTCACGTAACTACAAATGACTACCACTAAAAATAAGTTCGGCCAGGCAACGCCAACCTTCCAAAGAAGGGCACAGGAAGACGGGGCTTCGTGCCAATGCACACTGGTTGCCTGGTGCGGGGTCTCTAGAAT
Organism: Mesocricetus auratus; assembly: GCF_017639785.1. NCBI lineage: Eukaryota > Metazoa > Chordata > Mammalia > Rodentia > Cricetidae > Mesocricetus > Mesocricetus auratus. The sequence continues at coordinate 69,439,619 of NW_024429190.1, read as the reverse complement.
GTAGATGTAAACTACAATTCTCACCAGTTTGGTCCCCCAGTAGGCCGACTGGGCTGTTGTAAGTGCACGCACGGCCAGTGCACAGCTGCAGCGGCTTTCATGATCCACGTCTAAGCTGAATTTTACTTTCCTGAAGCAATTGTCCAAGCGAGTGCTCAACGCTCGCCAGCCTCAAACTCAGATCTAAGAAGGGGCGTGGGGTGTCAGAGCTTGAAGCTACGGGGACTAAGACTCAGAGGATGCCCCTTCCAGCTTCATGGAGACTACGGAGATTTGTGAGATGTCCCCCCTCCCCCGCCCCTAACCCAGCCTCGAGCACTGCGCCAAGCGCCGCCGGCCGGAGGAGCCGGTGCCGGCCTGAGCGGCAGGAGCAGGGCGCTGCCTCTGGAGGACCCGGGTGGCTTCTCCAGGACAGTACAGCCCGGGAGGGAACGCAACCGGGCCCGTGGGGGGTTCCATCCCAGGTGGGGGAAGTTAGTCCACCACGATCCACCTGGAGAGCTTCAGGTGGCTTTCATTCCCCCTTCCCCAGTGAACTCCGAAACACCGGGCACATTTGCCCCGAGCCCCGGGGAGGAAGAATACCTGGTTTGGAGACCAGCACCCGCTCGGAAGGTTCAGGGCTCAGGCCGCCACCGTCACCCGGACCGCCTCCCGGAGCCGCAGCCTCCCCTGGAGGAGCGTCCTTCTGCGGCTCCGCACCCCCGTCTTTCCCCGGGACCCCAGGGTCGCCCCGCAGCAGCCACAGGATAAGCGCAGCCGCCAGACACCCGCCGACCAGCAGGGCGGACCAGACGGCGCCCATGGCTGAGAGGCTGCGGGAGACTACGGGCCCCGGACCAGGGCTCCGCTCACCCGCACGGCCACACCCACCCCGCCCGCCTCAGCCTTTTACGGTTCCTAGGCGGCCAGCCCGGCCCTCAGTGACCGCGAACTTCCCCGGCCCCGCCCCGCCCCGCCCCCGCCGCCCGGAGCTCGCCGATTCCCCCCTCCCCCCCCCGCCCCAATGCCCAAGCCGGGGTCCCGCTCCACTGGATTCCGCACAGCACCGAGCCAGGGCAAGGAACTCCTGGAGCTCAGAGGAGACAGGGGGCTTAGAGACCAGTACTCTTGCTGGACGGTTAGCACACGGAGAGGTGGAGAGGGCGGGGAAGGGAAGGAGGACGCGGGGCGGGGGATGAGTGAGTGAGTGAGGGCAGGGAAGCCTAGAGGAAGCGCCACTTCTGCCCGCAGCTGTGCCCAGCTTTTTCAAACCTCTGTGTAATAATCTACTTAAAGGCCCACTTCAACCAATCCCTTTCCCCCTCGAACCTCTTACTCCCTCCCTTTTAAAAAGAAGGGTCCAGGCTAGCCTAGAACTCTCTATATATCTAAAGCTGGCCTCAAACTCCTGATTCCGCGTCTCAAGTGCAGGGTTACAGATGAGCTTCGACATGGCCGGATCCTTCCACCTCTTTTTGCTGCGTACATCCATTCATTTGAATTGGATATTGCACACGGATGGAGCCCCTACATGTAAATATTAATAAAACAGCGACCCTTTATCAAGCATCATATATTCAAAGCGTTTTGTGTATAGACTTAAACTGATCCTCACACAATAGACGTCCTATGAAGGACCACACTGCTCTGTCGATGTGTACACACACCTACTTCAGGTTAATGCGCCAGGACTTTTTATTTCTGGAGGTTTTCCCTTAAACTCATCCTCCCACAGCCTCCTGCTAAGGCCACAGCTGGAGACTATGTGCCTTGAAGCTATTACTAACATGGCTCCCTCTGGGAGATCCCAGTTCTCCTTGCTGGGATCACACAGCAGCTCTCAACAGGCAGATAGGTAGAAAACACAGCAATAAAAAAGACTCCTGCTTTATTATTAAAGTATTGGATATTAAAATGAAATACTGCTATACCCATAGTTGAGAGCACCACTCAGCCCTGTCAGACAAGCTTCTTGCAGTAGATGGTAAATTAGCACAGAGACCCACAGCTGGGCCATGTGTAGCGCGTGAGAGATTTGGGAGCACTCAACCCTAAATGGGATGACTTTATTAAACCCCCTCCCTTCAGCCCTCAAGGAACTGCCTGGAAGAGGAGGTAGAAATATTCTAAGAGTCAGATGATCCCAAGGAAACAGTGTCTGGCAGACACACCAGGACTTGAGACACGTATGCACTCACAGAGATTGTGACAGCATGAACAACACCGGCGCAGGCTCAAACCAGATAAATCCCGCACTGAGAGGAGGAAGTGAGCGAAAAGTCCCCCCTAATCAAGAAGCTATTTGCGACTGATGCCTGCTGAAAAGGGAAATCCGTTTTCTTCAAGGGAGCACACCGGTGTATCGGCCAGGAGGGGATGGTGTACACACAGAGGACTCCGTGTTTGCTTAGTTTGGTGTACTTTTTGTTTGTTTTGGTATTTTCTGTCTTTTAATTTTTTCTTTTTTTAAGTTTGTGTTTTGGTTTTCATTTTGGTGTTTTGCTTTTATTGAGAAAGGAAGGGGGGAGGACATGAAATTGGGTAGATAAGAAGATAAGGGGATCTGGAATGAGTTGAGAGAGGGAAAATATGATCAAAATATGTAAAAAGTTTAATTAAACTTATTTAGAAGAATTTAATAGATAAGTAGGTAGACAGACGAGATAGATGAGGTAGCATAGGAGGAGGTACACGGATAATGTATAGCAGCGTAGTTAGGAGGGTTGCCTAATGAACATCTCCAACCCAACTCACTTACATGAAGACAGTACTTCACGCTAAACTAAAACACAAGCCCCTACAGGCTGCCTGTCGGTCCCACTGTAATCATGTCCCACCTACACAGAGGATTCTTCAATGGCTCTACATCTCACAGCAAAACCCTGTCCTCATGACCTCTGAGGGCTCACCCTCTCTGGTCCTCTCTCGCCAGGTCGCCAGGTGGCTTCTTCAGCTTACATACATCTTACATGCATTTCAAGCACAACTTACATAGAACTTGGTGTGATCTTTTTCAAACACATTTCATGTCTTTGACTAATTAGTGATTCAGTGGTGAACATGGGAGCCATAATATATCCAAACCATACCTTCCATTATATACCAGTGAGCATAAGCCCAGGGTTTCCCTGGGTTCTGTGAAAACCAAGTTCATGAAACCCAAGGGAAAAATCACAGGATTCCCCCCCCCACCCCGACTTCATAACCAGCCAATCAGAAGTAGGAAGTGAATGAATTTGGGATTAACCTCTGAAATGGGGAGTCTTAAACTGAGCCCTTTAATTTATGAAATCAAAACTGACTTCAGGCAGAGAGTGTCAGAGTTGTGTGAAAGTGGAGGACATCAAGTTGATGTCCATGAGTTGGAGAATTGCTTGGTGGGGGGAGGGGGACGGACGACACCTCTCCCTACGTACCAATTCTCACCACCTGGAGCTAGGTGCTTAAGAGCAGGAGAGAATAAACAGTATCCTTCCACTGACCTCTGCATTGTCAGTCTCAGTGTGGGCACCCTGGGACCCCATCGGTGTACCTCCACCTGCTCCGGCTCTGATGCATTCTGCAACTATTCTTAGCTCTGCTCAACACCTTCCCTAAAACTCGGCATTGCTTTCCTGGGCTCAGAATTCCACCTCAGCACCTCCTCCCTTCCTCACACTGATATATGCCATTCTTTTATTTGAATTCTGAACACATGAACTTTGTTAGTGCAAAGTCTGAGGTTTTCTCTCATGCTATACTTATTTTTGGAATCCATTTCCTCCTCCTCTAGCTTGCAAATCCCTTTGGGGGGGGTCAGAGCACTTCATTCTTTGTGTTCCATGGAATGCCAAGTCTATCATGCAATACACCCTTTTATTGTTGCTCTTTATTGAGTGCCTAATTGATGTAATTGATGCTGGCCCCTGGCTGGTGCTTCATCAGGATTATCTCATGCACGCCTCGGAGTCTGATCTGCTCAAGGTCATCCAGGGGATAGCCGACTAGGCTAAGATTTGGACCCAGCATCCTGACCCCAGGATTCCAGCTCTGAACCTCTAGCTACCCCAAATCCTGATTGTGGTTAAACTACATTTACATTTCAAAACATGCATTTTAGAAGTGGGTGTGTGAATTTGGGCATGTGTCATCAGAGGAATCTTCAGGGAATATTCCAGCATGATGCTGAAGTGTAGCCGTGTATTGGTTTCTCATTCCTCCCTCTCCAAGCCCTGGCTCTCTGGGGATGTACCATCAGCACCTGTCCATTTCTGTCAAGCTCTGTGCCTGTGTCTTTGCATGACATTCATCACAGGCAAATGCTCTCTGTGGATCAGTCACGTTGGAGCCTCCCAGGTTCAGGTTTCGTAGAGACATTTTCTAACTGCAACTGTTTGCAAACCTCTGACTCATCTTGGAATCTGGATGGACTCCAGGCTGAGCTGCTTGGTAATGATGAAACCTTTAGATACGGGCAATCTGTACTGGGAAAACTAGCTAGCTCGCTGTATAGAGAAGTGGGGGAGGGAGGATGGAGGGGTAGTTGGGCTGCATTAAACAGTGGGTTTCAGGTGGAATAAAAACCCTAAATGAAAATGGTAAAAGTACAAGGCTAAGAGAACAAAATCCAAGACACTGTCACAGTGGAAGTACCTAACATAGGGGGCGATGTAATCACATTTAGTGGGTGCTAGACCATTTATCAGATAGCTCCAGACAAGGGCAGATAGATAGCCGTGCTGTCTAGAAGACAAAGGATTAATAGCTGGATACCCACCAAGTTCTCACACACTGACAAGAAAACGACACAGGGGACATTCTTTCCTTCACATCTAGACGGAGCAGACAACAGACACCCACGGGCTGAAAGAACAAATACAGAGCTGCTCAAAGCCACTGCTAATCAGAAAGGGAAAGGCAGGGCAAGTGTCTGCATCTATCCTGGAAGCAAACACTAGCAAGAAGATGGGGTGGCTTCTGGGAAATTTACGGGGTGCAGTCAGAACCCTTGCATGAAATGAACAGTGTGTGTACCCCACCACACAGCCCTCATCAGCATTCAAGGCCTGCGAGTCACCTGGCTACACAGGGAGGAGAAAACAACTCAGTGGAATGTTCTGGAGACCTAGAAAACCCTGGGGGTGTTCCACGAGGTGTCCAGAGTCCTGTACGGGAGGGTCCATACAATGCGGAATCAGCAAACACCCAGAGAGGTAAACAGAAGATATCAAAATTAAGCCAAAAAATGTCCAAAGGCCTTGGAGCTTTTCTGTTGCTGTTTAGTTTTTGTTGTTCTGCAGTGTTGGGCATTGGACCCAAGGCCTCCTGTGTGCCAGGTGAATGCCTGGACAGTAAACACGCCCGGCTTGCTTCCTTCCGTTCTCCTCTGCCTCCTGACAAGCCTAGCGAAACCACGATGAGTACAGTCTGGGGTGCCCCTTACCTCTGCTTCCTGTATTATTCTGTAGGCATTCCTAGCACCACTCATCCAGTCACAACACTGTAAATAAATCTTGTCTCTGTATTATGGCTTGGATATGAAATGTTAAGCAAACATTTTCCCGTCCTGTGTAACAACAAAAATCTCCCCAGAATTTTATTTCTTCGTGCTATCTTGGGATCTAGACTAGAATGTGACTCAGACTCAGCTACGGATGATTCTGCCCACTGGTCATTCCTTAAGCACAACTATTCTGGTGCATTTTCTCAATCCAAAGACTTGTGAATTCAAGAAACAATTTCCCTGCACCCCATGATAACCATTCCAAAGTACAGCAGGAGGAGAGTTACAGGATAATTGTCACAAGCAGTCCTGTTCAAAAAGAGGGAGCTAGGGGCACACAGGAGTCACACGGTATCCATGGCGACTCTGAGAACCAAGGGAATGCTGGAAGTTACTAGATTGGGACCCTATGTAACTACAGCCCATGCAACATCCTGCATAACCTTGACTTGCTCTCTTGGTTCTGTGCTCTGAGCCCTCTGTGCTGTGATGGATGGGCACCCAGCTCTGAGTTCTCCTGGCCTGCTCTGTGCCATTAGAGCTTGGGAATCCAAAGTGCTCTCTTCACTTTCCACTGTCTGTGATTTATTTTAAACGTCTAACCTGGAAATATTTATGTCAGTCTTCAGGAAACGTACATTTTCTGAGAATCTTACTGGGTCCACACCATTCTGGATGGTTTCCTAGAAACCATCAAAGGTTTTTAAGCAAGTCCCCCACTTCCTATGACTTCTGCAATCAAGACAAGCCTTCCTTGTCCTTAGACAAGGAACAGCATCTTGCATCTTCAGAGAAATCCCATTGTTTGATCAAGGAATTGAGTTTTTGTTCATGCATGTGTTTGTCCCAAGTAGTAGCTATGCAGATCCTCTGCCTACATAAAATTGGGTTGGTTTTTTATTGTCAAATCATAAAAACGTTTTTCTACATCCTGTATTAAGACACTAATAGATATATGGGTTTCAAATATTTTCTCCCTTTGTATGCTACATTTCACTGTGTTAATGGCAAAATTTGAAGGGAATGAAATATCTAGTTTTGACAAAGTTTTAAAAAAAGAAAATCTGTGCAAGACTCAGGGTTTTTTTAGTTTTGTTTTACGTCTAACTGAATAACATGGAGGGTCCAATATCCTTTGAACTTTCTGACATCCAAATAAATCAGCAGTCACATCCTGAGATTATCTTTAGACTGTTTCCAAAGTGTCCTAGATTCAACCTCTTCTAGAAACTTTTTCTTAATGTAAACACTATTTGCTGCCTAACAAACAGTGGTTTTCCAGTCTGCACAGTCCTGGTTCCTGAGGTTGAGGGGGCAGCTCCTTTGCTAGAGTGCTTGCCTAGCATTCCCAAGTCCTGGCTTCAATCACTAACAGTACAGACCATGTGCACAGCTGCAATCCTAGCCCTAGGAGGCAGCAGGAACTTCATGGACTTTGAGGTCAACTTGAGCACAAGGGAAAGAATATGATATATGTAATTGCTTTTTATATCCTTTTATCTTTGTTGTTTGTTTGCTTGTGGGTTTGTTGTTGTTGTTGTTTGTTTTTTCGAGGCAGGGTTTCTCTGTGTAGCTTTGGAGCCTGTCCTGGTACTCACTCTGTAACCAGGCTGGTCTCGAACTCACAGAGATCCACCTGCCTCTGCCTCCCAAGTGCTGGGATTAAAAGCGTGAACCACCAACGCCCGGCCCATTCCTTTCATCTTACTTTTTAGTCTTTATTTTATCTCAAAGCAGCAAGAAGAGGCTAGGAACCCTCTCAACATTTCTGTATCAAAATCTCCTTAGTTATTCAGTTCACACAGGTCATTCTGCTTGCTGTGTACATGGAGAAAAGGAGTGCCTCTTTTTTTCCTCTTTTCTTACACCATAAACAACACAGACAACCTCTGTGATCAGATGGGTAGGACTTTCCCCAAGCTTTTCTCCATCGAAACAGGAAACTGTGCTTCCTCTAACTCAGTTCACCTCTGAGTTACCTGGAGACATCAATTCCACAGATGGGGGGAGCTTGGTCCCCAAGACTGTACCCATTCACCATGCTGGACACCACTCAGAGTCTGGGATAATTTCACCTATATCTGTAACTGACCAGCTATAAATCAGGCTTTCTGGGCTAAGACCATAGCTCAGTGAACACTGTGAGGCTGGGTTCTATTACCGGTATCCACAATGCAACTTGAATCTGTAGCTTCTCCAGATCTCGTATGTGAAGACAGCATTGTCTGAGAAAGGGGAGTCTCCAAAGCAGACGTGGGAGCATGTAGGAAGACTCAGATGGCTTGAAGTGCCCTAAACTCCCAAACCATGGAACCTATATGACATGTGGATGCCATAGCAAGAGGCTCCCTTGGAGATCAGTCACTGTCACTCTGGGACCGTGCTGCCCACCTGGAGCCTCTTCCCAGCCAAGGACTGAGCACAGGAGAAGGGCTGAGGCAGGGTGATGTGAGGTTCCTCCCGAGGGCAGTGTTAACCTGGGGATGTCCCCATGGAAACCTCTATCTGCTTTAAATAGGTGCCAAGGGTCACCTTGCTTTAGGCTTCACTCCTCCCACAATCAGACGCACATCTTACAGTTTTCCAGCACCTGTCCATGATCTTCCTTGGAATTTGACTTGAGGACATCTAATCCCATCTTACTATTTGTTTCCCAGCCAACTTGAACTAAGGCACTTTCCTTTACCACAGAAACCCCCCCCCCATCCCTCGGCAACACGGAAGCCTCTTCAGCTTCCATGAAGACTCGGGGATGAACTCTGTGGAAACAGTTTTGAGAAAGAGGAAAACATGTTCTCTCTTAGTCTTCACATGCATCAGAGCCTCAACTCTTAGGATTGATGATGTTCCAGAGACAGGGTGCCAATCCACAGAGTCGTTGAGGAATTTGGTAAGCTGGTTGGTGCACAGTGCCATTCCTGAAACGCAGTTACACACACTTCAGCTAAATAGTTGATTCTTAAAGACCTCTTCCTAGATAAACAACTTAATACTATCCTCTCTGGTTATTTATTTCTACTTCATCTGGATGTTGGGAATACTATACAATGGTAGGCTGCTTACACTTCCATTTGGATTTTGGAAACCAGAGTTACACTTGCTGTTAGTCCAAAGGCTGTGAAGTGACAAGGAGCCCGGGTTTAGATACGCTGTCTCAGCTCCTTTATTCAGTAGTCCGAGAAGCTGCCAACTTTAAGGCCAGCATGTCACTCAAGAAGGTATCCAAACCCCCCTGAGCCCATGGAACCAGTGTCCTTGAAGCTTTCGCAGCAGACAGGGCTCGGAATGTAGCTTCCACAAGTCTAGAAAGAGTGCTAGATTGGGCACTCAGTGTCCTGCAGCTCAGTCACAAACTTGGTATCATAAAACTGTTCTCTCGGCTTCTTGCTGGTCAGTAGTTAAACACGGCAGGCTGACCCGGAGACAGATGGTAGCCATGTGACAGTCGTCCCTTATTAGCCCAGCCTCGGGTTATCTGATCCAACAAGCCTGGATGGCAGCTAACACTCAGGGCATGTGAGGGATGTGCCAGGGTCTGTTCTCAGCACCCGTAATGTTTCCCTAATCCTTACCACATCACTGAGGATGGAATTGTTGTTACTGAGATCATTCCTACTGGAGATGAAGTGACTAGAGTGGACAGGATAACAAGTGTGTCTCGGACCATCCAGCTGGTTGGGTCAGAACCTAATCACCTGGCTTCTCTGGTCCCCTGAAAGAGTTCTGTGTGGGACTGGGTTTGAGCAGAGACTGACGACACAATCAACTGCACAGTGTCTTACTCCTACCACTATGATGCTTTCTGAAGCCTACTGCTCTCTCATGGGATATTCTCTAAGTTCAACTAACTGACTCAAGAGTCAATACAGCCGGGCAGTGGTGGCGCACACCTTTAATGCCAGCACTCGGGAGGCAGAGGCAGGCGGATCTCTGTGAGTTCGAGGCCAGGCTGGACCGAAAGCCTCCAAAACAATACAGAGAAACCCTGTCTCATAAAAAAAAAAAACCAAAAAAAAAAAAAAAAAGGAGTCAATACAACATTATGTTAGAGCTGCACATTACATCCCAGGGTGGTGTTGAAAAAAAATCACAAATTTTCTAGAATTTTAGGCATTTTATTCTTCTATGATTTGGTTGATCCCATTAAAATGTATTTTTAAATTGAGGGTCTGTTTTGAGGTTCTAAGAGGGTAAAAACACAATCAGACTGGAAATCAGAGGTAGGACATGAGAGGGGTAAATGAGGCCATAAAACTGGGGTTCTAATCCAATAGTTCTGTGCCTGATAGCTGGGTGTGGTAGTGCACAGCTTTAATCCCAGCATTCAGGAGGCAGAGGCCGGCAGATCTCTGTGAGTTTGAGGCCAGCCTGGTCTACAGGGTGAGTTCCAGGACAACTAGGGCTACACAGAGAAACCCTGTCTTGAAAAACCAAAAAGAAAATAGGCCTGAGCTATGCCATCTTGGGACTCCGAGGAGTTCTCAGAGGAGTTCTCACCATCAAGTACAGGATCTTGAACTTTCCAACCTTCAGACCATGAGTTCGTGGAAATATATTGTGATTTAAAAAATTTGTCTCTTACATTCTAAAACACTGGAACTTTTGCTGGGCCTCCCAACAAGAGTTAATAATACACCTTGAGGCCACTTAAGACTTAAGGCTGGTGTCCTACTGCATACCCAACCTGTGTGTTTAACCTGCCTTTAAGAGAACAATGGAACAGCTAACCTCATTTGCCTTGGATTTCCTATATAATTAACTTTAACTACCAAGGCTAATGAATAGATGCAATCTGATGTATTCCTCCATGTTCCTCACCTAGAGTAATGTGTGCCGAAAACAGAAATACAAGTTGAAAGCCATCTATATGAATATATATCCACCATAACTCTTGAAGGCAACATTTGGATATTGCTTGATAAACAATGATGTTTGTAATACTGTCTATTATCTAGGCCAGTTGGGGTCAGTTTGAATCAGTGACTTAACCTCTTGTAAAAACCCTGTTAAAGATGTCTGTAGTGGCCCCCATTCCTTCCCTGTGAGCTGTTTTCCATGCTCTTCAATAAATACAGAGCAAAGCCTTCTGTTACAGACAGATACACACAGTAACACACAGACTCAGACTGACACTGGGACAGATTCAGACTCATGCAACAGAGAGGATTCAAATCTGGGCCCAATCATGATGAAATGACACCAAGGGGGAAGTGCTTTCTTTCCTTAATGCAATAGTCACATGCTATTGGTGGCTCAGAGCTTATTATTAATGCATCCAAACTGACAAACTGTGGGTGCTTTGTATGAGGAGTAGGCAATGTGTTTAATTCACGAGCTGAATCAACTTCTATTTCTAAAAAAGTTTCCCGAGTTGTGCTCTTCAGCAACGGCAACAGAAAACAAGCACAGCAGGTCCTGTCGGCCAATCCAGCCGAGAGGAGCAAGGGTCTCCGGTGCAGGAATCCATGGTGGTTTAATTCTAGAGACGTGGAAGGACCAACAAGGCAAGGCTGGTGACAGGGATGTTTGAGAGGAAGGGGAGGGGCATATAGGGACTCTTTTAAAATTCATCTAGATGGTGAGGACACCATCACAAGGATCCAGTCTACAGGAAGTATTCAATAGCCAGTGGAAAGCTGACCCGACAGCTCAGCAAGAGCATACGCTGCTCTTGGAGAGGACCTGTAGTCAGTACCCAACACCCACACTGTGTAGCTCACAACCACCTATAGGTCCAGCTCCAAGGGATCCCTCTCCTGGCCTTTGAAGACACCTACACTCATATACATGTATATTACATATATATCATATATATTATGTATTGTATATAAAGTAAATATATAATACAATTTTAAGAGTTGATTTATCTTCTAGATCTCAGTCACTTTTATCTAAAGACATTCCAATATTGCCCAGTGACTCATGAACACAGACTATGTATTTGTTCTGCAACTTGGATTTCCCCTCATCACAGCCAATTTGGCTGCTGCTTCTGTTGAATGTGCAGCTGTGTGCTGGTGAGTTTCGTGCCAACATGACACAAGCTAGAGTCATCTGGTTGGGAAGAGGGAGCCTCGGTTGAGAAAAGGCCCTCCATATCGGCCTGTGGGCAAGACTGTGATGCGTTTTCTGGATTGATGATTGATGTGGGAGGTGTCACCCTTGGCTGAGGTCCTGATCACTAAAAGAAAGCAGGCTGAACAAGCCATGGGAGCAAGCCAGTGTGCAACTCTCCTCCATGCCCTCTGCTTCAGCTCCCGCCTCAACGTTCCTACCCTATGTGAGTTCCTACCCCACCTTCCCTCAGTGATGGAGTATCACCTGGGAAATGAGTTCCTGTGCCAACTTCCCTAGGAGATGGAGTGTCACCTGAGAGTTGGAAACTGAAATGAGCCCTTTCTCCCTAAGCTGCTTTGATCATGGTGTTTTATCACAGCAACAGAAACCCTAAGACAGTTGTCTCCTAATTGAAACCAGTCATGGGACCCTGAAATGGACTGGGGTCTGACTACAGCAAAGCCAGGAACAAGGTGCCCCTGGTGGGTTCCCTCCAGAGTGGCATAGCCAGCACCGCCTGCAGCTCATCACCTGCATGCCAGAATCTGAGGACCAAATGCCCAAATCCTGCTCAACGTAGGACCGGATGCTCAAATCCCACCCAAGGTAGGACTGGATGCCCAAATCCCATCCAAGGTAGGACTGGATGCCAAAATCCCACCCAAGGAAGGACTGAATGCTCAAATCTTGCCCAAGGTAGGACTGAATTCCCAAATCCCGCCCAAGGTAGTCTGAATGCTCAAATTTTGCCCAAGGTAGGACTGGATGCCCAGATCCTGCCCAAAGTAGGACTGGATGCCTAAATTCCGCCAAAGGCAGGACCAGATACCTCCTCTGCTGGCTTCAGCAGGCCCACTTTCCTCTTGAAGCCACTTGTGGGCTTCCACACATGTGAGGCAGTTGGATGAATGCAACCGTGAAAGGGCTTGGGAAATGTGACTCTCAGATTTCCACCCTGTACAGTGGGAAGAACAGTAAGAGTCATAATGGCCGCGGATTAAAATAGGCTTCAAGAGGAAATAATGAGTAATCTTTTGTTCTGAGAGTTTTTCTGGGTTTAGATTTGCTGATCTTGCTTAACAGACATCCACCCACACCAACATTTATAGACTTAGTGGGTGCTTATTCACCACCGGGGTTCCCCATTCACCACTGGCTGTCATGTAGAAACTTGCTTGATCTATCATTATCACATCACCATTATCGCTGCCATCATTATCACCATCATCACCATCTTCATCATCACTAACATCACCATCTTCATCATCACCATCATCACCGTCACCATTATCACTATCATCATCATCACTATCATTATTTTCACAATTGTCATTTGGTATTTGGATCAGAACAAGGTCTGTTAGCCTAAAATACTGGCATCTTTTTCCCTTCAGCCTCTGGATTTCTGGGATTATAGGCAGGAGCTCCTATGCAAAGTGCAGAAACAGTTTCTATAGTAAATGAGAAAACAGTACTGACCCCATGGTGCACACAGAAGCTTATTTCAGACTCAAACTCCAATTGAGAGACAATGTTTCCAAGTACAGTGACATTGTCCATTTACACCTGCGTGTTCTGCACCCTCATGGCTAATCAGAATTAAAAATATTCAATCAGTTTTTGTCTTTACTTGACACCAATGGACTGTTTTTCTTTCTCATTACTCCCTAAACAGCGCAGTGTAACAACGATGTCTTCATTTGCATTGTGCTAGGTGCTGAACATAATGTAGTGATGACTCCATTGCAGGGTGGGACACATGTAGGTCATATGTGGGCACTATGTCATTTTGTGAAGGGACTTGAGAGCATCAGCAGATTTCAGAGAAGCCTGGAGCCAGCGCCACACAGACTGAGCAATGGCTGTCCACACTGATCCACACCCACTCTTTGTCCTGTACTCTGGATGTACAGGTCTGAGTGAGTGTAAGTGGTGACATCAGGAGGAGTACCTCCTTAATGACCACTGGGAAAATTGTTCCTCAGTCCCAGGACCAAGCTGTGGATATAAAAGCTTGAGAAAGCCACTGGCCAGCAGTCAACAGCAATATTTCCATTGACTTAGCCGTGATGTCACCACCGGGTTAGCGTGGCTCCCTCATACTCTGTGAAGAACTAGAAAGAACACTCTGGTGTCAGAGCGAGACCTCACTAATGAGAACAATGATTGACAAGAGAGTCATGGAAATCACTTCCCTTAGGGCTCCACCAAGTCTAGTAATAAAAACCCCAGTGAGAGGATCATGGAAGCTCCAGGCCTTTGTGGATAAAGGTTGAGCCATTCCTGGCGCGAGGGATTCCATCAGACAAATGGTTGTCTGAAAGGAGCAAGCAGGTAGAATGGGACATGGATGAGGAAAACTGCATAGCAATGACACCTCCTAACCAGCCGTAGAAGTGAATATCCTGTTGCATTGATACGCATTTCCTTTCCTGCCATGTCATGCATACACAACATTTTTCAAAAACTTTTTTCTTGTCTCTTTCTCAACTAAAGGTGTGCTCCCAGCAACCAAATGTAAAATGTAATTCCGGATAAGGCTGCTGAGATTCGAGTGGGAGGGCCTGGGTTGTTAGCAAATGCTTACAGTGGAGGCCTGAGGACCCACATCTGGCTCCCAGCACCTATGGAAAAGTCCATGGTGGCACGGCTTGTGATCCCAGTATTGAAGGAGGAAATCGGCAGATCTCAGAGCTCACTAGTTAGCCAGCCTAGCTGAGTGGGTGAGCTCAGGTCCAAGTGAGAGACCCTGCCTCAGAAAACAAGATGGACAGCTTCTGAGGAACACTTGTGACCTCTATATGCACCCTCTACACACATGCATAACCGTGAGCATGTATCCAGAAATAATAATTACTTTAGTTTCTAAAGCTCTTTGTTTCTATTTAAATTTTCATGTTATATTTGAACAAGTATTTTGTCTGCCTGTATGTCTGTGTACCACGAGCCTGTCTGGTACCCTCGGACACCAGAAGAGAGTGTCAGTCCCCTGGAACTGGATGTTTCCAGGATGCCATGTGGGTGCTGGGAATTGAACTTGGGTCCTCTGGAAGAGCAGTCAGTGCTCTTAACCACTGTCTCAGCTCTCAAGCTCTACCCCGGAATAATTTTTTAAAAGTAATAAAGCGTAGAGGTTAGAGAGATGATTAAGGGTTTCAGAACTCATGCCGCTCTTACAGACCACCTAAATGTGGCTCCCATCACCCACGTGACACAACATACAACTGCCTGTAACTCCAGATCCAGAGGAGCAGACATACTCCTCTGACCTCTGTGAGTACACACATGCATTTTTACACACACGTACACCAGTAATTTTTTATCTTTAGGAAGTAATAATACACATTAGTTTGATTTTCCTTTAAACTTTCTGACCTATGACCTTCCACTGCAAGTACAAGTTTATTAGCAAGACTGTCTAAGAAGAGAGAAAAAAAACCCATCTCAGTCAGCTTAATCCAAAAGGTAAGAAAATAATACTGTAAAGAAATAAAAGAGGTACCCATTCAAAGTCATAACAATAAAAATAGAGTGGTCTTTGCCTTTATTTAAGATTTTATTTTATTTTTCAAAGAATGAATATACTTATGTAATTTTCATAACACAAGTGAGAAGACTATACATGAATATCCATAGTTGGTAGAACACAAAATGCTAAGGCAGATATGCTGGTGGACAGCTATAACACTAGCCTCTGAGAGGCTAAGGTGGGAGTGGGGAGGGGGGGAGGGTGACTAATTAGAGGTCAGCCTGGGCTACATAGCAAAACTCTGCCTGAAGAAGAGCAAAAGCCAAAAAAAAAAAAAAAGAACCAAGCAAACAAAACATTGATTAAAGGGGGCCAGAGAGATCCATCAGGGTTTAAAAGTACTTCTGCTCTTCCAGAGGGCCAAGGTTCAATTCCCAGAACCCACATAGTAGCTCATGATTGCCTGTAACTACAGCTCCAGGGGACTCAACACATCTGGCCTCTGAGGACCCGTGTGTACATACCCATATGCAGACATACCCAACTATACATAAATAAAAGAGTGCGAAAATCGATTAAGGCATTTAGAAAGCCATTTAGAACCATGCCTGGTTTTATATTTATAGATGTTGCCTGGTTGAAGTTTCCATAGTGGGCACTTACCATATCCTACTTAATGAAAATAATGGAGCAGTGCCTAAGCATGCAGTCAATAAAAGCGCCTCATCTTCTCTCAGGGTTCCTCTCTGTCGGGGTGAGCTTTTTAGGAGTCTTAGTAATTTCAAATTTACCTCTCTCCTCAGCATATATCTTCTCAAGGAACTACAGGGGGAAAAGTGAGAATCTCTTCATTAGAAAGCCAAACAAATACCCCAGCTTAAAACTTCACTCTCACAGATTTCATTATGCTAGACAAAAGCTTCAAGGAAAGTGACAGACATTGTCTTGAGAGAATAAAACAAAGAGTGAAAGATACCTGATGTCTTCTTCTGGCCTCAGTGGGTCATTCATACACACACACACACACACACACAGTTTTAAAATATCTTACTCAATAACATTATATATGTATGCATTATATATATATATTACACAATAATAGTGTACATGGTGGCATATGCCTATAACTCCAGCACTGAAGAGTTGGAAACAATCAGATCATAAATTCAAGGCCACTAAAACAAACAAACTCCAAAAACAAATAAAGGCATATATACATGTGTGTGTGTATAATACTTACATAATATACAAAAGTATATAAAATGCACAATATAAAATATTAATAAGCATATTTTACATATTCTACATATAAATATATATAAACTTATTCAAACTTTCTATGCAGATCAAGCTTTTACCACATGTATGTCAAACCCAGTATGTGTAGAGTATATACATAGAGAAAGTATAGAGTAAATATAGCTGGTGGACCTATCACTGATGCTTGGAGCTAATGGAGACACTCCAATGAACTCTATGATAGAGTGTTTTAATCCTGCATCTCTATCTCATGCTCTAAACTTACCTAAAGCCAGGCTGACTGTGAGTATGTTCAATGTGTTCATTTATTTGACATTAAATATAATCCACTGTTAGTTCTATCATTCTTGAGAAACAAAAATCTAAGCCAGGTGTGGTGGCATGTGCCTGTAAGTCTAGTACTTGGAGGGTTGATCTGGGGATCTGAAGTTTAGGGCCAGCCTCCGGTACATAATGATTTTGAGGCTAACTTGGGCTATATAAGACTCTGTCTCAAAACAATAACCATGGGGGTAGGGGGAGAAAAAAAAGAGAAAGAAATCTAGTGTCTCATTCTAACACTGAGTGTCTTAGCCATTCTGTTGTCTAAGGAACCCGAGGGACATGACGGCGGACTGTGCACAGCTATGACTGGTCCCATATGCCGAGTGTCCAGCTGTCTGGGTGCACAGCTTTTGTATGGTCTGTTCAGCTGACTTCCCACTGTGATCTTCAAGTTGGAGGTGTGTGTGAGCCGGCCTGGGGGAGAAGGATGGGGAAGTGTCATGCTAATTTGTCTTATCGATAAGAACTTGAAGTCAGACTGTTCCTAGAAAGCTCAAATGTCTCAGGACGGGCTGTGCAAGGCTCTGCACCTCAATTCCACTCACTTTGGACCCAAGGAGAGTGGATTTCAAAGCCACAGGAAGACAGACTCTACAGAGGCAGAAGCCAAAGGGCTCCATCTGGAAAGTAATGATGAACTTATTTGTTTTTCAAGACAGGGTTTCTCTGTGTAACAGTTCTGCTGTCCTGGAACTCTCTTTGTAGACCAGGCTGGCCTTGAACTCACAGAAATCCACCGGCCTCTGCCTCCCAAGTGCTGGGATTAAATACATGTGCTACCACCACCTGACTAATCACATTGAATTTTTATTTGATGGCATCCTTCCTGGGGCTTATGGATGCCGGGAGAGGACTATCTGATTATGTTAGGGTACTTCTCATCCACAAGTGTCTTCTTCACAGGCCTCAGCAGGGTTTTGCAGAATGGTTCTTGGCTCACCCTGGACATCCTGTAACCCCTGCTCAGAAGGAAGTCCTTAAAGGCAGTGGTTCCGTGCAGGCCTAGGAGCAGCACCGCCTAAAAGAGCAGTTGAAAGGAGAAATTGGTGGGAAGCTGCTGTGAGGGCCCTCACTACAGGTGCTTCCTTCTCTGAAGTTCATCAGTTAAGGAATGAAGGCTTTCAAAGACTTTTGATTTCAACCTCTTGCCCATTTTTTTTCTTCCCCTTGTATAAAGAATACACAATAGATTTTAGCAATTGAAACATTTGACTTGGGATATCTAGAAACTAACTTGAGAGACTATATCCACAAATTATAGATTTTAATTTTTAATTTTTTTTACATTTATCTGGTAAGAGAATCAAATGAGCCAATCAAACCAGAGGCCCCAAAATTTACAGCTCTTAATTACAAAGGGCACAACAGTCAAAACAGACTTGTTTCTGTCCCAAACCTTCAGAATATTCCAGCATTCTTTTGATTTTTCTTTACGTTTATTTGAACTCCAAAATTGGATGCAAAACTTTACATACTGCGATTCAACTCTTTCAGGCCATTTCACTATCCAAACCCAGACAGTCGAGGATGGTGAAGACTCTTGAGTTCTTGGTAAGACTATCATAGTGGCTGTCCCTACTAACACACCATTACAGCAAACCTTCAGGACACAAGCTAAATCCTCCATCAGGCATTATGAAAATGTGATTTACAAACAACACTGTTGGCTGGGCACGATGGAGCATGCCCATCATCCCGGCCTTTGGGAGGTTAAGGTTAGAGGATCATGAGTTCTAGGCCAGCTTGGACTACAAGTGCAAGACTGCCTCCAAAAAAAAAGTAAGAAAAAGAAAAGAAAAGAAAAATGGTAGAATAATTCTATCATTTTTTTACTCCTCCCAGTGTCTAGATTTCCTAATGAATAATTCTTACTGTAATAATTATATCAACCATATTTACAAATAGAAAGGATGCTACTTTGTCAGCTGACTATGAGCACTCTGAGTGACACCACAAATAGCTTTTGCTGTCAGAATAAAATGTTGTTAAATTAAATTCCCATACATTTGGGCACCCCCTAAACCATGCACTCAGAAATTCTACTGTTATTTATATTATTTTGAAGTTTATTTAAGCATATTGTGCTTATAGATTTATGGCATTCCTCATTCCTAAACACGATTTTTTATACCCAGCACTGGAAACAGAAAAATGACCACCAGCTGTCTCAGCTTTCCAGTCTGCAGATTACTAAGGAAGCATCCACATCTGTGCAGGGTTTTACTTCCACATGTGTTTCCCCCTACTGTCCAGAGACACTCTGGTTTGTTGGAAATGAGAAGAGGTCCACAAATGTGCTCATCAGGTCCTGTGAAGCATGTGTCAACACCTCCCAGTTTCCAGGGCGACAGTGATGACCTTTGCTCCAGTAGATTCATGTACACAAGAGACAGGCAAGCACACAGCTTATCTATGGTAGAGCAGGGCCGTGGTTGGTAGTGTGACTTTTGCTGCTCTGTCACCTTGAAGTGTTTAACTTTTGACCCCTCTCTTAGAGATATTGTGGCAACTGAATTTTAGCAATGAAACTTTCCAGGTGCAGTTTTGAGTTCTTTGACTGTCATCTCTTGCTGATAGAAACAAGTCCCACACTCAGTTGCCTGAAACATCAGGACATCACGGCAGTTCTGAGCACTGAGGTGGTCCTACCGGGTCACTTGCCATTTATTCTTAGAACAAATCGTTCGAAATGGTAGTAGTGGGCTGGGGGTGGAGGCATACTCCTTTAATCTCACCACTCAAGAGGCAGGACGACCTCTGTGAGTTTGAGGCCAGTCTGGTCTATGTATGGAGTTCTAGGACAGCCAGGGCTACATAAGTGAGACCCTGTCTCAAACACAAAATGCTAGGATTGCTATCCCAGTTTAGAGGCACTGTGATGTTATGTGATCGCCACAATTCCTCTGGCCTTATCTACTGCTGAGTTTGACAGACACAGCCTGGCTTTGGGGAACCTCATGTGCCCAACCATGCAGTGATCGTCTGTGCCTAAGACAACCAAATCTCAGCACTTGTTCATACCTGCTCCTGAAGATGCTTTTGAAAGTTAGCATCTTGAGCTTTGTGTGAGATCTTGGGATCTACCAAGGGTTCATCTGCTCTTTGCTTCTTCCACAGCTTGGTCTTCAGATACCAGGCTCCATACCTCATCTTCACCCGCTTGGGCTTATGAGGTTTCTAGAGACCGTGACATTATTCCAGGGTTGTTAGTTGGCAGTACTTACTTGTTTATTGCTTGTTTGATCATTTTAATAATCTAAGACTCATCTTATGAAAGGTGTGTCATTGTTTAGACAGCTGGTCCTTGTCAATTTTACAAAGTTTCAGTGTGTTTTGATTTTTGCAAAAGAAGCATGATTTCATAAATAGGAAAACAGAGTAACTACTAGGAACATGGCCTTTGATGCAGGCAGACCTAGGCTTGAATCCAGTCTTTCCATTTCTCAATACCTTCAAGTCCACGGGCACACCACTTAAATTATTTATTATCAAACCAGAGATAACAGGTTTCTAACCCCATGAGAGTGGTTCTGAAGATTATAGGAGAGAACATATGCAAGGCAGGTTGAAATCAAGTGAAAAATCACCCATTTCACCCACAGGTGACAATCTTGAACAACACTCAAGTGAACCAAAGTATTGAGTTAAAGTTACTAAGCCCACCACTATGCTAGCCCTGGGGTCATTGTATGATCAACCTGCTGCCTGGCCCTAAGCTTCTGCACCTTTAACGGAAAGAGGAAAGGTGAAGGAAGAGCAGATCTCACTCTTTTTTTATGCCGCTTCCACCTTTGTGTTCCACTGAGGTAAAGACACCTTCAAGCTGACTCACAGCCAGGTGCTGTAGATACAATGTCGCAAGCTCATAGCCAGACACAGTGGATACAATGTCGCAAGCTCATAGCCAGTCATAGTGGATACAATGTTGCAAGCTCACAGCCAGATGTATTGGCTATAATGCGGCAAGCTGTCTTATACCAATTCTTGGGTAGAACACAGAAACATGAAAGCTCAATTTTCTCTGTCCTCACATTCATGTTTTCAATATTTTTTCTTCATGTATGAGTGTTTGCCTGAGTGTATGTAGGTGTATCACATGTGTATCTTATGCCTGTGGAGGCTTAAGAGGGCATTAGATCCCTGGGGCTAGAGTTACAGATAGTTGTGAGCTACCATGTGGGTGTTGGGATTTGAACCTGAGCTATTTCTCTAGTTCCATATAAATAAGTGTGTGTGTGTGTGTGTGTGTGTGTGTGTGTGTGTGTGCCTGAGGACTGGTACTGAGGAGGCCAGAAGGGCATCAGTTTCTCTGGAAGTGGAGTTAAGGGCAGTTGTGAGCTGTCTGACATACGTGCTGGGAGCACTCGGGTCCTCTAGAAGCACAGAGCCCTCTCTCCAGCTCCTCCTACAGTGTTTAAACTATGTAATGGAAAGTGTGGGTCATTTGGGAGCTACACAGTCTGTCTAAAACATCAAATACGGCAGCTGATGGGGGCAGTCCCTCCCAGGACTGGACTTAACACTCTTTGCAGGCATCCTGACCTCTTCCCCTTCTTAGAACACACCCATCACACTGCTGCACTGGGGCCTCAGGTACTTCCTTCCTATACCTCGTTTATGCTACTTCAGGCAGTATCTTCCCTGATCACCCAGTTTAAAAGTCTGCACACCTCACCACACATGGTGTCTTCTCTGCTTGTCTCACTCTTCATAGCAGCTCTGGTCACTGTCTGATGTGCTATATTTTCGTTGTCTGCATCTCTTTGCACCCCTGGAATGCAAGTTTTGGAGGGTGTTCTCCACTGTACCTCTTGAGCATCTGGGGCACGTAGGAAACAGCAGGTGCTCTATAAATATTTGCTGAATTACAGCACTGTTTCTTAACTCTGCCACTATTGACATTTGGGATTTGATCATTCTTTGCTGAGGTGAAGTGGCTGGCCTCCTCACACTAGAATGTTTAACAACACTCCTGGTCTCTAACTGTGAGATGCTAGTAGGTTAGGACATCGCAAAATGCCATCTGCAAACATTGCCAAATATCCTTGCAGGGAGGGGAAGGATGTAAATATCTCCCTCAGCTAAGAACCCCCGAATTGAAAGAATAAAAACTGAGAATGGGGTAAAAGAGTGGAGAAAGAAATGGAGCCCTGCCGTAGAGCAGAAGTTGTTAGCTTACTGGTGGTCTTCCATGACTCAGCAGCAGCATTGTTTCTTCGTGGAAGCCTTTATGGAAAGCCCCCACACCCTGTACTTGCGGATGGATCATTTCTCCTCACATGTACACAAGGCATCACTCTGCTGCAGTCAATCACTTGCCTGTCGACTCTGCT
This sequence comes from Mesocricetus auratus, assembly GCF_017639785.1. Classification (NCBI taxonomy): domain Eukaryota; kingdom Metazoa; phylum Chordata; class Mammalia; order Rodentia; family Cricetidae; genus Mesocricetus; species Mesocricetus auratus. Next base: position 69,417,712 of record NW_024429190.1, on the reverse strand, counting down.
AGACCGTAAGTCCTGGGTGTGCGGAGCAGGCCTCCAGTTTGTGTCATTTGCTAGCAACACCTTTGAGCACACAGATGCTCAGAAATGTTTTCTGAGTGAATAAATAAACCGATGGGTGAATTGGCAAACAGAGAGAAGAGAAAAACAAGGGCACACAGTGCTATGCGGAATGGAAAGTAAGAATACTATATATATATATATATATATATATATATATATATATATATATAATCTCAACCAATGAACCTAGAAGAAAAAACATTCATAGCAAAAATTGACATATGTCCTTATATAAAAAGAGTTAGAGAGCCATACAAGGAAAGGGGGACGTCAGAGAGAAAAAAACCCATGAGCAGAGCTAAGGTGGGAGGGAAAAAAACAGTTTTAAAGAACATGAGAGGGCAGAGTATAGCAATGCTGAGAACTCTATGTGGGGTAGAAAAATAAAGATGGAGACTTGCATTTCCAGAATACAGACTGACTTTCCCTCCCACTTTCCACATTTGGAACACAGAAAAAAAAATATCTTGTAAGACACTGGGCCTCAGTAACCAGGACATTAATCCCTGGGAGAAAAGGGACAAACAAAATAAGTGCCATAATTGCCTGCTGACTGCAGAGAGTCCCTAGGGCACATGGGGAGGGAGGGGGAGCCCAAAAGCAGCCCAAGGGACCTCCGAATTGAGGAAACAGAGGAATCAGGGATAGCGAGGCAGCGGAAGTTCACAGCACGAAAGGACACCAGGATGCAGGGGGCAGGGTGGGGTGGGGTAGGGGGCTGTCTCCTCTCTGCACATGCACAGGAAACCACCCGAGATCAGGGAAAGACTCAGCTCCATGCACTAGAGGAAAAGTGCCTGGTAGCCACACAGGGCTGGGGGCAGCAGCCTCCTCACAGGACCATCCTGCCACCACCCCCAGGAAGAATGCACTTAAGGTCTTTCTCAGTACTATGAAGTAATTAGCCCAAGACTGAACATCATTTGGTTGTTCCTCAAGACCCCATAAGACCAGATTTTTCCAAATAACTTGATTGTATACCAGAACAAAATTCAACAATATTTTTATAAAAAATGCCTAAGTGCCCAAAACACCCATTACAGTGAAAACCACAATGCCTAGCACCCACTCAGAAAATCAGCAGACATGAAGTGATGCAGGAAAACATAGTGTATCCCGAGGTCATAAGTGAGTTAATGGGAACTGACAGAGCGGATACAGGGGTCCTGATGAAAACACATCCGAGCAGTTTATGAAACTGCATTTCATAAGTTCTGAAAGGTTAAGTAGAGGCGTGAAAAGCAGACATACATCAGATGTCTAGACACGAGGATTGTAATTATGAGACAAAACCACAGACGTTTCAGGAAAAAAGAAATCTCAGAACTTAAAGACCTATCAACAGAGAAACATAAGCAAAGGAGAAAACCATTGAACAGAAGCAGTGAGCCTGGACACAGCGTCAAGCCTCCTCATGTGCAATTCAAATGTAGGGAGAAGACTGTAGGACCAACAAGGGAACTGAAGAACTAATGGTCGAAATTTTCCCCAAAGTTCATGAAAGAAGAACATTGTGCACATATATGAAAATGCCAAAACACATCCATTATACTAATAATTTTTAAAAGCAAAATGTCTATGAAAATTGAAAGTCCATAGGTTGAAGAGGCTCAGTGAACCCCTAGTACAAAAGTCTGAAAATAAAGGTGTGTGTGTGTGTGTGTATGTATGTGACTGTGAGTGTGTGTGAGTGTGTGTGTGTGTGTGTGTATGAGTGAGTGTGGTGAGTGTGTGTGTGTTCTAAAACATTGACAAAAAGGAAAATCTAAAAGCAACCAAAGAAAACAGCACATTCAGAAGGAGAGGTCAAACATCTCATAAGATTCATTAGAAACAATTCCATTAAGACAGTGGAGCAACAGACTCAATATACTGAAATAAAAGCAAAAACTGTGCTCCTAGAGCTCTGTGCCCACAAATCAGTGTGTGTGGATGTGTGTGCATATGTGAGTGTTGTACATGTGTGCGTGCATGTGTGCACACGCATGTGTGTGAGTGGAAGTGCACACACCTCTGCACATATGTGCAGGGCACAGGGACAGCTCTGCCCAGCCCTCTCTTTCCATTGCTTGAGTAAGGGTCTCTTTGTTGTTCACTGCTGAGATGTCAGGCTACCTGGCTCTAAGTTTCTGGGAATCCCCCCAACCCGATGCCACCACAGGAGAGCTGAAGTCTCACACATGTGCTCCTGTGTCTGGCTTTGGATGGGTTCTTGAGATTTAAACTCAGTTCATTATGTTTCTTCAACAAGCACTTTCCCTACTCACCCTAAGAGAAGTCTTTAAAATTGCACACATTTCGGGCTGGAGAGATGGCTCAGCCGTTAAAGGCTAGGCTCACAACCAAAAATAAAATTGCACACATTTGATTCTGTTTTTCTCTTCAGGGAACTAAAACTACATGGTAAGGTGTGTAAAGAAAAAATTACAGGTAACTCAGAGCTAATTAGAGATAATGTGCTGTTTTTTACTTTGAGGGAAGACACTCCCAATTTGACACAGGCACTTAAGCCTGTTGTTCACTGCACAATGAGGCAAGCATGTTTATTTGCATTGGCAATTGAACAGAAAGTTAAAAAAACAACCGTACCGTCGACTGTCGGGGCTCCCATGCCACTTCCCTTCAAAATATAACTGTAATTCTTCTTTCTCCAACCACACTTCTGAGTTTGCAGCAATATTTGTTTATTATAGGCAAGAATGTCACCAAGAAAGATGCTGTGTGCTGGAGAGATGTCAGAGGCTGAAATCACTTACTGCTCTTTCAGAGGACTAGGGTTCCTTCCGGCGCCCACCGTGCTCTTTCAGGGAAGGTTGGCCATCGACAAAGGGTTTGTCCTGCAGATGGCTGACATGGACTCGTAACCACCTGTGATGCCAGCTCCAGGGGATCCAATGCCTCTGGCTTCCACAGGCATCCTCCCCCATGTACATCTATCCCTATACACACACACACACACACACACACACACACACACACACACACACACACGCACGCACACACACACCTAAAATAATTTTAAAAATTCTTAACAAAAATGATATGTAGTCAATTCGATTCAAATAAGAATTCTTTGGGCATAAGATTTACAGTGTTCACAATCATTATTGTATTACTCTTGTAATAATCATTCATTAATATTCCCATTAGATGCTACAGTTTTAACATAGGAAATGCATAAGAAGACTCTCTGGCAGTGAGGAGTCAGTAACAATTCCAAATGATACATCTTCTTCATATATGCTACTATCATTGATATTAAATATTAATTCTCTCATCAAATATTTATTAAGTATTATAACATCCTGAGAGGTCTACTTGAGAAGACCAGAGCTCCCAGAGGACCAGAATTCAAGAACACTTAAGGCTTTACCATAACCCAGTTTCCTTAGATTTTTCCAGCTGTCATCTGGGTTTTTCTGGAGTAGCCTCTCATGGTCTGGTTGATGGCACAACTCTGCCTCCTGCAGCTTAGTCAGCCCCAAACTCTTTTTCAGCTCTCAACAAACCTGAATCCTCCTCCCATGAAGTGCCTCACAGCCGTGTCTGGTCTGATAATCAATGTCAAACTGCTGCAGGATGAACTCTTCATCAATGGGTGGACATCCCTGCAAGGACATTGTAAGTCATGAATGGTGCACGGGTGGCCAGGAGCACCCTTCCCTCATCTCAGGAGGTGTTGACTGCACCTGGGGAGCAGGGAGTTTGGAAGCAAAGATGGTGCTCCAGGGGCATTCACTGGAGTCAGAAGTATCTGGAGAGTCTAAGAGACCACTTAGGGCCTGCAGGAAGCCATGAGTCCCCAAGGAAATACTGTCTGACCAAACGTAAAATTCTCCAGCTCTTTGTAGCAGTGATATTCCTAGAGTATTTTCCAGATGTATCTTTTAAAAAAAGAAAAAAGTATGTGTATGTTGCTATGAATCTATGCCACATATGTGCAGGTGTCCTCAGAGGCCAGCAGATGGCGCCGTGTGCCCTGGAGCAGGAGCTGTGGGCAGTTGCCAGCTGCCTCATTGATGTTGGGAAATGAACCTAGGTCCTCTCAGCCACTGGGCCATGTGTCCAGGCCCTCTTAATGGGATGGGGGGGGGAGGGAGGCTGTCCTCTCCATGGCCCAGATGGAAGAGGCCATTTCAATGATATTTTGTGCTGGGAGTAACCGTGTCCTTGCCTGCCCCCTGGATGCAGTTGGTAGGCTAGAAATGGGCACGCTGGGTGGTTCCACCGGATGATTGTTATCCTGTGATGTGGCCTAACATGGGAAGAGAAACTGGAGTCAGAAGAGCCCCAGTTTGGGAGATAAGAGTGTGAGTTGGAGCTGGAGATGCAGTAGCATTTGTAGAGAGGAGTCGTGAAGCAGTCAGAGCCTTAAGGGGGACGCCGCAGGCTCAGAACAAGGCTGGGTGACAATGAGAAGCAGCAGAGCAGTCAGTGGAGTAATAGAACAGAGTGCAAGTTACCCCTGGGACTCACACCACAGGCCAGTGTGACAGAAGGAGAATCTAGGGACTCAGAGGGCTCTGGTCCCTGGGACTGGAAACACAGCAAGTTGGTAGAGCAGCTGAAGTCCAGCTGGTACTGTGGGCATTGTTTTGTTTTGTTTTCCTGTTATACAAAGAGTTTTATTGAGCTTTGTTTCTTCAAGACCCCCCCCCCCCCCCCCGGCTTCTTCAGCTTAGCCAGCTGCAAAGATGAACTGTGTTGTCACTGCTGACTTACAAGAGCCTTGGCCCAGTCGCAGAAGTCTTGGACTCCTCTGCGTATGTTGTCATGGAGGAGGCTGTCCTTATAGAGCGAATTCACTTTGTTTGGCTTTTCTTTGCAAAGCCACTGGCCTGAATGTGACACCGGCATCTTCTTGGGTCTAAAGACAATGGGGTCATCAAAGAATTAAAGATGAGGCTGGATGAGTCCGAGTGAATCTCAACAGGTATCAGTGGGAAATGAGGTCAGACCTCTCAAGGGCTCTAAAAGGCCACGTGAATTATAACTTCAAAGATTAAACCTTAAGAACATCAAATCCAGTGTCACATTGGCTTTTGAAGTTATGGGTACCACTTATTAATTAATTAATATGCGTGCCATGTCGAAGTCACCACACTTGAAGTTGAGCTGCAATCTTACGGAAACAGAATCATGGACAGTGCTCTCCCCCCTCCCATCTCTAACATGCAGGTCACTGATGTCTGGTAGATCTGAGCTGTCTGCTTCTCTGCACTGCTGTGGAAGGCTCTCACTGGCACTTCTATGTCTTCTATCTACCCTCCCAATCCTGAATCCTTTATTTAAATTTCAGGCCAAATGTTCATTGCTAAATGTAAGTCTGAGCATGTCAAATGCAGTCACCCATCATTCAACTCATAAGGTTGAGAACCTCTGTGGTAGAGGGTGACCTAAAGCTTCTCCCCTCCCTCCTGTACCTCATGAGTATTTGATTACAGCCATGTACCAATGAATTTGGTTTACCTGGTCCCAGAGATTAATCCCAAGACTTTGTGTGCGCTAGGCAAGCACTCTTAACAACTGAGCTACAGTCCCAGTTTATATAACCCTTCCTGAGGGAGGCATTTCAACAGGATGACCCCTGAATCTACCTTTTTTTTTTCAGATAGCCATGTTTTACTTGTCTTCCATTCAGTCAGGGACTATTTCTTAAATTCCAAATGCATGCTGCAGATTAAGTATTAGGAATCAGTACTTAACCATAAATGTAACCAAAATCCCTGTCTTCAACTCAGCAAGATGGAAAGATTGAAAGGCACAGACAGACATATGCCTGCAAATGAAAGTTTGTGCCCCTCCAGGCACTCCCAAGTAACCACACAGAGACTTGATATTAATTATAAATGCTCAGGCCAGTAGCTCAGGCTTGTTACTAGCTAACACTTACATCTTAAATAAACCCATTTTTTTTATCTATACTTGTCTTGGTACCTTTTCTCTGTATGGCACGCCCATCTTGCTTCTTTCTGCATTTGTCGGTGACTTTCAGACTCTGCCCTTCTTCTTCCCAGGGTTCTCTTAGCTTGGCTCTCCCACTTAGCCTTTTCCTACCTAGTTATTGGCCAGCCATAAGATGCCCTGGCAAAGACACATCTTTACAGTGTACAAAAAGATTATTCCATAACATACGCCAGTTGCTCAGGAACAACATAAAGAAAAAGTAAATGGGGGAAAGGCTGGAGAGTGTTGCAGGAAAGCATCTCATTTCTACAGAGAAAATCTCCCTGCTAACTGACATTGAACACAGACCTGGAAGAGGGAAGCACTGGACCAGCTACATATCAAAGTTGGCGAGGCCTTGGTGTGGATGCGCCACGCGTGCAGACCAGTGTGACTTTAGGCTGCGTTAGGAAGCTCCGGGGAAGGCTGAGCACAGGAATGACGCTGGAGTGGGTGAGAGGTCAGGTTTGCGCCGTGTGGCAAGCAGTCTCCAGGGCCAGTGAAACAGCTCAGCAGCTTAAAGCACCTTTGGTCAAGCCTGACAACCCGAGTTCAGTTCCCAGGACCCATGAGGGAGGAGGAGAGAACCAGATCCTATGAGTTGTCCTTTGACCTCCGATGTACACTGAGCCAGACACGTAACCCACACAAGCTAATGTTAAGAGAAGCTTTTTCTTTTGCTAGCCGCTTTGGTTTATCCCCCGCCAGTCGCCTGGGCTCTGCCGCGCCAGCCTGGTTCTAGATCCGCATCAGTCCCAAATAAACACACAAGAGGCTATATTCATTATGAAGCTGTTGGCCTTGCTTTTCCCTTACTGGCTAGCTCTGCCTTAAGTAATTACCCCATAATTGTTAATCTAAGTATGTTTCTTACCGGAGAATAGTTCCCGGCTTCTTACCCCTATGGCGTCACATGTCGACTCTCTTGTCTTTCTCCTTCCCAGAGTTCTCCTGGACTCCTAGTCCCTCCTATCTAGGTTTCCTATAGGCTCAATAGTACTTTATTGACAAATGCACAGGACTTCCCCCAACAAGCTAAGATAAATTAAAATGCAATTGCTCTTATTTTAAAGAGAGAATGGGCTGGGGAAATGACTCCATGGGTAAAGCACTTGCTGCTCACATGTGAGGTCCCAAGTTCAAATCCTCGGAAAGCACACAGAGCTAGACTGGGTAGCACATATCTGTAATCCTGGTTCTCTCACATGGAGGGAGGAGGTGGAGACAGGAGGCTCCCCGCAAAATCACAAGCCAGCAGCAAACGCCAAGAGACTCTGCCTGAAACAGGGTGGAATGAGAGGACCCACACCTGGGGATGTTCTGGCTATTCTCTGATGTATACATGTCCACCTTGGCAAGCATGGTCATCCCTCTCTCTCTCTCTCTCTCTCTCTCTCTCTCTCTCTCTCTCACACACACACACACACACACACACACACACACACAGAGAGAGAGAGAGAGAGAGAGAGAGAGAGAGAGAGAGAGAGAGAGAGAGAGAGAGAGAGAGAGAGAGAGAGAGAGAGACTGGAGACTGGGCTTGGTGTGAGTTTTTAAAACATCGAAGCCGACTCCTAGTGACACACCTCCAACAAGGCCACACCTCCTAACCCTTACTGTGCTCTGGTGACTAAACATCCAAATATATGAGCCTATGGGGCTCATTCTCATTCAGACCACCACACGAATTAATAAGCTGTTTTGATGTTACAAACAAGAAACAGTGGCTTCCTGGAATAGACTATGAGTGCTAGTAATACTGTGAGTACTAATAATACTAGTAGTACTAGTAAAATAGGGTGCTTCATATTTCACAAAGTCATTGCCATTTGTTGGCAGATGGCTGTTGTTCTAGAAGCAACTGGTTACTTACTATTTCCTGAGCTGTGAAAGGCAGAGAAGGAATACATAAGAGAAACAAAGAGTTTGGTTTCTATCTGTGATGTTAGTTACAGATCCAATGACAAATCCTGGATTACTCACCTGTAAGTGGCCAAGATCACTTGGGTGTGAATGTACAGAAAAAAACATCAGAGCCTGAAGTACTTCAAGTTTTAAAACAAACAAACAACAACAAAAAGACAGCCAGAGCTACACAGGGAGACTCTGCCTCAAAATAACCAAAAGATAGATAGATAGATAGATAGATAGATAGATAGATAGATAGATAGATAGATAGACAGACAGACAGATAGATGAACCAGCCAAAGGAGATCAGAGAGGACTATGAGCTAGGAGGAAACTAAGGAAAAAGAATGTTCCAGAAGCTAAAGGAAGAAAGCTCACAAGGCTGGGTATGGTAGTTCATATTAGTAATCTCAGCACTGGGGAGGCAGAGACAGAAAGATTGGCATAGGGCTAGCCTGGTCTACATAGTGAGATTGTCTCAGAAAGAAAACAATGTTATGGGAAAGATGATGTTATCAGTTGTGCCAGCTGCTATGGAAATAGTTGTGTGTTAGTGTGGTAGATCCAAAGCAGAGTCCCTGTCCCCAAAGATAGTGGTGGTGACAATGTCCTAAGCAGAAGGACTTTGGCCAGGTAAGCAGAAGGGTTATTAGGTAAACAGAGGGTTAAATTCCATTTCTGTTTTTCAGGAACCTCCTTTCCTTCTGTCTGCCCCAAAGGTCCGCTCCCTTCCTCAAGGACATCTAGTTCCCAGTTAATCTGTGTGGAGGGCCCTAATTAAGGGTAGCATAATAAAAGCCATCTTAATATTTCTACTGTATTCTTAGAGACTAACACTTAGTTGAGTTTCTATTTCTCTGTGTCTGCTTATCTTCCCGTACAGCACATTTTCAAGGCCCACAGTCCAGACTCCCCCAGATGCAGACTTGTGTCCTTGGAACACACCCTGCCAAGGAGAACTTCTGCTCCCCTGCCCTTCTGCTACCTGCCTTACTTAAGCCCTGTTGGTACTTTGAATAAACGAGACTTGATCAGAGTCCTGTCTTGTCTCTGTCTCTCACGTCTCTTGTCCCCTCCATTCTCACTCCCTCCCCTAGGGTCCCTGTTGACTGACCCCGAGGGCCAGGGCAAATCTGAACTGCTTGTATCAGCTCAAAGCCCTCATCCCTCTCACTGTCACATAAAATCCACTTGGGTTCCCACCATTTTGCTCTTCCTCTGGCCCCTGACCCTGACCTAGAGATATTAGAGATAGCTTTGGTATCTTGATGCCCAATTAAACCTTTCTACCCGTGGAGTGGTCTGGTCTGGTGGTTTCTCTGTGCCCTCTGTGACAATGTGGCGGTTGGTGAACACTTGTCTAACAATCGTTAAGATTTGAATGGGAAATTTACCCCATAAGCTCAGATTATGGACCTAATAGAAAGAAGGTAGGAGAAACTGTTGGGGGCAGGGCTTGAGTATTTATAGCCTGACCCTGTTGTGGATGTGTTGCTGTTTTATTTTGCCTGCCTAAGGCACCTGATTGGTCTAATATCTGCCAGGCAGAGAGAATAAATAGGAGGTGAGGAGAGAGAAGGAGAGAACAAAGGAGACAGAGACACAGAGAGACAGAGACAGAGAGACAGAGACAGAGACAGAGAGACAGAGACAGAGACAGAGAGAGGCCTGGAACCAGCCGGCCAGACATGAATAGGACATACAGAAGGAAAGGCAGGTAAAAAGTCCTGAGGCAAACACAGATGAAGAGAAACAGGTTAAGTTATAAGAGCTGGTGGACAATCATAAGATAAGGCCAAGCACTCATAACAAATAATATGTCTCCATGTTGTGATTTGGGGGCTGGTGGTCCAAGAAAGCCTGCCATATGACCTTGTTTCTGATGCAAGCTCTCTACTTCCTGTTGGGCCTCAGGTGACAGACCTCTGGGGTACATTCTTGTTGCCTTACCTGTGAGGCTGCCCGGCCCCTGGGGTCTTCCCCGACATGATGGACTGTACCATCTCCAACTGTGAGCCAGAATAAATCCCCCCACACACACACACTGCTTCTGCCGGGTATTTTGTTGGGACAAGGGGCAAAGTCACTGATGTGACCCCTAACCACGGGCAAAGTCAGTGGGTTCAGTGGGCTCTGAAGAGGAAGTTTAACTCCTGTGGGATCCAGAGGGAAGCGAGTTTGGATGCCTTCTCTTAGGGTTCTTCTCAGAGGAAAGGAGAGAATATCTGGACAAGGGAACTTGTTTTCAAGAGGGGTGGTGTCACCTCCTGCTCTGGGAGGGTCATAGTGGCCTCTAAAGAGATGGAGTGCTAATCCTTGGAGTTTGTGGTACTCTGCTTTCAAAGAGTCTTTGTAGGTGTGATTCATCCATACCCCTGAGACTGGGAGATTATCCTGGATTATCCTGCTGGGATTTACGAACCATCACATGTGTGAGGAAAGACGTGGGGGAGGGGGGACCTGACACACAAGAGCAGGCTACTGGAGGACACCAGACAGACACGAGCTGCTGGTCTTGAAGTTTGGCATGATGTGGTCACAAGCCACAGACACAACCAGCCACCAGAGACTGGAGGAGGCAAGAACAAATTTCCCTACAGCCTCAGGAGGGAGCTCAGCCCTGCTAACGTTTGATTTCAGCTGTGATTGTCATTTCAGACTGTAGGCCTCAGAGCTGTTGTTAGATGTTGTAAAAAAAAATAATCTCTATTGTTTCAAGCCACCAAGTTTGTGTTAAGATTTCACAGCAGCCAAAGGAAACGAATATAAATGCTAATGCCCAGCTCGCCTCTATGAAATTACACATTTCCTTTATGATGTGCTAACATATTACTACATCACTGCTGGACTTCTTCCAAGTGAGTGGGTAACCAGCTCCCACTTGTCTGTAATGTCTTATGTTAGAGCAGTGGTTCTCAGCCTGTGGGGCGCGACCCCTCGAAAGACTCACATAGCAGATATTTATAGTATAGTTTGTACCAGCAGAAAGTTATAGTCATGAAGTAGCAATGAAACAATCTTATGGTTGGGGGTCACCACAGCATGAAGAACCCTATTAAAGAGTCACAACATTAGGAAGGTTGAGAACCACTGCCTTAGAGATTTTGCAACGTTAACCATGTAAATTGCCCAAAATAAAAGACAGATCCTGCCTTTATTGTCGTACTATACGGTACACTGTATTTCTATGCATAATGCTACTCACTTTTCTGACAAGTGCTGGAGGGTGTGGCTTTAGGTCCAAGAGGACTTGTTCACTGAAAGACATAAACCGGCAGACTCTCCCACCCAGTATCCGCCAGGGATGACTTTCCCTCCAGCACAGACAGGGAGAAAAATTTGTGTTCCCACGGGTCCTCTCCCTCTCCAGTGGGAGAAGGGCAGGAGTGAGGTGAGTTGCTCTCCCCAGATATACCAGAGAGCAAGAAATACAACAATAGTATACTTGTCACCCGAGGTCTCTACATCACCCTACTCCTCGGTACTCACCAGTGAGCTCAACCAGCTTCAACAGTGGAAGTGTCTCATCCCAAATCTGTTTATGTCTATACTTACTTCTATCAACATTTACATTACTAAATAATATGGGATTGGGAGAGAAAGGGCGCAATACAAAAGAATTTCTTCTAAGTCTCATGTTTGGAAAGTTTCAGAAAAGGAAGCAATTGTGGGCATGGTTTATGCAAAGATGAGCAGGGCCTCCAAACAGAAGATTTTATAATTTCTTTGGATGACAAGCACATAGCCAGGTGTGGCGGCACAAGTCTGTAATCCCGGCACTCTGGAAATAGAGGCAGGAAGATGAAGAACTTCAAACCAGCCTGGACTACCTGAAACCCTGTCTCAAAATAGAAAGAATGGCTAGCGAGGGCATCCTTGACAATTTCCTGTGTTATACGTATGTGCACACATGTGCATATAATTATCCAACCTGTCCACTGGCCTACCATGTTGAATGAAGTCAAATCATCAGGCTTTTTGCCATCATCTTGTCAACTAAAAGTTAGATGGGTGCCCATGTTTATACATCCACAGGGGCCACAACTTGTCTTTATTGCCATTGCTTCTTGAAAGTATTCTAGGTGCCCGGATGTGGTGGCACTGGCCTGAAATCCCAGTCTTGAGAAACACAGGCAGGAACATCGGCATACTAAGTCATCCTTAGCATCATAATGAGTCAGCCTGGTCTAAACAAGACTGAGAGGGTTTTTTGTTTTGTTTTGTTTGGTTTTTGACTCTCAAAACAAAATACCCACATTAACAAAATTATTCTAAATATGATAAGGCAATGATGGAATGTGGGGGGAAATGTCAGCAGTACTCACAGGCACGCTTGAGAAGAACATTTTTCTACAAGCTTTGTGGGTTCCTTCAATAATTTTTTGGTATCCTGACAATGAGCCCATGTGTCCACCAACTTCTTCTCAGGGTCGAGTACGTCCAGCACCTGCAGTAAGAGCTACAAAGAGACTTGGGCTAGGGTAGGGGGAAGGGAAAGGGAGACCCCAATTCTATACAAAGTGCACTAAGTCACTTCTCCAGTGTTCCTTTTCAAATGCCAAGCCTTGCACTGGGTACTGCGCTGTCCGTCACCCGGCCATTGGGTGCTCAGGCTGTACTACGGTTCCACCTCCTCTAGAAATATGCCTGTGAGCCTCCCCCAGGCCTCCAAAACCCCAGAGCTTGGAGTCTCTGTCAGACTTCTGTGACTCTTGACTGCTGGCCTCTCGGGCATCTCTCATGCCTCCTATGAATATGGTGTCTGCATTTCCCCCTGAATCACCTCATGTGCTGAGGGAAATAGCACAGCCGTAAACTTCTTGCCTTGCTGGCATGAGAACCTGAGAACTTATGTTAAGAAAAAAATCTGGGTGTGGTGCACACTTGTAATCTTAAGGCTACAGTAATGGAGACTTGCCTGTCTCCCGAGCTCAGTGAGTCCCAGGCCGGTAGGAAACTTTGTCTCAATAAAATGATGGCCAGCACCCAAGGAACAACAGATGAGGTTGTCTTCTGCCCCTACTACACAGGCACACATATGCACACATATCTCAACACACACATCACACACACACACACACACATACACATCAAAAGCCATCTCTCCCTTCACCCCTACCCACTTGGTCCTAGTACGCCTAACCTCATCTCCATTCTTGGGAAGACCACATCAGAGCCACAGTGACTAGCCTAGGGATGCAACAGGCTCATGAATCAAATGGACCATGGAAACTAGACTATGCCATTTCTTTGCTGCAGTTATGAAGTCAAACCTACACTAGAGATGCAGGCTGCCAACTCAACACCATAAAGAGACCCTGCCTCAAAACAAAGCTGTAAAACCTAGTTGGGGAAATCAGATAGGGAAATAAGAGCCACACTCAGGTGCCAAAGCCATGGGTCATGAGATGTGGGATAGCCACCTCTTTATCTGAGACTCAGACCCTCTGGCTTACAAGACCCAGGAAGGAAAAAGCCCTGGAGACAATCACCATAGCAGAAATTTCAGCTGGAGTGGAATAAGAAGAGAAGCTGGTTGTGGAGCTGGGAGAGTGGCAGACAAGAGGGTCCCCAGGGCCTCTGAGGCCAGGCAGAGGGTTGGCTCCACAGAGCAAAGGAATGGTGTACCCAGACTTGCCTGTGTAGCCCTGGACAGGCTGCAGGGGTGCAGGTGGAGAGTCACTTCTGCTCATCCAATCTGCCTCCATCCTCAGATCTCACACAACCCAGGATTTGTTCAAGGCTATGGTGGTCAAGTAAAAACCCATTTCTAGGCTTCTCTAGCAGATGGGGAGGTCAAATGCGGCGGCCATTTCTAGGAAAACTACCAAAAAGACAGCCACTTCTTTCTTCTCGTTGGAAAGACAAACTTGGTGTCATTTTAAGATATAAAAACAGGGCAAATATGAAGATGAATCAGGAGCAACCCATAACATTGGTGACACACAGAGTTTCTGTTCAGGCCTGGCCTGGACCATCATGGTGGATCCCCTCCTGGCCCTCCAGATTCTCCCATCTCTATCCATCTATTCGTGAGTTCTTAAAGAGATCTCTTTGTCCCAAGCTAAACAGACATAAGTGAGACTGGTCAATTTCCTGCATGGCTTCCTGTATCTACAAAGTCTCAAGGCAAAGTTAAGGAGAGTTTGAGACGGAGAGAGCCGGAAGGGCCTGTGTGGGACACTCTGGTGAGCCCAATGGCTGCACAGGAAGCAAAGGAAACAGCTGTGTGTCCCACTAATTGTGTTTCCTCAGTAGAAAAGGGAGGCTCTCCTAGGCTGGCTAAGAGCCTTCACCTGGGGGTACAACCTCCTCTTCTGTAACAGGGCCTTCTGGAGAGAATTATTTCCAGGTCCCACAGGAGTCCCCTCCCTCAAGCCCAGACAGATCACCTCAGCAGGCAGAGCTTCTTGCAGATGGGGGTGGAGAGCCAGGGGGTGCAGGGCCATGTGATCCTCTGTGTCCTCTAAGAATGTCTTCCTTGCTTGTGAAAGCTTGGACGACAGGGCTTCCCCCTTGGGCAGTCCATTCTGCGTCTTCTTGGGGATAGCTTGGGGAAGTCTGTGATGAATATGAGGCAGAAGGACGCCCTTGGGGCGCTGGTGTGGGGGGCAGCCTTTCCGGAAGTCATCCAGTCCCTCTCTCAGGAACACCCAGCGCCGACTGTTCATGAATCCGGGGAACTTCAGCCTCTTGTGCCTCATGAGACACTTGGAAGGCAGGTTCTCCAGGTACCTGGAAGACAACAGGCCAGGTGGTGTGCATCCCAGGACTTGGGTGGAAGGGGGGACAGGGCTGGGAAAGCAGAGGAAGAAGGAGTCACAGGAGGCTGAGCTAATCATGCTCTGCAAGTCCCTTCCTATCTATTCTACTGTGTCCCCATGGCCTGCTCCCATCACCTGCTTAAGCTGAACCACTGTTCTGGATGGAACTGTACCTTTGCCTGCATGCATCCGGGAAGCATCAGTTATCCCTCTGAGTGCATGTGTTCTAAATACAGATGCGTTTTTACCGAGTACCCTATTTCAAAGTCTCACCTGCATCATCCGTGTCACTATATTTTAAAGGTGTATCTGTGTGTAAATCTAAGCATTTGCTATTCTAATCACTTCTGCCACATTAAAAAAATTCCATTGTGCTTGTGAATGATAGTCAGGTTGCTACCCCTCTCAGAAACAGATGGCACACGGGAAGGAAAAGGACACCAGATCTAGAATAATCAGACACACCAGTGCCAAAGCCAGGCCTCAGAACCCAGGCATCCGATGACGCTAATGGCAGCCTGCCTCAGTCATTTTGAAAGCTGTTATCTTCCCCTGGAGATTTTTCAGCCTTCAGGTCCTGTCAGCCATAATGGCCTTTTATGCCAAACCCAATCTCAAGTGATATTTTGTTTATGATCTTATAAAGATTGCCTGAAGATCAGAACACAAAGCTAGCCATAGAGGCCAGGCAGTGGTGGCACACACCTTTAATCCCAATCCCAGTACTCAGGAAACAGAGGCAGATGGAGCTCTGGGGGTTCAAGGTCATCCTGGGCTACACGAGAGTGAAATCAATCTAAAAGAGAAACAGAGCTCATGCCTTTAATCCCAGCACTGGAGGGAATATAAAGCAGGAGCTCAGTGCAGTCTCAGTGCAGTCTGAGGTTTGGTGGAGAGCATTGCAGTCTGCAGTCACTCTGAGGACAGGATCGCGCCCCTTTGGTCTTAGCCTTGGTAGAGGTAAGAGCCCACTAGTCATTGGCTGCTTTGCTTCTCTGATCCTCGGCTTGAGCCCCTACGTCTGTCTCAATATTCGTGCTGCACCAATCTCTGCTGTAACCATCATCACACATTTTTAAGAGGTTCTCAATGGTTTCCAGCGAACCCTGGGAACTTCTTTGCCATATGCAGATGTATGTGTGTGTTTGAGGAGCTTAACTTCAATGCATTACAAAAATCTAGATGAAAAAACAAAAAGAAATGAGTTTACAGAAAGCTTCTCTCTGCCCTTCATAAATCACTCTCCAAACAGCAAGAGGCACAGGCCTGTTGAGCCACATCCCACATTAGGATTTATGACCAGCCAGCTCTGCCTATTAGCAAAAAACCCTCCTCATTATTAACTGTCTTCATAAAGTTCATTTTCTTATATTTGTAGCTAACAGACACCCAAGCACTTCCTAAAATCGGAGAGAATAACAGATGTTTTTAAGTACAACCATACATCTCAAATTGGGAGCTGTATAGTAACTAGATTGAGACCCTGAATTCTGGAACTAGCAGAAGACATGAGAGAAACTGAGTCTCTCTGACCTCCCCTTCAGTTCCGAGAGGTGTATGAATGTGGAGGGAGGGTTTTCTTCTGCCTCATCTGCTTCTCATAGTTAAAAAGCTTAGCCCGGCATTTTCTTTCCATCTTTATTTATTCATGTATTTATACAGTCTCCTATAGCCCAGGCTACTCTCAAACCAGCCTTGTAGGGGACAACCTTGAACTCCCTTCGACTTCTGAGTCTCTTGCTACATCTTGTGAATGCTGCAATTCAGGCATCAGCAACTCATGAATGCTGTGATTCAGACATCAGCACGTCTGGTTTATAGGGTTCTGGGGGTTGAACCCAAAGCTTCGTGCTAGGTAAGCATTCTGCAAAGTAAGCTACGTCCCCAGCTTCAACCCTCCACATTTAATCTTGCTTGACCAATAACATAAAACTAGAAACATTTTCCCCTGGATGTTTACTATTTCCACAGACATTAGTATATGATATATTGACGTTTGTCCTAAAGAAATGAAAATATACATTCTTCCAAAAACATGTACATAAAGGTTCATGGCAACTTTGTATGTAATAATCAAAACCTGAAACTAGCCTGGATACATACAAGTGAATAAAGCAACAAACTGTTACATATCACAGAACACGCTCCTCAGCAACCAGATGAACAAATAATTGACAGGTACAACTTGGATGGTTCTCACAAGGGTGAAGAGGAGCCAAGGTCAAAAGGGCATGACTTATGTTACTCAAGTTTGCTAGCATTTTTTAAAAGTTGTATTTATTTATCTTATTTCCTGGACCTGGAGTTACAGACACTTGTATGCTGCCTGACATAGGTGCTAGGAATTGAATTCCAGTCCTCTGGAAGAGCGTTGGACACTCTTAATTGCGGAGCCATGTTAAAAACACTCATAACTACAGAACTGGAGAACAGGATAGTGGTTCCTTGGGAGAGAAAGACTGACAGTGAGGGTCCCACAGTTGTCCCTGTGTGGTTGTTTGATGTAAAACGTTTCCCATGGGTTCTTGTGTTTAAACACTTGGTCTCCAGCGGGTGGCGCTGTTTTTAGAGGTTATGGAAGTTTGGGGGATGTGAAGCCACTCTAGACTCCGGCCCTGCTTCCTATCCATTTGTGCTCCTGATCGCCCACGATGTGTACAAGTCATGCCAAAAGCTCTCATCTCCGTGGATGAGGTTGCTTGGGCTGCCCGCTTCCCTCGCTGGCATAGACCCATAGACCTCCCAGAACCAGTCCTTCTCTTGCTTCCGCAGGAGTGAGAAAGGTAACTAACCCTGTGATCATGAAGCAGTATGGTATCAGGAAGTACACAGACAAAAATTCTGCAGAAGTGAGAGCTGATGAAATGCAGAGGTCTTCTTTAACCACCATACTGTGCCAAGGTCGCTTTTCTGGTGTGGTGGCGGGCTGTAGACATGTAATACAGAGCCATTGGAAGCAATTGGGGAAGTCTATATGGGATCTTGGACATTAGCAGTCTCCTTTGAGCCTACAATTACTTCAAAGCATATGGGTTTTCAGTGGGGGGTGAGGGTGTTAAGACCCCCAAGCATTCATAATTGCTTACACGCATACAGAACACATTGTGTTCTATGTGTGGCTAGTTCCAAGAGTCCTCACCCACCTACAAAGCTGGTTCATTGACCTGTCCCCGTTTCACAGTAGGAAAACAAGAGCCCAGGGGGCTGGGTGTGGTGACACAGCTGTAATCCCTGTGCTTTGCATGCTGAGGCAGGGGGACTGCCAGCTTAAGGCTAACCTAGACTGTATATTGAGCTACTAGCTTTTCTGATTCGAGGCTTGCTGCCCTACTCATCGCCACACTGAAGTGCGGCTTCACCAGCTAAAACTCACTCTTGAGCAAGGGGAAAATAAAACCGTCTTTTCCTTGCCCCACCAACCCTTCAAAGTAGTGACCCGCCCTCCCGGGACCTCAAGCAATCCTCCACCAAGCATTCTGCTTGACCAGAGCCTCCAACTGGAGGGCTAAAGACTCCAAGCCTCACGGATGCCCTAAGCTGGACCAGGGGTCCCAGAGCATCTACTAAAAGCATTGGCTACTCCCAGAGAGTGTGTTGAAAACAGGTGTTCAGATGCCTAGACTAGGACAGCCTCCCTAGAGGCCACTGTGTGCCACCATTTTCCTAGCTGGTCCGGGGATTTTAAACTACTTCTCCCGGGGGTTGTGGGAACAAGCGAACACAAAGGGCTGTGCCCTTTGGGGGTGGGGGTGGGGGCGGATACAGCACTGGTCCTTTTACTCTATTGCAATATTTACGGGCACAAGGGACACTGTTAGAAGGCAACCCCTAGCAGCAAGGACCTTCCCGGACCCAGCCCAGAGGATCCAGGCTTCCCCGGTGAGCTGCTTGAGTCCCAGGGGCACTGCTCTTACCGCCCGCAGTTCCGGGGCTCCTGCAACAGCCTCAGAGCCAACATCGTCGGCTGCCCACGCTCCGCCATGACGCCGCTGGCTGCAGGACCACTGCTGGGTCGTGAGTGGTGTGTTAGCCCACGGCTTCCCAGGTCGCTAGGAGACCAGCACAGCCCTGCTCGAACCTGCCCAGTTTGCCCCGCAGCTACTGAGGTGTCCAGCAGTACAAGGGCTGAACAGACTTGCTCTCCTGTGAGCAACTGGCCTGAGGGGAAGGGGTCCGGCCTCGATTTAATCAGATTTTCCTGTGGAAAGGTGCGTGCGTGTCCTACCGAGAAACTTGCTGGAGACCGGAGGATTTTTTTGTTGTTGTTGTTCGTTGGTTTTTAAATAAATATTTATAGCGGAGAAGCCACCAAGCAGGAAAGAGAGAGGGGGGAGGAGAAAGGGATGGGGGTGGGGGAAGGCAGGAGCTGACTGGAAGTGCCCTCTCGGGCACGTGTATCTGGCCACCAGCTTCAAGGCACTTGGCACACCCAGTGTTACCATCCCGGTGGCCTGGCAAGCAAGGTCCCATGTAAACATCAATTACAGGAGAGTGTGTTTCTACTGAACGCTTGCTTGCTGCTTCTGAGAGGCCCGATTTCATGAAAAAGGGTTCCTTCCAGAGGCTGCCCACTTTACAGGTTAGCTGAACACTGAAATTAGCTGGAAACACACAAACGCTCCCTTAATGAGCCCTTCCAGGACCCAGATTGAGGGGGGGTCACACTGGGAAGGGTCACCAGAAATGCTGACACAAAAAAGCCAGACACAAGCCACCTTAAACAACGCAGAAGCAGTGGGTGTGTATGCTTTCTTCAGAGCCACGGAGTGGCTATTACTTCTTCTTCTTCTTTTAAATTTATTTCAATTTTATTTATGTGCCTGTTTTTGTCTCTGTCCATATGTTTATTCCCAGGGAGGCCAGAAGAGGCCATCAGATCCCCTAGAACTTGAATTAGGTGTGATTGTGAGCCACCTGGCATGGGGACTTGGAACTGAACTCAGGTTCTCCACAATAGCAGCAAGTGCTCATTTGCTGAGCGGTTGGCTGTTTTTTGTTTTTTGTTTTTTGTTTTTTGTCTCTCCACCATGAGTTAAAACAACACGCAGCCCTCCTAAGCTGCAGCCTCTACAACCATAGAAAGTAAACCACTGCTCTTTAGAAGTTGCCCAATCCCAGATATTCTGTTATAGTAACAGAAAAGGTTTTCTTAGTACCATCATCTTGGGGGTTAGGATTCAGATTTCAACAGATTAAAGTGGTAGGGCACAAATATTCAGACCACAGAATGTGGGAGCTGACAAGGAATTCTAGAAATGCTGGTTAAATTTGGGTTAGGTTTCTAAGGACTTAGGGAATGAGACCAGGACACTCAGACATAAGTAAAAGTAAGCCTTAGTCACACATAATCAGGTAACCCTAGCTCATTAAATGTGGTGGTTTGAAAGAAAATGGCCTCCATAATGAGTGGCACTGTTAGGAGGTGTGGCCTTGTTGGAGGAAGTGTGTCACTGTGGGGATGGGCTTTGAGGTCTCCTATGCTCAAGCTACGCTCAGTGTGGGACACAGGCTCCTGCTACCTGCAGCCAGTTCAAAGAAACCCGACACAAACGGTCACGCACTATGTGAAAGAAGGAGATCTTTGGGGACAGAAAACAGATAGTTTCGTTTTCCGGGGAGTAGAGGAGTGGCTTAATGGTACATGATTTCTTCCTTGATGGTGAGAATGCCTTTGGGAATCATGTAGATTTCACAAGGATATGAATGCAAATCAATGCAAATCCTGGGATAAATTTAAGGATGGAAGATGGATGAGAAGGAAATGTATGGATATAAATGCTCTGAGGATTTTTTTCCCCTTTCACAAATATGGTTTCTGTTTTTAGTGATATTCCTCGTTATGTGAAAATTCAGCTATGGGAAGGATCTCTGCAGGAGACCTGTGTTATATAATA
The DNA here is from genome assembly GCF_017639785.1 of Mesocricetus auratus. Classification (NCBI taxonomy): domain Eukaryota; kingdom Metazoa; phylum Chordata; class Mammalia; order Rodentia; family Cricetidae; genus Mesocricetus; species Mesocricetus auratus. The sequence continues at coordinate 69,397,143 of NW_024429190.1, read as the reverse complement.
AGCAGGAAGCTCAAACGTGGTCTGGGTGGTCACCTGGTGTCAGCTGAGACCCGGAGGCAGAGAGTAGAAACAGTACCTACACCTGCCACTCAGCTTCCCAGCAGGCTGGTGGCTTCATTCTTCTCACTGCTTCCCTCTGGGGCAGGAGTTGGACGACCCATAGCTCCCAGGTCGCTAGATGTAGGACATTTGGCATTTCTCATCAAGTCTCGTAGATATTCTCTAGATATAATATATGAACATACGTACACGCATACAGCCACTGTGGCAAAGATTAAACAGCAAGCAAGTTATTTAATGTCTCTGGGTTTTAATGTCTTCATCTATAAAATGGGAATAATAATAGTACCTCCTATGGAAGATAGGGCTAAGTGAGCTGAAGATTTGAAAGTGCCCAGCACGAAGCAAGTGTCAATAGTGTCACAACCATTTATTACGGCTTGGATAGAAGTTCCCAGCAAAGACCTATGTGTTGAAGACTTTTTCCCTACGTGGTGGGACTACAGAGAGGTGACTGGATTGAAAAACCCTAATCCAGTTGACAGATTAATTTACTGATGAGTTCCTAGCTGAATGTGCTGCTGGGAAGAAATGCTTCACTGGGAGCAAATGAAAACACCGACTTCTCTATGGCCACATGCTTCTAGAAATAGCCACGGGGTAAGTCTTGAGGGGTGGTATTGTCCTTGTTCCCCCCATTGCTGCCCGCCACATGCTCCTGTCACCACGCTCTGCCTCACTATAACCCGGAAACAAAGGCACCACGTGACCACGGACTGACGCCTCTGAAATTGTGAACCAAAATGAAATTTTCCTCCTTCAAGTTTTTTCTCCGATATTTTATCACAGCGGTACATTGATCACTAAGTACTCTTGAGAATGCAGTGCTGTGGTGTGGACGTTTGTGTGTCCTTCCCCATCCATGTGCTGAAGTCCTGACCCCCATCCCTCACTCCCCATCCAACGTGATGGTTCAGGAGGTAAAGCCTTTGAATGGTGTCATAAGGACAGAGGTGACCCTATAACTGACGTCTATCACTATGTGGGGCACAGCAGAACGCACCACCTGTGAACCAGAAACTAGGCTGTCACCAAATAATTAAAAAACCTGCAGCACTGTGGTCGTAGAGCTCTCAGCCTTTGGTGCTGTAACAAGTGAACTGTCTGCTGTTTGTAGGATCGTGTGTCTGTGGTTTAAGGAGTTTTGTTACAGCAGACAGACAGGAGCAGGCTGCATTCAGGCCCCCAAAAGGGAAGACCTGCTGGCATTCTCCTAGGAAACCTTACCAAGAAGGCTTACTCAGATCAAAATAATGGACTTTTATGCCTCCTGAAAAAAAGGGAGAGGAAATACAATGAACAAAATGAAATTGTTACTCAACCTGAACGATATTGCTTCCTGACTCTTGCTCAGCCTCTGGCTGTGCTTATCCTGAAGACCTGAGGGCCTGGAGGCACACACCTTCAATGCCCAAATGTGGGAGGCGGAGACAGAGGGATCAAATTAAGGCAATACTCAGCTCCATTGTGAGTTTGCAGTCAGTTTGGGATACAGAGACCTTGTCTCAACCAACAAACAACAAAAGAAAGCTGTTCTTCTGTAGAAAGAAATCCACATCTGCCAACATTTGTTAGATAAACAGCAACTGCAGCTTTACAGTTGCTTTTATGCCCTTGTTTCTGCCCTTATCACATCCCAGAAGTAGAGGAATCAGTGGCCATGGACACAAAACTCTGAAACGATGGGCCCAGATAACCTTTGTTTCCTGAGTCTGTTTTTCTGCGTGCATATCTAATTGCTGCATACAATTGACTAACAGTTAGCTTGACCCCGGCTGGCTATCTGCTGGTCCCCTAGCACATCCCTGTTTATGCCTAAGTAGCCACTGCCCACCATCCAGGACTGACAAGGTTCCATCTGACCCATGGCTTTCTTTTTCTTTCTTTTTGTCTCTCCTTCATGAGAGGCTGAGTAAACTAACTCATTTCAACAACTTCTGCTGGAAAGAAAGAATCATTACAGAATAACTACATTCTTGTGTTGCTCATTCAACCTGATTTTGCAACATGCAGGAAGCCCGACAGCACTGACATTTTGTAATGTGCTGGCATTGCCTCCCTGAGATGAAAAGCCATTCCAAAGCAGCCCAAACCCCATTTACTTCTACAGACTGCATCTGGAGAGGACAGGTTTCATGTCAGAACATATCCTGGAAATTCAGTTTTTAGCCTCTGACCTGCCTGCCAGTCATTCCTGGCTCCCCATTCTAGTGCAACATCTATTATTGCCAGCAGGCAAAGGCATTTTCTCTCATAGACCTAATCCCAAATTCAGCACCCCCTGAAGGGCCAGCCTTGAGAAATGTTCTAATGCCACAATGTTTTCAGCAAACTCACTTTCCTTTTGTTTCCAATAGATGGGAAGCTGGGGTTAGTGGGCTATGAGCCTGCATAGGTACCAGGTTTATCTGTGTTTTTGTTCCAGCTTTGCTTCTAATTGGCCATATGATGCTGGGTTGCTTTGACAACTTGTCTGTGTCTATTTTCTCATTTGAGAATGGAGATAGAACATAATCTACATAGGGCCATGGGAGGGTTAAAGGAAACACAGCAAGTCCACTGTCTAGCCATGTTTATAGGGAGATCATACTATGTAGATCACTGCTGTTGGCTAGTTACTGCCCTTCCCCCTGGGGACTAGACCCCGATAGAGCACTAGGCAGGTGTTCTACCTCTGAACTACAGCCCACCTCTTGTGTATGCTTGTTTGTATGCTTGCTTGCTTGTTTGTTTATGGGGTCAAAAGGGGCTGGAGAGATAGCTCAATGGTTAAGACCACTGGCTGCTCTTCCAAAAGATCTGGGTTCAATTCCTAGCACACATATGACAGCTTATGACTATCTCCAACTCTAGGGCTTTTTGTTTGTTTGTTTTTTGGTTTTCAAGACAGGGTTTCACTGTGCAGCTTTGTAGACCAGGCTGGCCTCGGACTCACAGAGATCCACCTGCTTCTGGTTCCCGAGTGCTGGGTTTAAAGGCGTGCGCCACCACCGCCTGGCTTCTGAAACTCTAGTTTTAAGGAATCTGATGCCCTCTTCTAACTCCCACAGGTACCGGCTACACACATGGTACACAGACATACATGCAGACAAAACACCCATGAATATAAAGTTTAAAAAAATGGGGACTCAATATAGCTCAGGCTGGGTTTGAATTTGAGATCCTCCTGCCTCAGGTTCTCAGGAGTGGGATTACAGCTGCCTTTTTCTGCTCCTTCTCCCCTGGCTCTTCATCCCTAGTCCTGCCTTACTTCCTGCCACACCCACTCTGCAGTTACAAGCACTAGCCTAGCATGTATAAAGCCCCAGGTTTGAGTTCCGACCTAGATGTGGGGAAAACACTGGGCTTGTTCTTCAGGAGAGGGGAGGAACAAGGCAAATTGTTTTTCCTTCCTCCATTTTTATGTTTGAAAAAAAAAACTACATCCCTATGTGGGGGAAAGGGGAGAGGAAATGAGACTATCTAGAGAAAGATTCTCTTAATCTAGAAGGATTCTAAAGCAAAATAAAGACAAGAAGTATGTGGGGGGGGCGAGTGCGGCTCTCCTAGCCTAGGTGATAATAAAAACAAAGACAATAACAAAGATGCCACTAGGAGGCAATAGAGAGGGCTGTGGACAGTCTCAGAAATACCTCCTTTTTTAGCATGGTGTGTGTGTGTGTGTGTGTGTGTGTGTGTGTGTGTGTGTAAAAATAAAGTGGCAAATAAGCTTTGTTCCATGGAATTACACCTTATATTCACAAAGAAGTTTGTGGTTTGGGTTTTAATTTTTTTGACATTAATTTATTTTCTGTGTATGTGTGTTTTTGGCACCACTCTCATGCCTGGTGCTCTTAAAAGTAGGAAGAGGGCATTAGATCCCTTGGAACTGGATTTAGGGATGGTTGAGCACTGCCATGTGGGTGTTGAGAATCCAGCCTGGGTCCTCTGCAACAGCAACAAGTGCTCTTAACCAATGGGCCATCTCTCCAGGTCCCACAAGCAAGTTCATAACATCTCACTTTGGGTCTGTTAGCAAGGGAGCAAGGGAAGAGAAAATAATTTTTTCCTATGGATCTTGCATTGCTCATAGCAGCAGACACATCACAAACATTTATAAATAACACATTTAAATTATTAAAGTATGAAGGCACATCTTGTAGAACATCTTTAGATAACAATAAGGAAACCCAATTGGAAAATGGCTTGGTCCTGAATTTATCACAAACCAAACAAGTCCTAGGCCTACATGCATTCTTTTTAGGCTCTTGAAATATTTAAATAATTAAAATTATAAAACACAGTATTTCGCCGGGCAGTGGTGGCGCACGCCTTTAATGCCAGCACTCGGGAGGCAGAGGCAGGCGGATCTCTGTGAGTTCAAGGCCAAGCTGGACCGACAGCCTCCAAAACAATACAGAGAAACCCTGTCTCATAAAAAGCCAAAAAAAAAAAAACCACACACAGTATTTCAACTTTTAAAGTGTGGATGTATGTGTGTGTTTGTCTCTGCTCCTACTGCAAGGTCATGGACAACTTTCAGGAGTGGTTTTCCTCTTCCATTGTGGGTCCTAGGGGTCAAAGTCAGCAGGCTTGTTTGTACGGCAATCATTTTTACCTACTGAGCCAATTCACCGGCTCTGTGGGGGTGTTTTTTATATCTTATAGAGCAAGAAGTCACCCCCAATTTAGTAACTTAACACACAGTCACTTATTTTTTTTTTTTTTTACTTATATACAGGGATAGCTGATCACCTCTCCCATGGGGCAAAAAGCTCATCTGGGAACTTTGCTGGGGCTGACATTCATGATTACCTCTGCCTCTCCCAGGTCACATGATGTCTCACCATTCAGTAGTCTAATGGAGCTTCTATCACAGTGGTCTGATTCCAAAGAAGGTAATGGAGGGGCTGGTTCCTGTTGGGTCTCACAGCCTCAGAGTTGTGTGGGCTCTGTCGCACTCTGCTGACAAAGGCAGGAGAAAATGCCAGACCAGCGGGGGTGAGGGGGTGGGGGTGGAGGGGAGGTTAAACTACTTACACGATGAGTTAAGCAGCAAGACGATTTAAATTAAAAAAAAAAAAGAACAAGACGGATTGGCAGTGACATTGGAAACTACACAGGGTTATTGAAAAGTGTGCTATATTGCTGGGTGTAGCTGGGTGGTTGAATGCTTGTCTAGCCCATCTGAGGCCTTGGGTGTACAATAAATGTTTACAGAAAGGTATACAATGACCGTGATTGACCTCATGAGTATGACACAGTATTCTAAAGTTAAGGTGGAGGCATGCAAGGTACAAGAATCTTGAGCCCCAGGAAAGCCTGGGCTATCCAGCAACTTCCAGGCCAATTCAGGCTACCAGTGATACCCTGCCCCCCCCCCAACCAAAAAGTAATGTTAAAACAGTGATAGAAAGTGTTCTCTCCCTCTCCTGTTACACAATCTCGGAGAATTCTTCATTTCTGAGTTCTGAATTGTGAGATATCAACAAGCAGTCCTTGTTCTTCTTGGATGAAATATTCTGACTTTAATGTACAAGACAGGCCATTGGGAAACCCTCTGTCTCCTTTGCAGGGACAGCCTCTCCTTCGTAGGGGTGCTGACCTTGCCCAAGTACCTGACTTTCCCAGAACTCTTTGCCTGCATGCCTGGCAAGCTAGGGCCTCACTCTGGAGGGGAGGGTGGCATTTCACCTTTAGGTGAGATGATCCTATGGCAATTAAAATAATAGCTCCGTATGTCTCATAGGCCAGAAATGAGGAAGTCCCAAAGGGCACTGCGAAGCTGATCAGAATCAGGCCCAAATTTCATGAAAGTCACTGCCACATGGGAGCGAAGATGGAACTGAGCAGGAGGGCGTTTGGGCCAGGCTGTGCCAGGCAATAGGATAAGATGGAAATTGCTATGGAACTATAGCATCTAATTTTGGGAACACACATTGTTTTTCAAAAGCTGTTTTTATTTTCTGTAATTGGGGCGTTCTTGTTCTGTTATTGTGTTTGGTACATTTTTTGAACCCTGTTCTGGTCAGCTGTGCTAAAAGGAAGCAAAAAAGGGGGTTTTGTCCAACTTGGGCCAGAGATTTAAAGGGAAGCAGACACAGAAGAAATAGCAGAAGAGCTTTGTTGGGGAGGTAAACTGAGGACCAATGGACAAAAGCCCTTGTGCAGACACTGAGCTATGTTCTCACATCTGGCTCCATCGTCACACTCTATTTCAGTGACTCAGACAAAGACAGGAAGGGTGGACCTCACATATCTGACATTATGGTGCACATCTGTGATCCTAACACTGGGGAAACTGAGGCAAGAAGACCTTGAGTCTGAGACCAGCTTAGACTACACAATGAGATCATCTCAAACAACAAATAAACGAGGCAAAATGGACCTTAATGGCTCATGCCTGTAGTCCCAGCACCCAGGAGACTGAGGTGGGGTGGAGTGGGTGGGGTAGGGTAGTTGTAGTGAATTCAAAGCCACCCAATGACATGCCACCATGGATGGAGGAAAGCGCACAAGCTCCTACCCCTAGATGAAGAGCTAGAGGCAGTTAATGACTGATGAGAGAGGGAGAATCAATCTTCCTCAGGGATGAAGTCATTGACTGGTTATCCAGTACTAAGTGGTCGGTCCTAATATATGCAGCACTAAATAGACACAGCGGGTTGTATTAATATAGTCATTCACACATATAAACAGTAATCTAAAAGGCCATGACTTGGGTGGGGGGACAGGAGGGGTTGAGGGAGGAGACTGAGAGAAATAATGTAATGGAGCACACATATATGACACTGAAGAAGGCGCTGTCCTGGAATTAGGGATCAGGGCTGGAATGGCTGGTAGTTGTCTATGGAGTTTGTGCTCCAGGATAAACCATCAAATAGACTGTGATTTAGAAATCAGAGGTGGGGCCGGGCAGTGGTGGTGCACGCCTTTAATCCCAGCACTCGGGAGGCAGAGGCAGGCGGATCTCTGTGAGTTCGAGGCCAGTTTGGTCTACCAAGTGAGTTCCAGGACAGCCTCCAAAACAATACAGAGAAACCCTGTCTCGAAAAAACCAAAAAAAAAAAAAAAAAAAAAAAAAAAGAAAGAAAGAAAGAAAGAAAGAAATCAGAGTTGGGGATAGGAGTCGTATGAACATGAACCTGGGAGGGATAAGCACCGAAGGCTACTTAGAAAAAAAGCCTACTTTTTCCTAGTTAGGGAAAGAAAGGACACAGAGTTTGCAGCAAAATTCAAACCCATGCCTGAGAAGGGGGTAAGTGAGGATCAGGGACTTAGCATGTCCCCTTAAACTGGGGCACAGAGCAGAGCAATTGGTGGGTAGAGGCAGGAGGTTCCAAAGTTCGAGATTATCCTCCTACATATCGAGTTCCAGGCAATCCACATGACTGTCTCAAAAGTTTAGACAGCAGAAACAGGAAGCAGCTGCTCCCAGATGCAGTCATTCATACTGTGTTTTATTGGTCTAACAAACCAGTGCTGTCATAAACCAAAAACAGAAGGAAGCATCAGTTCCTCTCAGCAGAAGTGTAAAGAATGGGTCGCCATTCCCATTCCATCACTCCACCTCACCAGCTCCTCAGCCAAGCCTCTCCATCCCATCCCCGACTCTCAGCAGTCACAGAGTAGAAACAGTGAGGGCTTTGGAAGCCAATGGCCCTGCATCTTGCATCATCGAGAGCTGCTGCCCGCTCAGCAACTGATTGGACCTTCGAAGTGATTCAGTGTTCCCCAGAATCCTTAGCAGATTGAGTCTAGGGCTTATGCAGATGCCCCGATCCCTATAGACAATGGCATAGTAGGGATAGGGGACATAACTACAGTAGGTAGAGTGCTTGCCTAGCATGCAAGAAGTCCTGGGTTTGAGCCCCAGGACATCACAAACGGGAAATAGTGAATACCTGTACTCACAAGTGGTTACAAGTAGAGGCAAGAAGATTAGTTCATCATCTTTCTGTGTAGCAAGATTGAGGTCAGGCTGGGATACATGAATCCCTTTCTTAAAATTGAAAAAAAATAGACAAAAGAAACAAAAACAGCATAGTAAAAAGTAAAAGAATAAAAGAGAGAGAAACTGCAAGGTGTGTGCATAAAACCTACACACATCTTTCCTTCTGCCTCAATTTTTAGATCGCTCACAATCCTTAGTACAACGCAATGCTGTAGAAATAGTTACACTATTGTTTGGGAATTGTGAAGAGAAAAGACATCTGTGCAGGTGCAAAGATCTTGAGTGTGACTCACTGCATAGTCCATCAGCAACAGTGTAACTGTCTTTTGAGTGCTTTCCCTCACTCCTTGGCTGAATCCTTAATGATAAAGGGAACAGACTAGCAAAAAAAAAAAAAAAAAAAGTCCTCCCGGATTGGATTTTCCCCGAAGATGGCAGTCTCAGAGGCTGGGCACTACTGAAATCTATCCCCTGGTATTTAGCCCCCGGTTGCTAAAGACCTACTTCTCAAGGTTGCTCCCAGTCAGCTGACTAAGCCCGTTAGGGACATTTAAGGCAGGCCTGCATCTGTGATGTGTCAGAATTTTGGGACATGCTCAAGGACCACCCTCCCCCCATGGCTTTGCCAGGCACCTCTTTCCACCCAGCCTTCCGCGCTGCCTCTTCTCATCACTGACAATCACACCCGCATCCCAGCTCCGGTGCCCCTTGTAAAGCTGTACAGTGCTTCTCTCTGGAGAACTGATATAGCTAACCGCTGTGTGACAGGGCTGCTGTGGGGATTAATGTGTGTGGGTGCGTGTGCATGTGCGTGTACACGTGCGTGTGCACTAGTAAAGGCCAGGCACGGAACTAACCCTCATTCAACTAACATTTACTGAGCTCTTGTTGTGTGCATGCCCAGGTCGTTGTACCTGGGTGACCAAAGCAGATAATAGACACGTGTCAAACGCTTCTCTGCTAACACCCTTCATTAGGACACAGAGGGCCTTTCAAAGCTGGTCTCCAAGGGCTCGGCACCACATTCCCTATACACATGAGTCTACTCGACAGCAAAGCCCTTCTTGCTTTCCAGGGTTTTGCTTTCACTCTTACTGCCTTTGTCCTCGGTCGTGAAACGCCTTGCTTTGTAGACCAGGCTGGCCTCGAATTCACAGAGATCCTCCTGCCTCTCCCTCCTGAGTTCTGGGATTAAAGGCGTGCGCCACCATCGCCTGGCGCCTTGTCTCTTTCTTGAGGACACACTCTTACATATTCTTGGAGACCCGGCTCAACCCAACGAGGGCAAATGTCGCTGCTGCACAGATTAGCATGCATCTTACACTGCGCTAAAATCTTCCAATGAACCCCGGAGCTCCCCTGGAGCAAGGAAAACGGCAAGTCCATTCGAGTTCCCCAAGCTTGGCCCATAGTAGGCCCGCAGCACGGATCCGCCCCATAAAGAAAGCGGGTGAGTGAACCGGGAAGGGCGAGTCAGTTCCCGGGACTATCGCGCCGCCTGCAGGGAGAGGTTGCAGGCGCGGCGCCCGCCGAATCGCTGGAGCCGCTGCAGGGCACATGACTGGTGGCCTCCGCCAGGCCCCGCCCGCTTCCCCAGCGCAGTCGCCCGCCGCCGCCGCCGCCACTGCCGCGGGGTTGCTGGCGAGCCCCACCGGCCCGCGTCACCGCTCTGCACGCCCCCTGCACCTCCCTGGCGGCCCAAGAAAGCGAAACCCAGGCGGCCCCGGCAGCCGCGATCGTGCCGGCTTGGTGATCCGAGGGCCGTGCTCTCGCCGCGCGCAGCCTCCAGAGCTGTGCCCACTGCGCGGGCGGCGGCTGACCCGGCACCGGGAGGGCGCGGGAACCGCAGGGCCCCGGGGCTTCGGGCGACAACTGTGCGGCCTTGGCGGCGACTCTTTCCCGCTCGCAGTTGGGTCGCGGGCCCGACCCGTGAGCCACGCGCAGTATGGGCAGATGCTGCTTCTACACGGCGGGGACACTGTCCCTGCTGCTGCTGGTGGCTAGTGTCACGCTGCTGGTGGCTCGAGTCTTCCAGAAGGCGGTGGACCAGACAATCGAGAAGGTGAGGCAGGCTGGGCGTGTGTGTGTGTGTGTGTGTGTGTGTGTGTGTGTGTGTGTGTGTGTGTGTGTGTGTGTGTTCGCGCACGCGTGTCTTTCCGGGCCATCCTCCCACTGCGGACTCTTGCGTGGGGAGAGTCGTGCTGGCACTGACCCTGCAGAACACAGCCCTCATTTGACCCTGTGTCCCGGGCTTGGCAGGATGGGGAGGCTTGAGGTGACTGTTCCCTTTAACCCGTAAGTTTTCAGATCTTGACTTTTAAGAAAGCTTTGCACTTACGTTGTGGTTAGCATTTCTCCCCACCCCTCCTGGCACCCACTCAATCTGAGCCCTGTTTTCCTCGCTCTCACGAAGAAACAGAAACGCATAAAAGCACCGCAGAAGAGGCAGGTTTTGTTGGCTGCCCGCCCGGCCTTTGAAGTGGAGTGGGGCTGAGGATGAGAAATGGGTGAGAGTTCTATTGTGTTCTTGACTTCCTGGGCAGGGTAGGGCAAGGCGGTTGGCAAACAGGCCAGGCGTTTTGAGTGGGTGACATTTTACCCATCACAGTCAGTGCTTGGTGGCTTTGTGTCTCGCAGACAGCCTTGTCGCCTTGTCTCTGTTTCATCCTTGCTCTTCTCAGACATTACTTGGGGGTGGGTGCCTTTAGACACCTTAAGGATCTGGACTTGTTTCTCAGAGCAGATGATTGGGGCTGCAAACCTGGTCATGTGGGAGACTCCATCCTGGGACTGCCCTGTCATTCCTTTCTTATACCCTTTCACCCACATCCACCAAGCAGAGTGGAAAGAGGAACAGGAGAGAGCTGTTAGGATCACTCTCTCCTTTAAAAATGCTTGGACATACAAATAAACCTCTGGAGTATCGTTCTCATTAGCTTACTTATGCATGATGTTCTGCTGGTCCGTATTGCTGTCTCCCAGGTACAAAGCTTAGGCTTGGTCTACTGGAAAACGGCATACTCCAGTTATTCCAGATGGCCGTAGGTGAAGTCCCTAAGCAGATTTCCACCAATAACCAGTTACTTGGAATCTGGCAATAAAGACTTTCTTTTAAAGTATCAATGCAAAACTCCCTTTGAGTTTTAATGAGATGGCATTGCCAAGAGAAGACCAGGCCCACTGTGTAAGAGTCTCAAAGACCGTTGTTTCCCCGAGCGAGCCTGGGTGTTCAAGGACAAAAACAAACCCTTTCTCTATGCCCCACATCTAAATTCATGGCTAGTCTTAGACTCTTGCTTTGGTGGCTTGAGCTAAGAGACACAACAGTCAGGATATTTTTTGGGGGGAGGGTCTGGTAGGATAAGTGGTTCTCCTAGTACCCCAGCTGTAACCACTCTTGATTCTTTTGAATTCAGTTTCATCCACAGAGGGGTATGTGGGAAGCAGCATTATAGGACTTGAGTTTCTGTTGGCCACAGTGGGAAGCCACCTGGCTGATAAGTGACCGTACAGGGGACTTACAGAGCTGCACCATAGACCGCAGCTCCAGAGCGGTGCTCCATGTGGTGTCTGGTGGGAAGGAAATGGGCTAGTTTCAGCAGATGGTTTAGGAGATGTCTTAGGTCAACTATAGGTTACCAGTGTGCACTTGCCTAGGTGTCTGTAGGGTCAAACCACGCGGAGGAAAGGACCAGGAAGGACCGCACAGCTGAGAAGTGCAGGGAATGGATGTTGTCTCCATGTGGTACCATTGAGTCATCAGGGACTGCTTGCTGAATCTTGTAGATTTTCCTTTTCAGGCAGTCTGGCTGTGTAGCCCAGGCTGGTCCTTGAGCACATAGCGCCTGTCACAGACTCCCAGGTGCTGGGATCACAAGTATGTACCACCACACGTGACTCTGTTAATCTTTTTTTTCCCCTTGGGGGGGGGGTCTCATGTAGCCCAGGCTGGTCTCAAACACTACAGAGCTGAGAATGACCTTTGAACTCCTGACCCTCCTGCCTCCATGTCCTGAGAGCTGGGGTGACAGGTGTGCTTTGCCACACCTGGTTTATGCAATGCTGTGATCAAACCAGGGTTTCTTGCATGCTAGACAAACACTCTTCACCTCCAGCCTATAATATTTGTATTCATGTTTCCTTGTCTGTAGGCACTGACAATAATGACTGCGGTTTTTAGAAACACTGTAAGAATTTCCAAGAAAAGCTTATGTCCTCCCCCATATAGCCAGTTTTTAATGAAATGATAGCAATTGTGAGAAACTGTATGAGATTATGAATCGGATACCCTGTGTTCAAATCCTAAATGTGCCGCTCTCCACCTTTAACCTTGGGCAAGTGACTTATCTTCTCTATGCCTCAATGCATTTCTTGTACAAGTGCAGATGGGAAATGTAAGCTATCCTGGACAGCCAGCTGTATTTCCATGAAGCTCATGAAGTATAAGCTTGGGTCCTTTGCTCGCTTGCACAGGTCCTTCCAAAGTCTGTGTCCATTTTTTTTTCCTTCCCAGGAAGGGCCCTTTGAACTGCAGAAGCCTCAAGCCTCTTAAAACCTGGATCTTGTAGGCTAAGCATAGAGCACTTAGACATCTCACAAGGACTGGGTGATCAATATGTGGCCACCCTCATTGTTTCCAATAGTATTTCTTTGGGGTAATTGATTCATAAGTTGACTTTAATGTAGCTGTGACATAATCCACTCAGATGCGCCAGTTCTTACTGTTTTCCTTTGAAAATGGTCTGTGCCCCAACTTGTGTAACATGAAAAAGAGGAATGGAAAAAAGGTAGACCTTCAAACGCACCAGGTTAGCCAATTGCAGGACGCTTAGTGAGATAATTGTTATACAAATTCATCTCAGAGATGTGGAGATGACTTAGTAAAATAAAGTGCTTGCCATGCAAACCCAGGGACCGAATAGCTCCTGCACCCACATAAAAGGCTGGATAGGGTAGCATGCACCTGTAACCCCAGCATTCTGAAGGCAGAGAGACAGAAGGATCTCTGGGGACTTCTGTCCAGCAAGTCTGGCCAATCGGTGAGTTCTAGATTCAGGGAGAGACCCTGTCACAAATAATCACACACATAAAGAGATTAGGTTGAAAAAGACATTCAACATTGACCTCCATTGTCCACATGCATGTGGACATGTACACATGTAGTCACATATATAGCCCCGTACACCCCCCCCACACACACACACAAAGAAAGAAAAGAATTTATCTTGAAAGGCCAGTGTCCTTGAGTTCTAGATTGACACAGCAGACTGCAGTGAGACTTATTTAGTGGATGGAGTGGTTATTGGAACTAAATACCCCAGTTGCCTGCTGCATGGTATGAGCAAAATTTAAACACAAGTGTTGGTTGGAAGTAATCAAGTTTATTCGAAGCCAGCCTTGAAGAAATTAGTAGGATCAGTGCCTCAGTGGTCTGTCTTGGGGACTTTTATGGGAGACAGAGGGGATGGAAGGGACAGTGAGGCTGCAACTGAGCAGCGTCTTTGAAGGTAGGGCCTGTGTTTTATCCAGAGCTTCACAATAGACCTTGAAATGTGTGTGTGTGTGTGTGTGTGTGTGTGTGTGAGAGAGAGAGAGAGAGAGAGACAGAGAGAGACAGAGAGAGACAGAGAGACAGAGAGACAGACACAGCCACAGAGTGTGTGTGTGAGAGAGAGAGAGAGAGAGAGAGACAGAGAGAGAGAGAGACAGACACAGCCACAGACACAGAGAGAGACAGAGAGACAGAGAGAGTCCGTCTCACTATGTAGCCCTGGATGGCCTGTGTCTTAGTTAGGATGTCTCTTGTGAAGAGACACCATGATCATAGCAACTCTTATAGGAAAATACTTAGTTGGGGGCTGGCCTGCAGTTTCAGGGTTTAGTCCATTATCATCGTGGAGGGAAGCGTGGCAGTGTCAGGCAGACACGGTGCTGGAGAAGGAGCTGAGAGCTCTGTCTTGATCCACTGGCAGCAGGGAGAGACGGTCCCACTGGTTGTGACTTGAGCATATATAAGACCCCCAAAGCCCTCTTCCACAGTTGACACACTTCCTCCAACAAGGCCACACCTACTCCGGCAGGGTCACACCTCCTAATAGTGTCACCCCGTATGGTCAAGCATTCAAACCCGTGAGTCTATGGGGCCATACCTCTTCACACCACCTCAGCACACCAATGAACAGTGTTTCTCCATGCTCTCTGCTCCAGTTTCTGCTCCAAGATCCTGCCTTGGGTTCTTCCCCCAACTTCTCTCAATGATGGACTATGATGTGGAAATATAGGCCAAACAAATTTTTTGGTCAGTGTCTTATCACAGCAACAGAAAAGTAACTAGAACAAAGAGTTCCTTCAGCCAAAGGATTTTAGAGGGCCGAAAGGGCAAAAGTCAGGGCAGTTTCAAAGGAGTGGCTGTTACGGGACCCAGGCATTCTGGGCCCCACTAATGACTGCCTTATCCTGGGAAACCATGTTGTCACTGGTTCAGTTCTCACTTGCGGATGAGGTGTAGAAACATCTTGCTCCTCTTCAGCTCCCATACACTTCCTGGGAGTGCCAAGGCATCAACAAAATCTTCTTTGGCAAGCATTCGAGGCTTCCCGAAGACAGATCTACAGAGATCTGCAGACTGTTTTCCTTGAGAACCAGGTGCTGTGATTGCACAGTCAAACCAACACTTAGGAGGTGGAAGCAGGGAGGTCAGAGTTCAAGGTTATCCTTAGCCATATAGGTTCAAACCTGGCTGGAGCTGAATGAGACCCTGTCTCAAAAAATAAACACAAATGAACAAACCACTTTTGTCTCAGAGAGCCTGGAAGGACGCGACTTGACCTTGTATTTATTCCGTAGCCCAGTCCATCACTTTGATACCCAGCATAATGCCTACTGCACTGTAGGTGCATGATTATTTAATTTTCTTCCTTGCTGGGTCCTAGTACACACTGAACAAGCTATCACTGTGCTACACCTCCAGCAGTTAATATAATCTTTAAGGACCTTTTCTTGCATATTGACGTCATTTCCCTAGTTACCTCCATTCAAAGAACATGGAGCCGGGACTGTGGCTCAGTGGTAAAATACTTGATTGGCATGGTGAAGGTCCTAGATTCAAGCCCCAGACCAGGAAGGAGAAGGGATCAGGACTTAGTGCTAAGAGATACAAGTATAACAGTAAATGAGACAGAGTATCTGTCCAAAGTTGAGAAGGTTTAGACTCTTAGTCTAAGCTTTTTATTTTGGTTTTATTTAAAAACAAAACAAACAGTTGAGATTGCTTTGTTTGCTATTTTTGCTTCTGGGAGCCAAGTTGCTTGTCTAAAGCCCAGGGAAAAGGTAGGAGCTTGGTCTCCTGATGGCAGCCGCTGTTTTCCCACCTTCAGGACGACCACATTCCATTGCCTGAGATTGCCCAGCCTGGATTATGAGTACTTGATGCTCTGGAAGAAGGATTAGCAGCCTCTTCCTCCAAAACACTGTGGATTGGATAATGAATGCTGTGGCTACGTCTCAGTCTCGTCTAGCCCCCTGCTACACTGTCTTCCCATAATCCTGCTGCTGCCTTGTCTTGTTATGGGGGGAGGGGGCACACGGTAAGGAGCTGAGACCCTTTCAAGCAAGAGGACTTTTTTTTTCTTTCTATAAAGCTGCAAAGGGGAGCTCTTTGAAGCTCGGGTTACAAACGGCCCCGTCAGGTGCCCTGAGAATATGACAGAAATTGGGAAGGCAGCAGGGATCCAGCTTCCTTTGCTTACTCATCCTGCCCGAGCTGTTTACTGACCTGGCTGGGGCTTCCCCCACCTCCTGTGGCTTTCCAGCTGCCGAACCTCCCAGGGGCATGCGCATTTCTCAGTTTCTTCTTTGTGATTGGCTTTCTGCTCCGGGAGGACTCAGAGCTACAAGCAGGCAGTGTTGTTAATTTCCTTAAATGATTCTTGACTCCCAAGTAGCGTTCTCTTCTCTTCGAAACACGATCTTGTCAAAGCTTCAACCTCTTCAATCCGTTGTCCACAAGTGAACTCATACTTGCCGGTTATGACAGTGGAGTAGACAGTGTTGTTCCTAGACTCTAAGGAGCTACAGTGTCTTTTACAGAGGTGGAATGGAAACCAAACCTTGCCCAGACGTGCCGAGGCAGGCTCATTAGGCAGTACCAGGTTAAGGAGCTGGGGTAGTGATGGGTTTAGCCCATCTTCATTCCTTGAGATGGGAATTCTGGCTGAGGACATTGTTTCTAATACTGCCATTACCCGGCACATTTACATGAAAAGAAATAGGGGTGTAGGAGGGTTCTTATCTATGGGAGTCACTTTGCTTTATTGTTCAATAAAGTGCCAAGTTTCGTTCTGTCAGGCCAGAGCCAAGGGGCCATCTGGTCTGCTAGACATTCACTGGCTTCATGGAGATGAGTCAGCAGGTGGGAATAAGCTCATTAATGGAAACTTTGGATGTTGGCCAAGTGAGACATTTACGACCCATATCTTCAAATGGGTACACACACACTCACAGAAAACAAGAAAGGGGCTGTTTTTAGTCAATGCTAGGAGCCCATCAGAAGCAACCGAAGGAAAACACTGTCTTATTGCTTGCAGCAGGATGTCATGTAGACCAGGCTGGCCTTCAACTCACTGTGTAGTTGAGGACAACCTCAAATCCTGCCTGCTCTTCCTGCGCCGGGCCACGCCCAGCAGTTTGCTTTCTCTTTCTCAAAGTACTTTCTGGATGCACTTACTTGTTTAGCAGGTGTTAACTGAACGTGACCCACTTGCCAGGCAGAGTGCTGAGAGCTATGCATGTAAACAGTCAGCGAGCTGTGCATATAAAAGCGGTGAATGAGGTCCCTGCCGTTAGAAAATTGTCTTCCAATTCAAACTTCTGGTCCCTTTACATTCTTAGTCATTAAGGATTCCAGAGAACTTGTATACTTTTGTTTCTGTGGGTCGTGTGCACTGATGCTTACAGTAACAATTAAACCAAAACTAAAGATGTAGAGATGGCTCAGTGGATAACATGCTTGTTATGTATAGAGACCTGAGTTCGAATCCCCGAACTCCTACAAGGTAGGGATGGTAGTGTACTCCTCTAATCCCAGTGTTCCTACAGCAAAACAAGTGGTGGGCACTTGAGAATCCACGGAGACTCAAGCCAGGTGGCCTGGCACATGACAAACAACAAAGAGACCCAGTCTCAAAGTAGGTGGAAGGCAAGGACCGACACTTAAGGTTGTCCTCTGGCCATACACACACAGACACACAGACACACAGGCACAGACACACAGACACAGACACAGACACAGACACACACACACACACACACACACACACACACACACACTCACACACGCATGCGCTATGGCAGGTATTTGCCCATACCCAGACACGAAGAAATGCAGGAACAAACAATATGCTTATTAAAGTTCTTGGATGGATGGTTAGATAAAAATTTTGTCTTTGGAAGGATTCTGTTTGCTTGTTGTGTGGTTTTACATTCGATCCCACCCTGCAACTCTGTAGGACAGACCTGAATGGTTTCTCTCTTTAAAATCTGGACACTTGGGCTGGAGAGATAGCTCAGAGGGTAAAGAAAGGTGTTTGTTGTGCGAGTTTGGTAACCTAACCATAACCCCCAGAGCAATGGGAAGGTGCGAGGCGAGAACCAACTCCATGAACTCGTCCTTTGAGCTCCACATGTACATCCTAGCATGTGCCGCTTGCTTCTTCATACACATGTACCATAAACAAACAAAGTAAAAATTGGAGACTTTATCTAGAGATGCTCTTTTCCATCCTCTTCAGACACACCAGTGCTCTGCAGTGCAATCCCCACCGAGCCCTGCTGTCTTAACCCACTGTTTCTTACACAAGACCGGTGGCTTCCAAACAACAGAATACCTTTCTCATAGTTCTGGGGTTGGGAAAGCCAACACACTGACAGACTTATCCCCTGGTAAAGAATGATAAGGGTTCAAAGGCTTATTTGGGGGTTGTAGTTTGAGGGTTCAGCCTCTAGGAGAAGGGAGGGCAAGGTAGCAAGAACAGCTCTGAGCTGTAGCCTGTGTGTGCCGACTGACCACGCTGTAGCCACAATCAGGAAGTCGAGAGAGATGAACACTATCACCTGTCTTGCATTCCCTTTTTCTCTAACCTGAAACTCCAGCCTCAGCCTCAGGATGGTGACACCCACGTAAAGCGTGGGCCTCCCCTTCTCACTTAAACTCTGACCTCACAGACACACCACCAGTGTATTTCCTACCCGACTTAAGTCCAGTGCGGCTGATAAATGAAGATTAGTCATCACAGGCATTCATCCTATTCACGAAGGCTGTGCTCCGTGAAGGTCACTTCAAAGCTTCACTTCCTGACACTGACACCTTGTTGGTTGAGGATTTCAACTTAGAGACAGGGCATTCAGCTCATAACACCTGCTGTTCTCACCCCTCTCTTGGCTCCCAATGTCTAGCAAATGTCCCTTGTCACCAGCTTGCTCTCTTGTCTTTCTTAGAAAACCCTACCAAAACAAATGGGAGATGGCTTGGGAGACTTAGATTTTTAATGAACGTGGGCAAAGGCTTGTTTCTGTGCAGAAGTGAATACTGTTCTGGTTTGACAGTGGCAGACCCACGGCCCATTTCTCTCGCTACCCTCCCCCATTGCCCCTTCCACCCTGAGTTTTATATTTTCCCAGAGACAATTAATGCTAATGTCATCAGTCACCTCAAGTCCTGGTTTTTAAGATGACTTTTTTAAATCAACAATTCAAATTATTTATGGTATACAATGATGTTGCTTTTTAATGTGTATGCAACGGGGAAATCCAAGCTATGTAACCCACGTATCACCTCATGTACTTAAGTGTGGGATAGACTAGAACAGTTTAAAAACCTACTCAGCTATTTTCAGGTAGAACGTACCTACAGTGGCGTTAATTACAGTCACTCTGTTGGACAATAGGCCTCTTATCTGATTGAAATTTGTGTTTTGACACTTTTCTCCTCTACCCTCCACCCTGAAAGCCCCGTTGAAAGGGACACTGTATGTCTGATAATGGGAGATGAGACAGACAGTAAGCATGGCCCATACGTAAGATACAATCACAACCAAACAGGTTTGAAATGAGGTGGACTGCCCAGGTTACACACAGAGAACGCTCAGTGTTCCCATAGCTGTATTTCTTATTTAGTTCCATCTTAAATGCGTTTTTTCTCACCCTCTCTGCGGCTCACTGCAGACCCTCCCCACACATACATATTCCCAGCTTTGACTGTGAGGAACAATGGATACCATGGTCTGAAAGCTGGTGTCTCTTCCAGAGCTCGGTGCTGAAACCCTCACTTACTAGTTTCGTTTCCTTCTGGAAGCCACCCTTCCCTGTTTGGACCTACAGTTCTCAACCTTGGTTGCAGTTTCTGATCACCCTTGACCTTTTGGAAATACTTCAAGGAGTGTTTCCTAGCAGGAGTTTGTCTCAGTGTAACTATTCTACCATGATGACGGCTGTGTAATTTATAGACAGGGCAACAGTTTGCCAGTGAGGAAGCATTTGAAACTGAGCTGTCAGCTTTCATTAGCTAAAATTGTGACAGATACAGTCACACCAGAATGAGTTAAATGATGACACAAAAATGGTGACTGCCAGAATATTTGTTTCCAATTTAAAGTCAGGAATCAGGGGGAAAACATTAATGGCAGATTTTTTTTTATCCTTTTGGTAGAAGTAGTGAAAATTATTTAAATTGCAGGAGTCTGTCTTGGGTTCGCTTAACTTAAGGGAGCAGTTTTTAAAAACAAAACCAACTGGTGTTTTGATATTTGGTGAGTTTTACTAATCTGGAATCCAAAGAAAGCTACACACACTTTTCAGCCAGGTTTTCAAAGTTGGCTGCCTTAAATGTGGGTGAATGACAATGTGGATGCTTGAGTTGTGCTTAATTATTAAGGAGCCTTCTATTGAACCCGCAGCATCACTGGTGGTGCTCTTGAGCCTAATGGTTTCCTTAAAAGTATTTCTGATTCCGTCAAACCTGACGCAGGTCCCCAAGTGCTTATTTTTATCATTTGGATGTGGATTGCCCTGGGACAGCTGGTTCAAAAGCTCTGCTGCTCTTTCCCAAAGGTCACTGCCCCACAGTGCTTGGTAGAGAAGCTAATCCAGCTACATCTGACTTTCATCAGGCTTGTCCCCAAATTCAGGACAGGGTCGCCGTTCTCCTTCCTCTGACCTGCTTTCCATGGATTCCAGGTTCTGTTGTTTGTGAATTCTGCCAGCTTCATTGGCAACTTTGTAAAACAAACCAAAAGTATACTTTTCTTGTAATTTAAGATGTTACTTTTCCACTATTAAATAAACAAAATTTCAAACCTCTTTAGGCTAGTATTGGAGGAGTATGCTCAATGATGATGCTTCTGGAAGCAGCTGACAACGTGAGTTCATGAAAATCTTGATCAAATAATTCCAAACCTGGCGTCTGATTTGAAGAAATTAATAGGGTTGGTGAGATGGCTCTGGGGGTAAAGGCACTTGCCTCACAAGCCTGCCTGTATTTGATTCTGGAAGCCTATATAAGGATGGATGGAGAGAAATGACTTCACAAAGTTTTCCTCTGACCTCCATGTGTTTACTGTGACACATGCAACATCCCTCCCAACCATGTATAAACACACACAATATTGAATTGATTAAAAAGTAATTAGTCAATAACTTAGACAAAGATGTTCTAGAACATTCCATGCAGGACAGAAATGAATACAAGTCCAAAAGAGAATGGCTAGATAAGTTGATTGGCCACTATATAACAGATAAGTACACGGACAAATATTGCTTCTAAAACTCAATGAGGATAGTTTATATTTTTTTCTCAAAATGTACATATGTATGATTAGATTTTAAAATATCAGAAGGAGGGACTAGAGAGAGCCTCAGCAGGTAGGAGTAATGGCTGCTCTTTCAGGACCTGGGTTCTGTTCCCAGCGCCCACACGGCAACTCACAGCCACCTGTAACTCAAGTTCCAGGGGATCCAATGTATTCTTCTGGCTCTGCTGGCTCTAGTCACTCTCCTGGTACAGGTATATACATGCAGGCAAAACATAGATGCACATAAAATAAAGACAATTTTTAAAAAGATTAATATTTTCAAGAAGAAACGCTAATAGTGGGAAGGTGTTATGTTTTCTTTCCTGGTTTTCTTGTTTATCTGTGTGTGCATACACATGTGTGCATGGGCATATGTGTGCCCTAAGGCACACATGTGACATGTTCGGCTTGTGTAGCTTAGAGGAGAAGTCTTAAGGAGTTGGTCCTGTCCTTGCACATTGTTTTGAGGCAGTGTCTCTCTCTTCCTATTGCTGTTTTGATGGCATCCAGCTTTGTATGTGGGTTCCCGGGCTTGAGCTCAGGTCATCAGGCCTGTGCATTACAGTACCTTTGCTCACTAAGCTAGCCTCTTGGGTCTAGCTATGATAGCCAAGGCTGGTCTTGAACTCCTGATCCTCTTGCCTCTGCCTTCCAAGTGCTGAGATCATAGGTATGGGCCATCGTGACTGATGACTTCCTGTAACTTCTATTTTTTTAATCAAAATTTTATTATAAGAACTTTGCAAATAAAAACTTTTTTATTAGCTAAAGTTCCTAGGACAGCAGGGTGTCCTGGGCAGGGAGAGAACAAAGTACCATTTTCCTGATTTTAGGTGGCAGCCTCATTAGAAGCTCACACGGTTCCTCCCTGCACATTTGTAGTTTGCTTGTTTGTTTGTTTGAATTTGCTGTGTCAAATGTCTCTTCTAAATCTGATATGACCAGACACATTGCTATCTTAGGCAAGAGGGAGTCTTGCTTACAATTCTGTGTGACATTTGTGTCCTTAAACTAAGTTTCATCTTGAGAACACAGCTTCTTTCTGTTGGGAGCAGGAAGGACTTCACTTTGTAGCTTTGATGAACCGAAAAGTAAGTTCTCCTGCCTTAATAGTTAGTTTGGCTTTTGTTCCTGATTCAACACTTTATAACAAGGGATTTGTCCCAATATTTCTTTTAGTGATAGTTCACAGGATTGTGTTTTGAGAAAACTATCCCATTCTACCTGGCTAAAATTAACAAGCACTATCCAACATCATTCGTGAAACTGATTTAGGACCTTATGCTGGTTTTTAATTCAGTCTGACAAACACAGCTTGGCTAATTCAAGGTTTTATCTGGTGCTGTCACTACCACAGCAGAGTCCTCTGTGATGGGCAGCAGTTGTTTCCATGTATGGCTTTATGTTTAGAATGGCACAGGGCAGCTGTGACAGCAATACTGGTTTTTTGTATCTGGCGGAATGAATGACTTACTGTGCTAGGCGTTCTCTGGACTTGAGGTTGTTATTCATTCGTCAACACTGCTTTTGCAAACCAAGCTCTTGGCATTGCACTGCCGATGCCTGTGTATCTGGTACAAAACTAGAAGGTTCGATCAATGGGGACACACTTTCTGGCGGTTCCCTTCCTTTCTCTGGATACATGAGCTACGGGGGCTCTGAGCTTCCGTTCTTCTTCTCTTAGGTACTTACACACCAGTGGAGTGGATGGAGCTCAGCATGACCTCTCACAGCCACTATACTTCCCTTTCCTCAAGAACTCAGGGTGACTGCCTGGGAAACTCAGAGTCCAAGGATTTATGCTTTCTCTGTTGTCTTTATGGTTCCCTCTAGGGTAGGGTTGCTAGATATAAAACAAGATGCTTAGTCTAGTTTACATTCCAGATAAACAAAGTAGTTGTTTCAGTATGTATTTGTGTGATGATACCATTCAGTTCCAGGTATCAGTTGTTACTGCGTGGCCATATCTCTCTAAAACAGGCGTCATCATCATCATCATTAGTGTAAATATTTTAGTGTAAGTTGCAGATATCACAACACTGTGTCCCTAGATCCTCCAGTATGCCTCTGTTAAGACTAAACCATTTTCTGAGTCGGAGAAATTGCTTAGTGGTTAAGAGTACTGGCTGCTCTTTTAGAGGACCTGGGTTTGATTCCCAGCATTCACATTGTGACTTACAACCATCTGTAACTCCAATCCTACTGAATCCAATGTTCTTGTCTGACCTTCTTAGGTACCAGGCATGCATGTAGTATAACAGTACAAATATAATTTTTAAAAATTGAAAAATATTTAAAATATTAAATTATTTTCTATGAAGCTTGTATAATATCTGGGACATAATTATACTTAAGAAATTGTTTTCAGCCGGGTGTTGGTGGTGCATGCCTTTAATCCCAGCATTCGGGAGGCAGAGACAGGCGGATCTCTGTGAGTTCGAGGCCAGCCTGGTCTACAGAGCGAGTTCTTGGACAGCCTCCAAAACAATACAGAGAAACCCTGTCTTGAAAAAAACAAAGAAAAAAAAACCAAACGAACAAACAAAACAAGAAATTGTTTCCATGAAACTCAGTTGCTGAATCTGGTTATTCCACCAGAGTGTGAGGTAGGCAAACGCTGGCTTTGCCACATTGCAGTCCAGGGCTTGTCCAGGCTTGACTTAATGTACTGGCTTTGTAACTTGGGAACATCTGTGCTGCTGTGCCCGTGTCTACATGTTTCCTTTCATTTTTCTTTTTGGTGCTTGACTCCGACACAAATCGGAAAACTAGACATTCTTATCTTGCAGGACTTACACTAAATCTCAGAAGCAATGAGGCCCCTAAGGCAGCCCCAGACTCTGGCAGGGGCACAGTAGTAGGCAGCTGGCAGTGGTGGCAGTGGTGGCTGTCCTGCAAGAGCTGAACTCAGGAAAGGATAAAAATAAAGGTGAAACTGTTTTAGAAATGTTGGCACCTGCATTTAAAACTTCCCTCTGCTCTCTCATTCCCCCTTGATCTCTCTCTCTCTCTCTCTCTCACACACACACACACACTCACACACACACAGATACACAGACAGACACACATACACACACAGAGACACACATGCATACACAGACAGGCACACACATACATCTACAGAAAGACAGGCACACACACACAGACACATACATACATAGATAGACAGACACACACACATACATAACAGGCAGACAGACAGACACACACAGATACACATACATACACAGACAGACAGACACACACACACACACACACACACACACACACACACACAAGGCCCAGGGTTTCTTCTGGGATTTACAGAGGGCTCCTTGACAAGATGCAGCCATGTGAGACAGAGGAAAGACATGAACAGTGCAGAAAATGGGGGAAGATTTAAATGCAATAAAAGAAGATAGGACAGTGTGTTTGGGTGGCATCAGTTCTGTTTTAGCCAAGCTGACCATGGGGAGAACACTAGGGTGTACCAGAGTCTGCTACCATCTGCGACCCAGGCAAGCTGGCAAGGACTGTTTCAATAGTTTTCAATTGCCTTATTTAAGGAGACAAGTCTTCTAAATGTTTATTTTTATCCCATACGTCAGAGACATGCTTATAAATGCCCAAGTAAGCTGACTTCCCCCCTTTCTGGAAAGATTTCTTCCCCCTTTCTTTCTGGAAACTCCCACTTTCCTTTGTACTTTGGGTTGCCTGAGCTGCATAAAACCAAGCAGGATAAGCCCAGCTGCTTACCCATCTGTTCAACTCTCACTGCGGA
The DNA here is from genome assembly GCF_017639785.1 of Mesocricetus auratus. NCBI lineage: Eukaryota > Metazoa > Chordata > Mammalia > Rodentia > Cricetidae > Mesocricetus > Mesocricetus auratus. The sequence goes on along the minus strand of NW_024429190.1, from coordinate 69,372,545 downwards.
GTCTCTGGGGTCTGTAATTTGTAGATGATCTTCTTTAACAGATAAATGAGATAGACCCGGTGTCCTTTCTCCCTCACATTCTCCACACACCTCAGTGCTGGGCCATAGCTGGCCTCCAGGTGAGACCCTCTGCTCACTGATTCTGCCGCTCCTCGGCACCCCACTTTTCCCAACACCGCGTTCTCTAGCCTTGACCACGCCTCCTAGGAAAGCAAACTCTGCCTAACTCTAGAGACCCCACAGACATCACTACTAGCTTTTGCCATTTGCAATAGTCCTTTCTGTCCTTGCAATAATGTTTTCATTACTGTCCTCATCCAAGTCAGATTTGTATTGTCCATCCCCCCCCCCACCCGCCCTCATCCTTTGCTGGGAATTGAACTTAAGGCCTTCCACATGCTAGGCAAGGCAAAGCCCCACATTTACGTGCATGCTTTGTTTTTTAGGTGTATGTAGTTTTATGTTTATGAGTATTTTGCCTGCATATGGATGTGTACCATGTGTGCACGCCTGGTGCCCACAGAGGCCAGAGGATCTCCTGGAACTGGAGTTACAGACTATTGTGAGCTTCCTTGTGGGTGCTGGGAACTAAATCTGGATCCTTTGGAAGAGCAATAGTGTGCTTAACCACTGAGCCGTGTTTTTGGCTCCTCTTCCTCTTTCTGTTTAACCCTCTTGACCACTGTGCTACACTGTTGAACAGACATGTGGAAATTCTGGAGTACATTTCTGTACTGTTTGTGTTTTGTTTTGCTTTTGTCTTTGAGACAGGCTCTCACTATATAGCCAGATTGTCTCAAACTCGAGACAATCTTCCTGGCCCACCCACCCCAGTATTTGGTTTATAGGCATGGGCCACAACACACAGATGCAGCCCTTTCTGTTTTTACTTTTTAAATAAGATTAACTAATCTATTTTTATTTTGTGTGTGAGGTGTGTGTGCCTGTATGTGTCCATCTACAGGAGCTACAGTAGAACAAAGAGGCTACCAGGTGTCCTGCTTTTCGGTTTCTGTTTTTTTTCCCACGGGACAGCCTCTCACTGAGCTGGAAGTTCACCGTTTCATGTAGGCTGGGCCGTCCAGCTCCTAGGATCGGACTGCCGGTGCTGGGGTGACAGGCACGTGCACCCACGCCTATGTTTTTGTTTTGCTTTGTTTTTTTCTCTGTGGGACCTGGGGTTAGAAGTCAGGTCCCGATGCTTGCACAACAAGCCCTCTTAGTCACTGAGCTGTCTTGGCAGACTCCCTTCCTCTATTCTTGGAAAAGGAGGGTGAGCCTGGTGCTGCGTTGCTGACCTCAGCTGACTCCTACACAGAGGCAGCCCTTGCAGCTCCCCACTCCCACAGGGTGGGCTCTGTGTGGGAAAAGAAGGCCGGGTTAATGCTCACGCTGAGTTTACCTTGCAGCCTTGGACTTGAACTTGTCCCTCTGACCTTCAACGTGTTCACTAAACAAGCAGAGGAAAGACTACACACTGTAGGGATAAGAACACATGTAGCTTACATTCCTGGTAGTTTTTTGTTTTGTTTTGTTTTGTTTTTTTTTTTTTTGGTTTTTCGAGACAGGGTTTCTCTGTGGCTTTGGAGGTTGTCCTGGAACTCGCTCAGTAGACCAGGCTGGTCTCGAACTCACAGTGATCCGCCTGCCTCTGCCTTCCGAGTGCTGGGATTAAAGGCGTGCGCCACCAACGCCCGGCCTCCTGGTAGTTTTTAGGTGTTTTGTTCATACTTTCTGATAGACAGACTTCTAAAAAGGTATATGAAAGATGTATAGGAAGAAACGCTCTTTCAATTCAAATGTATGCCAAATTGAAATGGAAAAGTTGCTGGGTCCCAGATCCAGCTATGACGTAGGTGGAGAAAGACTTTTACCTTTCGGCTGTTAGAGCACACCTAGTCTGGTTTTCCTTTTCTAAATTTCCTGTCCTGTCTACCCCCAACTAGTTTAGGCTTGAGTTTAGGAGATAAAGATAGGCCTTAGCCAGCCATGTAATCCCAGGACTTGAGAAACTAAAGCCTGTCTGGACTGACTCAAGGCTAGCGTGGGTAACTTAGTGTTTCAAAACAACACTAATAATGAAGACTTTTTCTTAAGGGCTGGAGATACAGCTAGTAGTACAGTGCTTACCCAGTATCTATGGGGTGCTGAATTCAATTCCTAATACCTCACGGGAAAGAGAAGAATGAATCACAGAGCTCTTATATACCTGCCTGCATCACGGGTGAAGTTGACAAAGTTGCTGCCTGGGGTGGGAAATGGTGGAGGATGTGGGAACAAATGAAAAGAGTCAGCAAGCAGTCTTCTCCTGGACTTTGGAAGGTGTCACATAGTTTGTTTTTCAATGATTCTAGTCCATCAGCCTGACTTGGCAAGGTATAGGATAGAAATGGTGGTTGGACACCCTTTCATAACGTTTTCTGTGTCTTAGAGGATATCTCATTTATGCCTGAGTGGCCAAAGGTCACTTATTCTCATCACCTTGGCCAGCAGTAAGTCTCTGCAGGTACCTCTGTCCACTGCAAGAGGACGCGTCTCTGATAGCAGCCTTGCTTTCTGGGCATAGACATAATTATTTAGAAGGCAATTGGACAAGCATATCCTGTCCATTAAGCTAAAAACCACCGGTAGCTTCTGCAAGAGGACCCATGACCTGCCAGGTGTGGGCTTTTGACAGATTTACAGTGCCAGGCATGAATTCCCTCCTGGGGAGCAGGCCTCACATCCAAGCAGAAAGTGGTTGGTTACTCCCACAACAGGCTCGCCACTGTTGCACTAGCAGGAGCACCAGTCAATAGCATAGCATTCAGGGGCCACAGCTGAGTAAGACATTGGAGTTAGTTCTGCCCCCCGAAGTCTTCATCGCACCTTCTGGCGCCATCAGAGCCATCTAGCAGTGAGGAAGCTTCCGGCTCCATTCCATTTTGAGTTCTTCATCCTGTGACCCAAGCAGACGCTATCATTTAGTTCTGGTGGGCAACCAAGGGCAGTGGCTGTTGCCTGTGCTGCCTTGGGGGCCTCAGAGGCCTCCTAGATCAACAACTCATAGGGAGGTAGCCCACCCTGACCCTGGGATTCTCATTTACTAACCCCTGGCTTCTCTTCTGGGAGCAGCTTTGTCTACCCGTGCAGTGTGCTTCTTTTCCTAGTTTTTTGTTCTTTTTTTTTTTTTTTTTTGGTTTTACGAGACAGGGTTTCTCTGTATTGTTTTGGAGGCTATCGGTCCAGCCCGGCCTTGAACTCACAGAGATCTGCCTGCCTCTGCCTCCCGAGTGCTGGCATTAAAGGCGTGCGCCACCACCGCCCGGCATAGTTTTTTGTTCTTAACGACACCAGTTATATCGGGTCCCACTTTCATCACCTCATCTACCCCCAGTCACCTCTCTAAAAACCCACTCTTCAAACATGCTCCCATGCTGAGGTACCGGGGGTTAGGACTTAGAAATATGAATTTGGAATATGAGGGATATTAGCCCATGACACCTTGGTAAAATAGGAAATAAAGGAAAGATTGTGGGGAAAAGAGGTTGTTGATAATAATCACCAACCTCAGTTTGGGTCTGAGCCAGAGACAGACTTCCCTCGTTTATATATTTGTGAGGGATTGACTGTAAGATGCTTGCAAAGGTTCCTGATGGTGAAGTTGCTGGATGGGTGTGGTTCCATGTCAGCGGAAGGACCAAAGCTGGTGCTGACCTGTCTGTTGGATTCTTTCTCTTGGGCCGGCTGGGAGTATATTGTGCTTTTCGGTGACTTCTAAAACTCAAAAGTTGCTATCAGTGAATCTTCAAATGCCAAAGGCACACGATGCTACCATCCAGGAGCCCTATCTGTACTATCTTTCCGTTAGAGCAAATATTTCTGACAACCTATGGCTTAATAAGGCAGTGGGCCCTATGGACATATGGCCCAGTTCTCAAGAGATTGCAAGTGGATACCCAAGATTGAGTAGAAATAAGCAGGTGAAGAGAGCAGACCATGACAGGCACCTAGAACCTGAGGAGTGTCTGTCTGTCCTTCCTACCTCAACCCCCTCCAGGCTCACCTACGTGAAGATGAGAACTATCGTGTGTGATAGAGTGATGATATCTCAGAGTGGATCATTTGATAGGAACAAGTTGATACTACAGTAATTTAACATACTGAAGCTCCCAGCAGGGTCAGATCTGAGACAATGATGGACAGAACCATGCTGTTTCTCCCTCTGTTTAAACTTAAAGTTCACCAGGCAGGATGGTGCGTGTCTGTAATCACCCAGGAGGTTGACACAAGAGGACTGTCTCAAAGGGCTAGCCTGGGCTACATAATGAATTTCAGGAAGGGCTAGCCTGGGCTACATAATGAATTTCAGGCCAACCTAGACTTCAGCGTGAAACCCTGCCTTAAAGCCAAGCTAAACCCCACACTTGTAAAGCTCTCAAGACCCCAAAGGTGAACTCCGAGTCACAGGGCTCCTTTATGTGTTCCTCTCCATACACAGATAACACTTTCTCTGCTTTTCGCTGTTTCTCGTCTTCAGTTGGTGGATCTGGACAGGTTGCCACACGAGTTTCTAGTGGTTTCTGGAACCTGGGTGTTTGCCCCCAAACCCCAGTTACAGGATAGGGAATGTGCCCCCTTTCTGCCCCATGTTCAGAAGCAGTGCTCTTACAGACCCTTTGTAAAGCTGTTTTGTTTTCTCTCCCCAGAATATGGTGTTACGAAACGGTACCGAGGTCTTTGACTCCTGGGAGAAACCCCCTCTACCTGTGTACACCCAGTTCTACTTCTTCAACGTCACCAATCCAGAGGAGATCCTTCAAGGAGAAATTCCCATACTGCAAGAAGTGGGGCCATACACCTACAGGTGAGTCCCTCCTCACTGTTGAAACCTGGGGTTATACTTGAGGCTGTGCCAGCACAGCCCTGCTAGGACACGGGCCAGGGGGACACATTTAGTTCTCTTCTATCTGTGGCATTGCTGGTGTCTGGGGAGATTCCTCCACAGGGCTCTGTGGGCAGGGCCAACTCCCTGCATGTCCTGCCCAGGGACGCTACCCCGTCCTGTCCTTCACGGCTGCTCTCCACCTCTGGCCTTTTAGTGATCGCTCCAATCTCTTTCACACATACTTAGTTTTAAATCAGTTTCTAGAATTTACTGTTGATCTGAGGGTTTTTTTTTTAAGATTTATTTATTATGTGTACACTATTCTGCCTGTATATCTGCCTGCAGGCCAGAAGAGGGCGCCAGATCTCATTACAGATGGTTGTGATCCACCATGTGGTTATTGGGAATTGAACTCAGGACCTCTGGGAAAGCAGCCAGTGCTCTTAACCACTGAGCCATCTCTCCAGCCTCCTAAACTGTGAGGCCTTTATTTCATGTTGGCTATGAACCCAAGACTTCAAGACTTCTGAACAAAACTTCAGAAAACAAGTGGGGTTTGGTGGTATACACCTGTAACATCTACACAGTCTGAGGCAGGAGGTCATGAATTTAAGGCCAGACCTAATGTAAAAAAAAGTAATAAAACAACAAAACCAACACACCTAAACCAACTAACAAACAAAATCATGCAAAGAACCAAAGCCACAGATTATAACCATAACTCAGAGAAAACCCAGCCTTCTGCTAAAATGTCTCAGGCCACTGTGTCTATTGGACAGATTTGCTTTTTAGATGTGGTCACGTGAATACTGCCTAGTGGTGAAAATGTTACACCTGTTTTACCTGATTGACACTTAGAAACATCTTACAGGTGGTTTTGACCCTCAGGGCTCTAGATAAATTTCAGAGTGCTCTGAGACATTATTGAGGGAAAACACCTTCCCCTGCCCTATAGCCTGTCACTTACAGGCATTTTCCTTCACGTGTAAATGTGTGCAACAAATTATAGCAATGTTAGCATGCCCTGTATGTACCCTAGTGTAGCTGTTTGAATCATTGATCCCTAACCTTTAAAATTACAGCAATTATCAAACCAGCTGCTCCATCTTGCTTTGGGTACCAATAAAGAAGCATGTGTACTACTTCTAAGTCATGGGGTCTTTTGTGTTTGGGGTTCGAGGACAATCTTGGATGCCAGTCACTATCTTTTATTTGCCATTTATACACAAGATAGCCGGCCTGCAAGTTTCAGGAGGGTCTGCTGTTCCCATTTCCCATCTCACTGTATGAGCACTGGGGTACAAGCCTGGGTTACAGGCTCTGTTTTTACCTGAGTTCTAAGGACGCCAACTTAGAATTCCATTCTTTCTTGGCAAATGCCTTACAACGAGGCCACCTTCCTGGTTTTGTTTGTTCACTCAGCATTTACATTGTATTAGGTAATACTAACCTAGAGATCACTGGAAGTATGTGGGAAGTTGAGAGTCTAGCTCAGCATTAGAGTGCCTGCCTAGTGTGTTGAAAAAACATTGAGTTTGATCCTCACTATGGCGGACGGTGAACAAAAAACATGCAGGGCAATGTGTGTGTCTTGTAAGCCAGCACTGTAGTCTTTATTTAAGGGATCTGAACAGCCAGATTTTGGTGTGTAGAGGCTAGAAGCAGTCCCCTGTGGGTCCTGATTTGGTTTCCTGTATAATCCCCTGTGTATTAATCTTCTGAATTAAAAATTTTGATATGAGCCAAGCCTAAAGACACAAGTCTGTGATCACAGCTACTCCACAAATTGAGGAAGGGGTAATGTAAATTCAGGGCCTCCCTGGACTACAGAATGGGTTCAAGGTCAGCCTAGACAACTTAGTGAGATCCTGTTGCAAAATAAAAGGCCAAAGGTATTGAGGCTACAGCTCTGTGGCGGTGCCTTGCCTGCCATGCACAGGTTCTGATGCTCGACATGGCCAACAAAGAGTTAATGTGAGGAGGAGTTGAGAGGTTTAACTGTAGAGTACCTACATCATGCACGGTAAGTTAAGGACCCCTGAGAGCACTTGGGAGACATTGGCAGGATGACCGGAGGCCAGATTATTTCAAAGAAACAAAAATCAGAACAACAACAAACTCATGAAAACATGCCAGCACTCTGAGAGCAGATGCTGTGATTGGAACGTTCTGGTGCCTCCTATGCTCCCTCTCCCCTAGTGTTCCCCTCTATTGCTAGAGCAACTTTCCATAGCGGATCAGCTATTCTTTCTCTTCTCTGCTTGGGGTCACAGTGACTCTCCCTGTGTGACGTTCATGGCTGTAGAGGTTTGCTGTTGCCTGTGTCTACGTCTTTTATTTTTATTTTTGTTTTGGGCATTGCGTTCTTTCATCTTTCAAGCGAACACTGCTGAGAAACAAGGTCTCTTTCAACTCACACTCTGGGAGGTCTCTGCAGGACTGCTTGGGCCCCACTGCTGCTGGCTCTACAGTGACACCAGCACAAGACCAAGGGGCTGGGTCCCATGTTCTCCTCAAAGGCAGGCAAGTCCCGTGACCTGCTGGCTTCCCACTTGCCTTCCAGCTTAAAGTCTCCACCTTCTCCAGTAGTGCCACTGTAGAGAACCAGCCTTGGTGGGCTTCTTGGGGACACAGAACCGAATCATGGCCTTGATCTTAGCTTGGGATTTTACACTCTAAGCCACATGTGTCAGCACATGCCAGCAGTCCCAGCAGTAGGGAGACAGAGGCAGGAGACTTGCCACAAGTCCAGCCTTGATTACAGAGTGAGACTGTCTCAAAAAGAAAAGAAAAAAGATCTTATTCTCAATTAGAGCTCCCTAATAGAAATTTAATGTGAACCACAAAAGTGACTTAAACTTTTCCTAGTAGCCACACCTAGAAAAGTAAAAAAGAAACAGATAAATTTCATATTTTATATGATACAATAAGACCCCCAAATATATTTCATCATTGAATGAAAAAAGAAAAGGAGGGAGCTGGAGAGATGGCTCAGTGATTAAGAGCATTGGCTGTTCTTCCAGAGGTCCTGAGTTCAATTCCCATCAACCACATGGTGGCTCACAATCATCTGTAATGAGATCTGGTGCCCTCTTCTGGCCCGCAGGCTACATGCAAGCCAAATACTGTAAACAAGACAAATAAATAATCTTAAAGAGAGAAAAAAAAAAAAAGAACGAAAAAAGAAAAGGAAAGGACATGACTGCTTCTAGGTATGGTGGAGGAGAAAGTTTACTGTAGATAAAAGGGAGAGCATAGGCAGAGGCAGGGACATCTTGGAGAGTCCAGAGTGAAGGTGACCGGGCTGAGCCGGGCTGGGCCATATGGGGAGATGGGGGAGGGGCAGGGAGAGGGAATAAAGGGATACCAGGTGCAGCAGCCAGCAGGCCAAAGCTACAAAAGGACCGGGTAACCAAAATGTATAGGAAAGAGTCTCCAGGGGGAAAGGGTGGCCCAGAAGCTGGGCTGGAGAGATCAGAGTAGACGGTGGGGTATGTCAGCCATACCCTATAACAGGTAGGGACTGAGGGATGCTGGGAGAACCTGGCAGCCAGGTCTGCTTTGGTATGTTAGCAATGTCTTGGGTCTGAAACTTAACAAGCATAACGTCTGCATTCAGAATTATTAATATTTCATGTCTTCCATTTTTACACTAAGTCTTTCGAGTCCCGTGTACATTTTTCATTTATATCATACATTTAGGTTTGAGTTTTTTGTTTTTGTGTTTTTGGCAGAGTGGGTAGGTGCTGGGGATTGAACCTAGTAGGACTTTGTGTATGCTGTGTGGCGCCCGACCACTGAGCTGTGACTCAGCCTTTACATTTTATTCTAAGCGGTGCGTCCCGGATTGGTCCCTTGCGACTACACCTCCAGCTGGCAATTGAGTTCCAGCCTGCTAGGCAAGGCTTTGCCCCTGAGATTCTCCCTTTCCCCCTCTAGCCACATTTTGAGTGTTTGTTGTTAGGACTGACAAGCAGGGCAAACCTCAACAGAGACAGTCTACAGCTTTGGAATGCTAACATGTCAGTGTGCAGTCCTCAGCCTGCTTGACACAGCTCAGTTAAAGTAAACCAGAAGAGCAACTGAGGGCCTTAGACTAGGCCACAAAGCTAAGGGGTTAACACCACTAAGTATAATTAACTAGTCTTCCTATGCCCAAGTTAACAAAAGCTAAAAGATAAATGCCCTATCTTCCTGGCCTAAACATAACAAAAGCTAGAAGGTAAAGTCAGAAGGATAAATTCAGGTAGCTGTCTTCTATGGTAAACACCCATCTGAGTCTTGGCTCTCATGTAACTGAGTGCAAAATTATAGCTAACGGCAATAGAACACATTTGTTTATTCGTGTTGGATTGGGAAGTAAAGCAAATTTTCACACCCAAGGCTCATGTTATGCACTGTGGTGCTTTAAAAGAAAATGGCCCTCAAAGGAGGTGACACTATTAGGAAGTGTGACTTTGTTGGAATAGGTATGGCCTTGTTGGAAGAAATGTGTCACTGTGGGGGTGGGCCTTGAGGTATCCTATGCTCAAGTTACTCCTAGTATCTCAGACCATTTCCTGTTGCCTGTGAGTCAAGGTGTACCATTCTCAGCTCCAGCACCATGTCTGCCTGCATGCTGCCTTGCTTCCTGCCATAAGATAATAGACTAGACCTCTGAAGTTTAAGCTGCCACCACAATGAAATATTTTCCTTTATAAGAGTTGCCATGGTCATGGTGCCTCTTCACATCAATAGAAACCCCAACTAAGACAAGGGCAGAACACAATTTTCATGCTCATCCCAGTTAAGACTTCAATGAACAGACTTGAGACGCAACTCAAGGCAGATGGTTCTTTCCAGAATCATCCCTTACTCCACAGCTCCTCCCCCTCCCATTCATTCCCTCTGCAAGGCATTCTATCCTTCTCTACTACTCTGGATTCATAGGAAACTCCCTTGGACTGGATGGGGTGGTTCACACTTGTGATCACAGCACATGGGAAACTGAGGCAGGAGGACAGTTGATAAGTTCAAGCCAATCTGTGATGCACAGCAGGACCCTGTCTCAAAAAACTAGACAACAAAAGAACTCAATGGAGGCTAGAGGGACGACTCAGTGGCCAAATGCATTTGCTGTTCTTTCAGAGGACCCATGTTTGATTCCCAGCATCCACATGGGGGCTCACAACCATCTGTAACCCTACTCCTAAGTGGGTCCAGCATCCTCTTCGGACTCAAGCAAGTGCTGCTCATGGTGTACATGCAGGCAAAACACAGAGACACATAAAGTAAAAATAAATGAGGTATTTGAAAAGAATTTAGAGGGCTAAATACAAGCCCCCTTAACCTTTCCTCGAGTTTCTCTTCTTTTCTTTGTTTGGGAAGGTGCTTTGCAAGAAACCTCAGGCCACCTCACTCAAGGACAGAGTTGATTTTTCCAATTCTTCAGGGGCACAATAAATGTCTCATAGCTGCCAAATCACAGCTCAGTTCTCACCATGCTTCAGTTATCTGTAAGCACCCCCCATCCCCCCAACACTGTCGTATGCTGGCATACTGAGATGTCTCAGTGGGGACTCCAGGAGCACATGTACCCGCGCGCGCACACACACACACACACACACACACACACACACACACACACACACACACACACACACACGGCTATACATATCTGATTTCTTGATCTACTGGAAGGCCTGTGAAGAATGTGAATACGCATGGAAGAAGTGAATGAAATATTCTCAACTGCAGTTTAGAATCCATGGGACACAAGTGGACAAACTGATTAAGACTGGAGGATATGAGTAGCTCAGTGGAAACCACAGGACCCAGTCGGGGATGGTCAAGGGTAGATTTGACCAGGACCAGGTCCTGAGAATGAATGGCTGTTGTGAGCAGGCTGCAAATACAGGCTGGCTGAGTGCCCTGAGAGCTGGGTGTGGAGATAAACATGGCTTTTGAGGGAGTCATCAGGCTTCTTGGTGGAGCCTGCTTGCCTGGATCTGATGGCACTTGTGACTTGATGGGCTGACAGACTGAACCTGCCACAGCACCTGCGGCAGCATTTGGCAGCTCAGTGAGTTTCGTTTTTACAGGTCTGCTAACTTTTTGCTTTGTTTTTTTCAAAATAGAGTCTTACTGTGTGGCTCTGGCTGTCCTGGAACTTACTATGTAGGCCAGGCTGGCCTCGAACTCACAGAGATCTGACTGCTTCTGTCTCCCAAGTGCTGGGATTAAAGGCATGAACAACTCCTCCCAGCCAGGTCAGCTGACTCTTAGCCAAGGTGTGCCAGGAGGCCTGGGGCGCAGCCGGGTTGGGTGGGTGATGCTGCCACTGTTTTCTGTTTCCTATGTAGGGAATGCTGGTAGGAACTCTAGAAGGTGGGGTGGCTTCCTGGGCCGCAGAGACCGACCTCATCAGTTTGCAGCGGGTTAACATGTTATCGCCCATTCAGAGTTTGAATATTCTTGGCAGACAAGGCAGGTATGCATATGAAGAACCAGTCTGTCCAGTTTAAGGAATGTGGTGCCTCATTTGTGTTTTCTGAAGCTGGTGGTCTAGTGGCCAGAATTAAGTTGCCCCGGGAGCCTTCTGCTCAGTGACACCTTGGCTTATAATTTCTACAGACTTGTGGTATCTCAGCCTTTGGCAGGGTTACTGTTTCATCAAATATTTTTCCTATTTCTTACTGTTTCAAGAATCAAAAACAATTTGTCTAAGACCTGCTCAGTTGATGTTCATATTTTTGTTAAGTATTTGATAAAGACACAGTATCCCATGTTTCTTCGATTTTTCTCCCTATTCCCCTTTCTGTTTTAGGCTTATATGCCTACTTTGACAGCAATTTTTAAAAAATGTGAGAGCTAAACCTGAAGTGGGTTTGTCTTTTTTGAGAGAGGATCTCTCACTTGACCTAATAGAACCCACTAATTAGGCAAGGCTCTTTGGTCAGTGAACCCCAGGGATCACGGTGTCTGCCTCCCCAGCACTGGGGTTATGAATGGATGCCTCTGTGACCCGCCTTTTTACGTGGGTTCAGAAGATTGAAACGGGGTCACCACACTTGCAAGGCAAGCACTTTCCCAACTGAACTGACTCCCTAGCCCCTTTATCTTTTTTTTAAGATTTGTTTTTATTTATGTGTATGTGTCTCTGCGAGGGTATGCCACGGGTGTGCAAGTGCCCTCAGAGGCCAGAAGACAGTGTCAAATCCCCCCAGAGCTGGAGATACAGGTAGCTGTGAGTCACTTGGGGGATGCTGGGAACCAAACCAGGCCCACCACTGAGCCAGCTCTACAGCTATCTACCCCCCCCCAAATCATAGTTCACCTTAAAAGTCTCACTCCTCCTTGCCTACTTTTGGGGGAATTTGAGTTAATAGTCATTATGGAAAACACATGGAGGTCCCTCTGAAAAGTAAAAAGAGCTACACCACGTGGTTTGTCCATACAAAGGAAACAAGGCCAGCAGGTTGAAGAGATATCTGCACCTACATGTTTGTCTCAGAACCCGTCACAGTATCCCTTCTTAAATGGTGGTCTCTGGTGCTTCGATGTAGATTCTTTGAGACAGGAGACAGGGTTTAAGAGCCTCCGTCTCAAGAGCTTAACTGGATGCTGCATGGCAACGGCTAAGGTTGCTAAGGACTTAGTGTGCTGAGTGCTACGGTTTAATCTCACAGCAGTTCTGGGAGATAGGCAGGTTGTCATCACCACCTCACAGGTGGCGAAATAAAATCAGAAGCTGCAAGGAGCAGGCATAGGGGCTCGCACTGTAATGCCCAGGAAGAGAGGCAGAGATGGGAGAGGCGTGGCCGAATGTTTGAAGCCAGCTAGCTTACAGAGTGAGTCTTGGGCAACTTGCTAAGGCCTTGCCCTAAAAAGATAAAACGAAGCCAAAGAAACCAGAAATGACTTCTTAGTCCCACAACCAATGTCAGTGTAGACAAGACCGAGCACAAAGCCCGAGGCGGAGCTCACCCTACACACCTATCCAATGAACTGTCACTGATCAATCATGGTGAATTTCGATAGAGTTGGATGGGTGGATGAACCCGAATGACTAAAATGTGTTGCTTGCTTGCTTTCCTTGTGGTATTGAAGATTGATGGGGGGGGGGTGCGGCTAGGAAAGGGGGTTCTTACAATGCTGAGCTGTGTTGTGTCCCCATCCCTAATTAAGATAACAATTTCCAAACAGCATTGCACAACCTAATCTATCCAACATCTCAGAGGCGCTGGATGCACAGGTGTTGATCTTTCCAGGGAATTAAAATTCTTCTTCCTGTGTGGTCGGAAAGTTTACAGCGTAGCACAAACATTTCCTTCTTTTGTTTGTGTTAGAGACAGTCTCGCTCTGCAGCCCAGGCTGGCCTGGACTTTCCTGCGTATTCTAGGCTGACCTTGAATTTACAGCAACCCTGCTTCTGTCTCTCGAGCCAGAGACTGCAAGTGGTGTGGTCTTCTTTCTGTCCTTTCCTTGTTTGGTTTTTGATGTTGTTTTTAACAGAGCTTTGGAATATGTAAACTGTGTAGCCCTGGCTATTCTGAAATTTCTGGATTCTTGGGTTCAAGTAATCCTTCTGCCTCAGCCTCCCCAGTGTTAAAATTATCTGCAGGAATCATCGAATCAGGCTTTTCATCTACTTTCTTCCTCTTCCCCTCCCTCCCTCCCCTCCCTTTTTTTCTGAGACAAGTCTCACTGTATAGCCCAGGTTGTCTTCAAACTTAAGATTCTCCTGTCTCAGCCTCCCCAGAACAGGGACTACAGATGTGGCCCTCACTCTCTCTTATGACTAGATGCACCATGATGCTTAACAAACATAAACTATAGTCTGAAATTATTATCATCTACTGAAAAACAGGGCAATTATACCAGGCAGTTGTAAATACAATTCCTTGATTTATTGTCTAGGCCCAAGATTGTTTTTGTTTCTATTTTAAGCTATTGTCAGTGGTTCTAGATAGTTCTTTGGCCTTCTCTAAATGTAGTTGGCAGAAATCTGATCCCTTCTTGCTGTCAGCCTGCTGTGTACCAGCAACTTCACTGTTTCACATTGACTTGCTGATCTGCTGGTGGCTGGCATGTATGTATGTGTGTGTACATGCACATGTGTGTTGCTGTGTGGGTTTGTTGGTATTGTCAAAATCCCTTTTTTGTGTTTGTCTAAGCATTGCCAGAGCAAAAATTTTGGTTTCTTTAGCCTATCACGTGCTGTCTTGAGAGGAAGACTTCTGGCCCCCTCTTCCTCTCTCTCTCTCTCAGCAGAATAGAAGCCATGTCTTTTTTTGCTTGTACAGCAGTCTGTAAAGGCCACGAGTCAGTGATGCCATAGGATGGTGGGTGGAGGACTCCACGTAGCTAAGGGAAGTCACGAGGTTGCCCTGAGTCGACTGACCGAGTCAGTGTCCCACGGGAATAAAAATGGAAAGCCTTAGCTTTGACCTGCTGAACTTTATTAAGAAACCAAGTCAGGTTACAGGCTGAAATTGATTGGCATCTTTGTCCGCAGTTGCCCCTTAAACCTCAAATTTCCACAGGGTAAACCATAAAGGCAGCATGTTAAATGTTATCGCCTCAATCCATGTTATATACATAAACGTAAGTGGAGCAGGCCTTAGCCTTGAGATTATTCAGGCCTCTAGGTTCATGAACTGAGACTTGAGAGAAGAAGACAAACAAACAAAATATGTTTAGCAAAGTCCCAGATTTTGACATTAGGCAATGACCGCGTTGGCCCCCGGACTTCTGGGACTGAGTGACAGTTTCACTGGACCAGCTTCCTTTGCTTTCAAACTGACAATTGCCTGCTCACTGCTCCGCTTCCTCAGTTGGAGGCCAGCAAGGGCCATAGAGTAAAATCCTATCTCAAACAAAACCTAAAGCTCCACCAAATTTAGAAAGAAATAAATATTGCATTAAAAGTACTATTTTATTTTGATTACCTTAGATACGTCTTACATTTCATGCCTTCAGTGAAATCTTCCTCGAATTCTCTCTAGGCCATATACTAAGTTCTGCCCCCTCCCTTTTTAGCCTGGAACTCACTATGGAGTCTGAACTGCCTCTAACTCTCTTCTTCCACCCCATCAGCCTCCTGAGAGCTGGGATCACAGGCACAAGCAGCCACGCCCACCCAGCCCAAGCACTCTGAGAGATGTGGTTTTAAACTGACACAGTAATTTATAGCGTGCAAATATTTAGTGATTAGCTCTGACTAAGTGGCATATGTATCCATCACCTCAGATGCTTGTCATTTCTTTGTGTTGGGAGCACTGAAAAAACTTCTCATCTAGCTTCTTAGAAGTAATTATCAATGTCAGCGATTGTTACCTATTATACTACACACCAACGTCTTTCTAAGAGATTTTGTAATGCCTCATTTCGGGGGATTGACTTGAACTATGTACAGGAACAGGAATGAACTCCAACATATTATGTTGGCCCCAGTTCATCTCTCTCTCTCTCTCTCTCTGTTCTACCCCTCCCCTTACCCCTTGCTCATGACAACTATACCCTCAGTCCCTTAGACCTCACTTTTTTTTAAAGCGTTTTGAGACAGTCTTGCTACTGTGTAGACCAGGCTAGCCTCGAACTAACAGAGATCTGCCTGCTTCTGCCTCTCGAGTGCTGGGGTTAAAGGTGTGTGCCTGCCACCATCTCCAGGCTATGACCTCAACTTTTAAAATAAATTTACAACTGAATTCCGGTTGGAATCAAAGCCACCAGTATACAGATTGAAACAAATTGAACCTGTGAACTGCATTGAAAATATTTTAGGACCAAGTTGTAATTCAGAAAAGAGTTCATTGTTTGTTATATCTCCCTGATTCTGGGAGGAAAAGAATTTTGAGAAGTGTTTCCTAGGCCCCATCCCCTTTCAGCGTCTTGGTTCTAATATGTACATAGTCATTTTATGAGAAATGTTATACAGAAAAAATGTAACTTTAATACTGAACAGAGGGCTTTGTTTGTTAATGTGGTATCTATTTTCAAACAATTGTTTGTTTGTTTAGGGAACTTAGGAACAAGGCAAACATCCAGTTTGGAGAGAATGGAACAACCATATCGGCTGTCAGCAATAAGGCATATGTTTTTGAACGAAACCAATCTGTTGGCGACTCTAATGTTGACTTGATTAGAACGATAAATATTCCTCTGTTGGTAAGTGGACCTCGTAGTATTGTTATCATAGGCTTGTGGAAGGAAAACAGCAAGCCTGATGGGATTCTGTGTAGTTTAAAAGCTATTCTTTTATGATAAAATGTAGATATGGGGGGAGACTTGTCTTGAATAACATGGTGAGTCCCTGAATTTAATCCCAGAACCACCATAAAAACAAACAAACAAGCATAAAATATGGACATACACAAAGACTTTGTGTGTGTTGGTGGGGGGTGCTCCTGGCCTCTGGTTGGCTGTATCAATTTCCTTTCTTTCATCTGCCTAATCTCGAATTATAGGTACACTCCAGCGGCAATGCCTAGCAAGCCTTTCATGTGTCTGTACCTTTATCAAGTATGTAGACATAGACTTTTTTCTGAGGTCAGTAGAACAAGGTCATTTCAAAAGTCATTCAAAGATTAGGTCTCTGAGATTTTTCCTTTGTGTTCAGGATTAGCATTTACACAAACAAGTAAGGATTTTTTTGGTACTTATGCCATTCTGAGAACCGGGGTCCTTCTTTCTTGAAACTGGATCCCTTTTAGTCCAGGCTAGCCTACTTCCTTTGTTTGCTTTTTAGTGTAGTGCTAGGGATCAAACTCTGGGCTTCCTGAATGATCGGGTAGGGGGCCAGGGGATGCCTTAGCCAGTGAGCCATATCCCTAGTCCTCCAGGGAACTCTTCTAATCCTCTACACCAACTTCCTCTGAGGCTCCCACACTCAAGCGGCCCAGGACCTTAAAGAGCACAGATCCTAAATCTTTCCTTCTTCTGCTGCTAAAGATGTGGAGAGTTGAAAGGCCCAGTCACCAGTCTGCTTTAGGAGAAGTGAGCTTCCTCGTGGCCAAGGGTCCCTGGGTGTTTATAGGATCTCTGTGATGTTGGGCATCATTCAGAACCTGCTAACGAGAATTCTAAAATCATGGTTATGTTAAGGTGGGTATGAGCCTGATCTGGTAGTCCAGGTCTGTGATCCCAGCTCCTTTCTGAGGTAAAACTAAACAACTAAAAAGCCCAGACTGGGTTCCAGAGTCAGTTCAAGGTTAGTCTGGGCAACTTAGTGAGAACCTGTCTCAAAATTTACAAAAGGGGCCTGGGGCTTGGGATAGAGATCAGTGGTAGAGGGTTTGTCTACCATGTGCAAGGCTTTGAAGTCTACACACACACACATACACACACACACACACACACACACACACACACACACACACACACACACACCAAGAAAGGGCCATAGTTGAACTCTTACTCCACACACAGACAGGGAGGTCACTGGTTGAATTTTCTGTTTAGTCTCAAACATTAACGTCTCAGTTTCTGGCCCATTCTGCAGAAGGGCAGGCAGAGAGCCAGGTGGGAGTTCTGGAGGGGACACTGGTTAACCTGCCTCTGCTCTGTAGACTGTTGTGGAGCTGGCCCAGATGCCCCTGCTCAAGGAAATCATCGAGGCCATGCTGAAAACCTACCAGCAGAAGCTGTTTGTGACTCACACAGTGCACGAGTTGCTCTGGGGCTACAAAGATGAGATCTTGTCCCTCGTCCATATTTTCAAACCTGACATCTCTCCTAACTTTGGCCTGTTCTATGAGGTAAGTTTTCTTCCTAGAACCTCTCCCCAGTTCACAACGGGAGGAGGGCACACGAGACGGGGTGCATCTTGAGGATGGCTTTTTCTAGGCAAAGACCAGCATTGCCTGGAGACCTATATTTTTAAAAGGCTGTGAAAATAAGACAGTGGTTTTCGAGGGGGAGGGAAAGAAATGACAGTAAAATGAATAGTTGGTGATATATAAAATTAGCCCCAAGAATAAAGTTACAGGTGGGGCACTCTGCTCATCTTCTGGCCTGTGACTGCCCACTGTCTCATTCTCAAAGCATAAGACAATAGCATTTCACTTCCTCTCTTGCAGAGGCCAAGCCTTAAGGGTTTACAAAAGTTAGAGGCTGTTCAAACACAATTATAAGCAGGTTTTAAATATAACTTCTGTGAGGGCAAGGGTCCTGAAAGTCTGAGTCTCACCGACATTGCTTCCTTCGCTCTGGGAGAGCAGCCCGGATATGTGTTCCCTAGAATGTCCCACCTCACAGGAAAACAACTTTCACAGGGTAATTTGAGTATCATAGTATTTCAAAAGTGGTTTTTGTTTAAATGTTCATACTTTATCATTTTTTAAATTGTGATGTTCACTTATTTTCAGAAAAATGGAACTAATGATGGAGACTATGTTTTTCTAACTGGAGAAGACAATTACCTCAACTTTACAAAAATTGTGGAGTGGAATGGAAAAACGTAAGTATAATAAGATTTTCTAGTGTAAGTTTTTCAATTTTCCATTTAAATAGAATATGCCTTCCCCTCCCCTGATTTAACATTGGAGATGTTGCCTAATGGTAGAGCATCTGCCTGCTATGTATAAAGTATAAATTGGATCCCAGCAATGAAGAAGTTTGTGTTTATCTTTTAGATAAAAATGTAAATGTTGTTAAAATTATTACTGTAAAAATCAAGATGAGGTTAAAAACACCTTGAGAATTAAGTACTGATGATTTGTAGGCTTACCACAATCAGATATGGATTAGAAGCCATGAAGTGGCTGGTTTTCCTTGGTGGTTGTGTAATCAAGTGTGGTAGCCGTAGTCAAACACTTTAAAACCAGTGTCCTCTGGTGGGAGGGGACAGCCCACCTCTCTTTTAACTTCACGAGCGTAGATTGTTTATATTACTTTTTCCAAAGATGAAATTCATTCGAGTTCAGTATTATATTTCAAATTAAAACATTTTATTAACTAATTTTTGTTTTATACCCAAACACTTATTTTTTTAGCCTTTTAACAATAATAATATGGTTTAGCCTTTTATACTCATGATGTAATTACAGATACATTTGATATGTTTGAACTTATTTTTACATTCTTTACTATGCTTAGATTTTCATGATTAATCTTTTTTCATTTTTCTCACTTTTCCTTCCAAATAAGACAATAATTTTACAAGTTTCTTAACATCCACATCGTTGCACCTTGAGTCTGTTTTACTTTTGAGACACAGTCTGACTATGTAGCCCTCGCTGGCCTGGAACTCCATATGTAGACCACAGAAAGCCACCTGCCTCTGCCTCCCGAATGCTAGGATTGAAAGAAATATGCTGCCATGGTTTTTATTTTATTTATTTATTTTAGTGGTCTTGGTCTTTAAACTCAGGCCTTGTGTGTGCTAAAGCCTCTACCTCTGAGGTATAGCCACGGCGTCTTTGTTTTATTTTGGGGATGAATCAAGCTCTCTCTTTGTGCTCCAGCCTAGCTTGAAGCTCTTGCCCCCTCTGTCTGGCTCCTCGGATGCTGGAATTGTCCTGTGAGCCATCACAGAGGCTTGACCTCTAGCATTTATCTTGCCTTTGATCTTCTGCAATTTTACTGACGTGCATCTAGATTTGGTTTATGATTCTGTTTGACTCTGGGGCCCAATTCTAATCTAAGGCCTTTGGCCTTTCTGATTTGGGAAAACTTTCAGCACTTAACTATTTCAATGATTGGCATACTTCCGAGTCTTGCTACAGGTGGAATTATCTATTCACTGACTGGCATATGCCCTAGTCTTGCTACAGGTGGTTGGGGCTTAGGTTCTTGGTATCTTAGTCAAAGCATTGGAATAAGCACACATAGATTTGCAAACAGCAAGGAGACTTATTCAATGCAAAATGATAGTAAAGATCAACATGAAAGGATGTTGAGAAGCCCAGCAGGGCCACAGGAGAGGAGGCACTCAGGGACCAGGTTATTGCTTGGCACTCTCTTTTTTGGTTCAAGAGGTTGCATGATTGCTAAGGATCATTGTGTGTGTGTGTGTGTGTGTGTGTGTGTGTGTGTGTGTGTGTGTGTTTTAATCAACAGATTGTTTTGTGAACTCTTTTCTTCTTTCATGTCCTATCCCATTATGTATCTGATTGTAATTATATGTAAGCCCAACTCTACCTAAGCATAAGATAATAAATAGCGGATTCTTCCTAAACTTGTACTTAGAGGACCAGATCAGTCCCCCTGCTCATAGTTCAGGATATGTTGGAATGGAAACAAGGTATTATTAATGGGTTGCTAAGGAAATAACTTTTTCCCATTGCTTAATGGGATGTGAGTCTGGGCTCCAAGTTTGCCAACAGGTTGCTTGGTGATTGTGTGTGTGTGTGTGTGTGTGTGTGTGTGTGTGTGTGTGTGTGTGTGTGTGTGTGTGTGTAGCCCAGCCAAGTAGAGTCCAGGTTACTACTTAACTAGTCACTTATGCTTGTCTGCCTCAGCCCAATTTCCCCACCTCCTAGTCCCTGAATTCTTCGTAATCCAGTCTCTGTGTCTTGATTATTACATTTTTCATTTTCTGATCTTGAATTTATGTAAACTCCCTAGAATGAGTTTCTAATTCATGACTTTTCTCTGCAGCTACATAGTCTAGAGTTTTACCCCTGTTGATTTTTTTGCATTTTTGTATCCAAGTTTTCTATTTTTCCAATCTTTTTGATTTTGTTTCATTTTTTCTTTTAATATTGTCATATTTCCACCCACTTACCTTTTTTTCTTTTAATGGTATTGGAGATCAAACTCAGAGCCTCACGCACATCAGTCGAGGGATACACACTAAGCTGCATTATCAAGCTCCATTGTTTTTTTATGTAAAAAAGGTTTATTTATTTTAGATGTATGACTGCTTTGTCTGCATGTGAGCCTGTGCACTATGTGTATTTTTGATGCCCAGGGTATTCGATTCCTTGGAATTAAAGGCACAGAGGGTTGTGAGCCACCATTTGGATGTTGGGAACCCAACCCGGATCTCCAAAGAGCAGCGAATGTTTTTAAACTCCGAGCCATCTCTCCAGACCCTAGCCCTGCTGTTTTTACTAGTGTGACTGTTTCACTTTGCAACGCCAAGCACACACGTTTATGGAATTAGCCTGAGTCCATTTCCTGTGACTTTGTTTTGTATCCTTTAAGTTTCGATTGAAAAATGGCTGGCACAATTGTTTCATTTGGGAAGCTAGTCTCGGGTGCGTCTGTCTGTGTGTGTGTCTGTATGTTTGTGTGTCTGTCTGTGTGTCTTTCTATCTCTCCCCCCATCTCTCCTAATGTACCCGTTGACCTCCATGTAGTCAGGAGCCAGTGTATCAGGGTGCACCTCCCCTTATGACTGCTTAGTTCCCGTTCTGCTCTGAGGCTGTTTCTGAATCTTCCCACTCCCCAGCCACCAGAATGAAACCTGAGTAGCAGGTAGATGCTGCTTTCTTTGGTGAGTAGGGAATCTCTGCCCCTTGTACCCCCATTCAAGCCCCTGGTGGAACACTCTCTGTCCTTATTAACACAGAAACTGACCTCTGCTTCTTTCTCCTGGGTCTCCTGACCTCGAGCATGCAGAACAGCATCATTTTAGCTCTACTTACCGCTGTATACTTAGTCTTTTTGTCTAGGGAGCTGTTCGCTTGTGTTTTGAATGTGCTATGGGCTGTCTGAATGTTTTCCTTCCATGTTTTATCAAGCTTTATTTCCTGTTTTCACTTTGCAAACACCCTCAGTGCAGGAACTTAGAGTACCATTTGGACCTAAAATTGGGAGAATTGCTATTTATTCCCCTCTCATGACCTAATCGCTTGACAGAGGCAGGACGTCAACACAAGGACCTGGGGGGATAGTAAATGTCTAATCCACTGTGTGCAATAGCATGCTTGAATTGTCTTTCCATATGTGACACCAACTCAGTATTAGCATTTCTTGTTGTCCTAGGCAAGCCTGTTATTTTTGGAAGTGAGAACTATTACGAGAGTAGTCAGTGGTCTTCCATGAATATTAAAAAATGGGATATATCTATCCAAAGTCCATCTGTCCCTGGCCTAGCTATGAGCAAGGCTGTTATTAATGCCTACTTGGGTTACTGCTTTAAGTAAATCAGTATTTCTATTGTTGTTGTGTTTGTATATGATGTGGAATGGGGGATAATGTGCCCCAGTGTACACACAGAGATCAAAGGACAACCTTGTGGCCTTGGTTTTTCTCCTCCACCTTTGCATAGATTGAACTCTGGTTGTGAGTCTTACAGGATAGGGTCTTTATCACCTGACCCATCTTGCTGGTCCCTAAATCAGTATTTCTAAACACCTTGCAGGATACACTGCTTTTTGGAAGAGGAAACAGGAATTTGTGGCTTTTTATCAAAAGTGATTTTGGTTTGGAGCCTACTTTTTTTCTCTATTCTAGCACTTTTGTGTCTGCTTATGAATAAGATGCTGAGGTAGCCAGCCTCAGTTATACCTGGGACGGTACCGACCAGTGAGAGATCTTACAATCCAGCTTGATCATCTTTATTCTTTCTTGTACTTATCAACTCCAGGTCACTGGACTGGTGGACCACAGACGAGTGCAATATGATTAACGGGACAGATGGAGATTCTTTTCATCCACTGATAACCAAGGATGAGGTCCTCTACGTGTTCCCGTCTGACTTCTGCAGGTAGGAGCTTGAAACATATGCTCTTTGACTGCAGGACAAGGCGTGAGGGATCTAGATGCACTCACCATGCAGGGGAGTTCACAGGTACCGGTGACATGCTGGAGGCACATTGAGAGAAAATGGACTCCACAGGGTAGCTGTTGACTTGGTCTTAACACTATTGCTTGCAGCTGTGTAGCCCTGGGCAAGTGATTTAACATTCTACCTCTCTCCCTTCCCCTTCCCTTCCCCTCTTCCCCTTCCTCACACTTTTTCTCTCTCTCTTTCATACATATAGTGGAGACAGAGGCTCATCTATCTCAGGCTGGCTTCAAACCTGCCAGGGACCTGATGCAGCTTCTCATCCTCCCCATCCCTGGTACTACAGTTACATATGTGAGCCACCACACCCTGTTTATGCAGTGCTGGGATTTGAACCCAGGGTTTCACGGGTGCTAGGCAACCATTGTACCAGTAGACTACATTCCTACATTGACTTTGTATCCTTCCCTCCTATCAGGTCGGTACATATAACTTTCAGTGGTTTTGAGACTGTGGAGGGACTGCCTGCTTTTCGGTATAAGGTGCCTGCAGAAATACTAGCCAATACCTCTGAAAATGCCGGCTTCTGCATACCTGAAGGAAACTGCATGGACTCGGGAGTGCTGAACGTCAGCATCTGCAAGAACGGTAAGAACTTCTAGAGAGACTATGGCTGCAGGTGTCTAGAATGCAGACAGGGGTGTGCAACAGAAAGTTTGTCACCAACCTAATATAGAGTGCAAGCCCAACCTTTCAAGAATAATATTTTGGCATGTGCCTGCAATCCCCGCACCAGGTGGTAGAAACAGGAAGATAGTAGCCCAAGGCCAGCCTGGGCTACATAGCTATCACCTGTGTGGATGGTGACGGCAATGACAATGAGGATGACAATACCTATGAAAAAATTTAAAACTCAGTAGTTTTAGTAGCACATACCTTGGCTAAGATTCCCAGTGACTTTGAAGCAGATTTAGTGTGAAACTCTCATCATGAGTGTCCCAGTGTTTCTTTTCTTTTTAATTTGAATGTGTTGTTGCTGTGTGTATAATGGGTGAGCATGCGTGCCATGGCGCACATGTCGCCTCATAGGACACTCAGTGGAGTCGGCTCTTTCTTCCCACCATTGTGTGGGCTCCCAAGGTCAACCTCAGGGCTTCAGGCTTGTGTCTACTCTCTGAGCACCTTGCTCTCTCTCTCTCTGATTCCTGATGCCTCAGCTCTCTGTTCCCTTCTGTGAATGAGAGAGAATCATCAACCCTGTACCTGACAGATGGTGTCCTTTTTTGTCTTGAAGGTTAACTTTTATATAATAAACTATAATATATAAATATATGTAATTTTTGTTTTTTATGCATTGGTGATTTTTGCCTTCATGTATGCCTGTGTGAGAGTGTCAGACCCCCTGGAACTAGAGTCACAGACAGTTGTGAGCTGCTGTGTGGATGCTGGGAATTGAACCCTGGTACTCTGGAAGAGTAGCCATTGCTCCTAACCACTGAGCCATCTCCCAGCCCCGAAAGTTATTTTCAACAGTCAGATGTCACAGCAGAATTGCCCACAGAGCCTTACCTGAGTGGTATGCAGTGTCTTCTTTTTCTGTTTTTTGCTCTTGGTTTTGTTTGCTTTGAGGCAGGGTCTTGTTGTATAGCTCAGGATGGCATTCCTCTCCATCCTTTTGTCTTAGCCTCCTGGGTCCTGGGATGATGTGCCCAGCTTAATATCTCCATCTTATCACTATGGAAACAGAGCAAAGAGGATGTGCTTTTATGAAACTTCTCTAAGTACTTCTTTGCTAGTACTTCTTTTTTTGTTTTGTTTTTGTTCTTGTTTCTTTTTCGAGACAGGGTCTTACTATGTAGTTCTGGTGTCTTGTAACTCAACTATACAGTCCAGCTGTCCCTAGGATCTCTAGTGTGTGGGATAGTTGTTGCTGTTTTGAGACAAATCTTCACCACATAGTCCAGAGGCTGGCCTCAGACTCAATATGTAGCCCAGGATATCCTTAAACTCAGTGATCCTCTTGATTCAGCCTCCCCAGTGTGGGGCTTCCCATGCCTGACCCTCTTTAAAGTTCCTCTGGAGAAGTTGCCATCACGGCAACCCTCTCTCCTAAGTTACAGTACTCCTTTCTTGAAAATAAAGTGGTGCACTAACTTGGTTCTCTTGTTAATTGGCATTAAAATCTCCTTTGGGACAAATCTGAGGACAGCAGCCCACCCTCCTTGTCCTTTTCACAACAGCCCACAAACCTTACATCAGGGTTCTCTGGAGAGATATTAAAATAGACATACGAGGATACAGCAGCCTGTACGTCCTACACTAACAAGTTCTAAGGATGATTCCCATGAGATGGTGACCAAGAGGAGCCCAGTGCTCTGACAGTGAACGGGGACATAGTCCTTCTTATCTCTCCTGAAGCAATGTACTTGATGTCTTACCCATGTGGAGGCATACATTTCTGGCTGTATTCTTCTTCCTGAAGGAGTTGGTGCCAGAGTCAAAGAAAGACTGGGCTTTGCAGCCTTCAGACCTCTTAGCGCAGTGTTTTCCTCTTCACCTTTTGGAACTCCCAAATGTGGACTGGAGGTTTTGTCAAAGCAATCTGTCATAGGTGGACAGTTTTCCTTCACAGATGAAGTTTGGGAAGTGTGCGGATTTCTGAATGGCATCTGCATTGTTTGTGAATATGTTTCCAGTGTCCTGTTTGGCTTAACTCGCCTTCACCAGGAATTAAGAGTGGAACTCTTAGTCTTCTAAGTAAGGAAGTACAAAAGTTAACAGAACATGGAGGTGGCCTTGCTTCTGTAACAGCCACACAATCTTTACATATTTTTTTTTCTTCTTGAGCCATGTTCTCATTTAACCCAAGTTGGCCTTGTTCACCGTGTGACCAAGGCTGGCCTTGAACTGTTAAACCTCCTGCCCAGTGCTGAGCTGACAGGTATGTGCCACCATGAAGAACAAGGAAGACTCTTAAACTTGTTTTTACATTATGCTATGCAGGAGAGAAAGGTTCACTGGTGTAAAACAGTTTGTTTTTCTTTCTTTCAAAATCAAAAGCCAGGCATGATAGTGTACACCTGTAACCCTAGCACTTGGAAAGCAGAAGCAGGGAGAAATTCTGAGAGTTCTTGGTCAGCCTGGTCTATGAAGTGAGTTCCAGGCCAGTCTGAGCCACAGAATAAGACCCTGTCTCAAACAACCAGCAAAAACCCAAACAAAACAACAGCAAAAACTTCATTGTCAATCAAGTGTGCTCTGAGGTGGGACTTTCTCATCCAGTTAGAACACTTGCTCCATGGTTACGAGCCCCTGGGAAATCCTGGTGAATTTTGGGAACCTCAGCTTCTTCAAATGCAAAAATGAGGATTAGGGCTTTAGATTTATAGACTGTTGATGGGGAAGTCCTGTGTATATGTCAATAAAGCACTGTTGGCCAATAGGGAAGCAAGATAGGTGGGACTAGGAGTCCAGGAGGACTCTGGGTAGGAGAAACACAGGGAGTCACGATGTAGCCCGCCAGAGAAGTAAGATGTCCGGAACTTTTCTCCGGTAAGAGAAATACTTAGATTAACAATTATGGGATAAATACTTAAGTCAGAGCTAGCCAGTAAGAAACAAACAAGGTCAACAGCTTCATAATTAATACAGCGTCTTGTGTGTTATTTGGGGACTACAACGCGGCAGAGCCCAGGCAACTGGTGGGGAAAAACCAAGCAGCTAGCAAGGAAAAGGCTTCTCTTTACAGAGTGCTTTGGAGCATTATTTAACACAGACAAATAGATAAAAAAGTATACTTAAAGATTCAGTAACTGTGTGTTTAAGTATAAATGTGACCTGGACTTCGATATAAGAGGTCCAGTAAGACAATGTGGGATACACCAGGTGGCAGAAAATGCAGTGTAAATACTGAACTAGGAGCTACAGAGAGCAGTGAGCCTGGCTGAGCTCACTTGGGTGTGGCTTGTCTTTTTCCTTTGGGAACTGTGTATTCATCTGAGATTTTAAAAACAGCCTCATTCATTTCTATGCCCCTTACTTCACAGGTGTGCCGATTGTCATGTCCTTCCCACACTTTTACCAAGCTGACGAGAAGTTCGTTTCTGCTATAAAAGGCATGCGCCCAAACAAGGAAGACCATGAATCATTTGTGGACATTAACCCTGTGAGTGCAGCTTTCTCGTGTCTTATTGTGTGTGTGCAGGTTCTCTTCGTCCAAAGTGTTAAGAGACACACCGTTTTCTGTGGATATTTAAGTGGGCAGAAGGAGATTGGAGTGCATTGTGGTCCGTAGCCTGTAATGGGAAGTCCTAACTCCCTGGATCAAATCTGCAGAAACCAGTAAGCCCAATTTAAAGAAGATAAAGAAAGCAAAGGAAAACCATGGGGCCAGGGCTATAGCTCAGCGGTGGAGTACTTGCGTAGCTTACATGAGGCCCTAGGTACAATCCAGCATAACAAAATGAAATGAAAACAGTGGTACAAATTCAGTCACCAAAGGCAGCTGAGACTGGGCCCATGTAACCTGGTCAGTCTGCTGCAGGACAGGACACAAATGCATTTTGCCTTCAGAATTATAGCTCACTTGTGTATTCTCTGCTTAGAATGCACAGATCTAAATGGGAATGTTAGCTTTATTAGTTTTTTTGGCAAACCTTCTATAGGTTCTGAGTGTCCAATATGTTATTAATGTAGACAGTACCAGATATGTATATATACTTTGAGTTCACAGAAAAGAATGTTACGGTAATGGGGATCCCTTCAATGTAGGAGTCTCTCATTGTAAAAGCTAAATGAAAAGGTCAAAGATCTTGCTGAGCCTGGCAGGATAGACCTATGATCCCAACTACCCAGGAGATTGAGGCAGGAGGGTCACAAGTTCGAGGCCAGCTGGGGCTACAGTGTGCTCCACTCATGCTATACAAGCACTGTGCCAACTAAGCTGCAGCCCGAGCACTGAGGTGTGACTGTACTTCTCTGTTAGCCATCTAGTCCCTTTCATCAGCCAAACAGAGCAGGGCTCGTCACCAGGGATGGGTGACAGCACACATCTGGGGCTGCTGCCTCACGCCTTCTGCACTCTGGACTCGGAAGTCATCTTCCTCTTTGCTCTGGACAGCCGCCCAGACGTCCACACCCAACATGGAATTTGTGGCCTCCGATGGAGTGTTCCACTCTTTGCTCTACCATGTGGCAGTATCCTGGGAACATACTAGAAATGCCTTGTTTCGTGTTCCACCCTGATCTACCAATCAGAATCTGCATTTTAGCAGATTCCCGGGGATTCACACCCCCACTAAGTCCAGTCCACCCAGCACAATTAGTACTTGTGATTCCATTGGGGGACCGGTTTTCCCTTGTTCACTCTGCCTGCCAAACACGGTGAATGGGTCCCTGTGGGTAAGAACCACACAGTTACACTCTGTTGAAAATGTGGCTGGAAAAAAAATACTAACTTTTTCTCTCTTTTTGTCTGCAGTTGACTGGAATTATTTTAAGAGCAGCCAAGAGATTCCAAATCAACACTTATGTTAAAAAAATAGATGGCATTGTGTAAGTGTTGCTTCTTCCTACAGAGGTAGAGGTGGGGTTTGCCAGGTAGGCATGGTATCAGGGCGGGGAGAGCCTAGTTCTAATGGCTCGACTTGTCTGTCCATCCAATGGGGCATGTTCTCAATTTCCATGGTACCTTGGCCTTGGCCTTGTACTAATCCCTCTCTAAGCAGTACTGTTTATGGATCAGGGGATGCCATCAGCACTTTACATGCATCAGCTTATAGCTTTACATTGTCCTCATTTTAGACATGAGAGAACTAAGGCACAGCACTTAAGTGGCTTTCTGGGACTCACACCTTTGGTGAGGCTGTGTGGCTCCAGAATGGCTTTTATCCACTCACCTAGTGATGCCCTGCACTCCTGACCCTAGTTTCCAAGTCTTTTCTTCGTACTCCCTCTGCCTGCGCTTAGGCTCAACCAACCACAGGCTCTCATCTGGACAGTTGCAGTAGGCTGAATCCATTTCATCATAAGCAACTCTTTAGTCAGAATTCCCAAGGATAGCATCCTGCCCAGACTTGCCAGTGGGATTTTTCTTAGCTCTGAGAAAATATCTATCAAATAAATAATTTTGGTAAACCTTCTATAGGTACTGAGTTTCCTATATATTATTAGAATAGAAGGTATCAGATATGTATATATACTTTACACTCGAGTTCACAGAAAAAAACATTAAGGTGATAAGGGATCCCTTAAGCCCTCCAGTGTAAGAATCTTTAACTGTTTTGAAAAGGTTAAAAATCTTACTGAGCCTGGCAGCACAGACCTGTGATCCCAGCTGCGCAGGAGGTTGAGGCAGGAGGATCACAAGTTCAAGGACATAATACAACTCATGTATTGTCTATGTGTCCAATCATCTGCCTACTATCTAATCCAATCCATCCATCCATCCATCCATCCATCCATCCATCCATCCATGTATCTGTAATGATATATTTCCCCCATTGAACTCTCTGGATTTAATTCCATGTTATGGGTTCCTTCTAAGAAGCAAACATGGCTTACAGGGATGTCCTCTAGAACCTGTCTGTGTGCTTTTGAGGCAGTGTATTATATCAGTTAAGAGCTAGAACTGTAGACTCAAAATGGAATGTCAATCTTGGTTCCACTACTCACCCACGGTGATCTTAGGCATACTGCCTCATCTCTATTCGTAGACTTCCCCTCTTTCCACCCTGTGCATAATGAGAGCCCCATGGCACGTGACTGCTGTAAGAATTGAGCAAAGTAAAGCCTGCAAAACACTGAGTACAGAGTGGGCAAACAGTGGCCAGTAGGCTCTTGTTGCAGAGATAGGTAAGGTGGCCTAGAAACTTCCGAAGTGGCAGCTTGTGTCATCCCCTCTGAACAGTGCTCCTTGGGTGGTTGCATTCCGTGTCTTATGCGTCGATAAAATACTACATAGATGTGCAGTTTTGCCTGACTGGCTGATAATTTGTAGTCTTGATTTCTGATTTACGTGTCTTTGAAGATAACTAACAAGTCCACAGTCAGTTCTAGGTAACTGCGTGAATTAAGTGTACCATAATTTTTGGTGAACATGTCTCTCCAGGTGAGAGATGTTTGCATGAGGATGTCTATGAACTAATGCCATCCTTTGTCTTTGTAGTGAAACGGGAAACATTAGGACTATGGTTTTCCCAGTGATGTATCTCAATGAGGTAAGTCCTGAAAGAGAGGAGGAAGGATGTTTTAGTGGCCCAAGCTTGGGGTACTTCCATTATGATGTCTACTGTTGAAGTGGTATGCCACTTATGTTATGAAAAGAGGAACAGGTGGTTTTTAAAAAACAGATTTATTATTTATTATTATTACTTTGGTTTTTTGAAACAGAGTTTCTCTGTGTAACAGCCCTGGCTATTCTAGAATTCACTTTGTAGACCAGGCTGGTCTTGAGCTCACAGAGATCCACCTGCCTCTGCCTCCCAAGTGCTGAGATTAAAGGGGTGTGCCACCACTGTCCAGCTAAGATTTATTTTTAATTATGTGTGTTCATGTGTACATTATGTATGAGTGTAAATGTCGGTGCTCACAGAGTCCAGAGGAGGACACCGATCTGACCCCCTAAAGCAGAGTTACAGGGGGTTGTGAGCTGCTCCATGTGGGCTGAGCCATCTCTCCAGCCTCAGGGGTGACTTTTTAAAATATAAACTGCCCCCAGAAAAGCCCTCTCTGATACCTGTGGAAGGGGCCCGTGCCTGAGTTTGTCTGGACATTTTCCGTCTCAAGAGCACCAGCTGAGTAACACCCTTCTGAGGTGCTGAATTGTGGGAAACAAGCTGCAGAGGTGACAAAGCTCTCCAGGCTCTGTCCCGTGAAGCCTTTGCCTCCACTGAAGCCCTGACAGCTTCAGACACCTGTGAAAGTCACATGTCAGGGGCAAATGAGATGCTCAGCAGGTGACCGTGCCTGCTGCTAACCCTGAAGAACTTGAGTTTGTCTCCAGAACCCACAGGGTAGATAAGGGGATCAACTGTCTTCTTACCTTAGACACACCACACACGCCACAACAGCCACACAATAACAAACAAACAGATAAAATGTTCTTAAAATTACATACCAAGGTTGGGCTGGGCATTGGTGACCCACTCCTTTAACCCCAGCACTCGGGAGGCAGAAGCAGGCTGATCTCTGTGGGTTCGAGGCCAGCCTGGTCTACAGAGCGAGTGCCAGGATAGGCTCCAAAGCAATACAGAAAAATCCTGTCTCGAAAAAACAAACATTACATACCAAGGTCAGGCATGGTGACACATGCCATTACTGTGAGAAGAGACAGGGACAGGTGGATCTCTGTGAGTTTAAGGCCAGCCAGGGCTACCTAGTGAGATCCTGTCTTAAGAAGAAGGAAAGAGAAAAGGGGAGGGGGAGAGGAGCTGAAGTGGGGGGAGGAACGAAAACACTAGGCCTGGAAGTGACCCTGGAGACTGCTGTCAGAGGAAGCCCCACTCTGACAAGCCTGGCACAGTTACAGAAAGATCTGCGGCAGAACCCTCCCCTGGTCAGTGCAAACTAGGCAGGATTAGTTCTTAGGGACTTGTGCTCATTTGACGCCTCTCCTATCATACTGAGTGATGGAACCCCTGTCTCATACTAAAATGTTGTTCTAGAGCGTTTTCCTCAGTTAGGAATTCTCCCTCCAATTCTTGTTAGCACAACTCATCTGAACCATTTTTGTGGAGACTGGTGACCGTGATGTGGACTCATGACAGAAATGACCCTTTTGCAGTGTTTCACCCATTCATTCAGCCAGCCAGTATTAATTAAGCACCTATTGTATACTGGGTGCTCTCCCCAGGGTGTAGGTGGCTGAGATGTCTTTCCTTCAAGGAACTCACATAAACAGGTAAACAGTTATGCTGGCTACAAGGACCACAGATTAGGCTCTGGGGAGAGTAACAAAAGCTCCTGGGTCAGGCCTGAGGTAGCAGAGACACTTCTAGAATGAAGTAAAGATGACATGAATTTTGAAGTAACCATCTGAAGCCAAGCAAAGGATATTATGTTACTTACTGTTGTGTCACTGTGACAGAACAACTTAGGGAGAAAGATTTATTGTGGCTCATGATTTCAGAAGGACTTGGGGGCAAGGAGGCCATGTTGATGGGCGTGGTTGGCAGCAGGGCATGCGACTGAATTCCTCTCAGCACAGTGAATCAGGAAGCTGTTTCTCCAGCCAGGTCTTCCTCTCCTAAAAGATCCATGACTTTCAAAAGCAGTGTATCATGGCAGCACACAACTGTAACTCCAGCGCTCCAGAGGTAGTGCAACAAGTTCGAGGCCAGCCTAGTCTACATAGTGAGTTCCAGCCTGGCCAGGATTACAGACAGAGTGAGACCCTATCTCAAAATAAAATCCAAGCAATCAAACAGACAAAAACAATACTACGAGGTATTTTACCTATAACACATTATCTCAGCATTTCTTAGTATCTTTTCTCTCTGTTCCAATCTATGTTAAGAGTTATAATTGTCTTCGAGACAACTGCTTAAATATAAGACATAATCAAATTGTATTTTGATGTTTGAAATGTACACACACACAGAAGATAGATAGTTCTCAAATAATACTGTTTCTTGCCCCTCTAGAGTGTTCTCATTGACAAAGAGACTGCAAGTCGATTGAAGTCCGTGACTAACACAACTTTGATAGTCACCAACATACCCTACATCATCATGGCACTGGGAGTGCTCTTGGGCTTGGTTTTCACATGGCTTGCATGCCGAGGACAGGGGCCCATGGATGAGGTAAGTGCTGGCTCGGGAAATTTCTCTCTTGCTGAGAAGTCAATCAAAGGAATTCCTTGATAATCTTTACTAATGGGCTGCCAGCTCCCTCCTTCGAATAGATTTGAGGGTTTTATGGGGAACACTGATTTTTATGGTTGTATTACCAATAGACCAAGTCGTAGGCAGACCTTGCGAGCATTGAGAAGGCAGGGTAATAGAATGGTGCATTTGGTATTTGAGGCTCTCTTGGTGGGTTTGGAATTCCTGGACATATCCTATAGGAGGTAGCTTGACATCTTTGAAAATAATAATTTGAAAGAAGAATAAAACCTTTATTCTTGGTGCTGGACTGCCTGGGTTCAAATCCCAGTTCTATCATTAAACATCTGTATGACATTTGAATGGCCTCAATTTCACATCATCTGTAAAATGTAATGATAACAGGGTCTCCCATCTGAGTTTCTGGAGAGGATCAGACGATGTACAAAGCACAGAGAACTTGGCCCAGTCTTACTCAACAAACTTAGTGTATATGATAAAAAGGTTCAATACTGTAGAGCAAAGGGGCAGAGCCATGCTTGTTAAGAATCCCTGGTGTATCTGAAAGTGCTATGGTTGTGATGCCATAGCAACGGAAACATGAGGATCATTAACTTCCAGAAGGAATGGGATAAACTGGCTCAGGTCAGCCTCTCAAATGACCAAGAGTCTGAGTACCTCATGATGCCCTTCTTTTCTGTGGAAGGTTGAGGCAAGGGCCTAATTCACACCAGGCAAGCACACTAGCACTGAGACATATGCCCAGTCCTAGAACACAAACACATTTATGAGATGAGGTCTCTCTGAGATGCTCAGGCTGACCTTGAACTTGCTCTGTGGTCCAGCCAGGCTATGAACTTGTGAATCTCATGCTTTTGCCTCCTTGGTGACTGGGATTACAGACCTGAACCACCAGGCCTGGCCTAGGCACCCTTCTTGAATGCTTGGCTGTCTCTGCTTTTATAGTGTATTTCTCCCGTCCATTATCCTGCTACACTGAGCAATGTGAAGTAGGAAATGAAACTAGTTGAAACCATATGAGTGATATTGACTTGGGTGACTCTGGTGGTATGTCGCTTTCACTCATGGTAGTCATGCAAACCCGAATTAGCGGTAAGGCAAACTGTCTTACCATTGCCATCTATGGATCTGCCCGGGGGGATTCTCTTAGGTATAAACAGACCTCCTAGGAATTTACCCATCATTAGCCATCTTCAGGTCTTCCACAAGTATTAATGAGCATCTCTGGCTTCTGGACACTGCTCCCAGGTAGGTAACTAATCAGGAAGGAGCTGTCTCAGTCCAGGATGCTAAGGGTTAAAGGTTATTGTCCTGAGCAGAGGGGGGGCAATCGATGGCAGGTCTGGTATTGGGGACTGGAGAGCAAGAGGTGTCCTCTAACAGGGTCAGGTTAGAGTCTTGAAGAGCAAAGGCAGCTGAGAGGGTGGAGGAAACTGCCTCCAACCAGCTTCTCCTCCTTCCGCCTTCTCTGTCCCCACTGGGCCTCAACTGTTGACATCAGAAGTTTTAACTTCTCACCTTTGTCTGTCTCAGGGAACAGCAGATGAAAGAGCACCCCTCATACGAACCTAACCGAACTTACCTGTTGCCTGAGCTTAGTGAGAGAATGTGTGAACTGCCCTGAGCTGGACCAGGACAGGGGAATCCCTGAGTCCTCACAGGCTCCTGGCCTGTCAAGAAGAGGGAGAAGTCACAGTGCCCGCAAGCGAGGAAAGCTTCCTGGACAGAGAGGGTAACGAGAAGGAGGGTGACATGGCTGGCCATTATGCTTCATAAAATCATGTCTCTGAAATTGTTCTAATGTGTCTAGGAAGTATGTAATAAACTTGTGTAAAGCTTTGTGGTTGGGCTCTGGGAGTTGTGGGATTTTTGTGACCCCCATTGTAGATACAAAGTCTGCAACACTTGTTAACGTTAGTTGACCTGACCTGATTCATTATGCTTCATTCTCCAAAACTGTGTCTAATATATAAATGTATGTCTGTATGTCTGTCTGTCTGTATGTATGTATGTCTGTCTGTCTGTCTGTACGGCCTCCTGTTCTCCATTCAGCTCCTTACACAAGAGGAAGAGTGTGGCACCAAGGGTAAAATGATAGTTTTGTATGAGGCACTCACACAGACTAGTGTCTGCTTTCCTTGAGACCTTACATCTTACATTTCACTCTCACCTCCAGTTTGTAACCCTTTCAGGGAAATAACTTAGTCTATTTTATGTGGGTAGGAGTCACACGGGAAAGGGGTAGGGTGGGGTGGTGTCTGTGCATAGATAGCTTTGAGTTCCTGAGGATTTTAAAGTTGTGCTTTTGTGGAGCAAGAGGATGTTGGGGAGGGTAAGACAGACAGACAGTTCATTTAGAATACAGTTCAGTGAGCTATAGCTTTAGTCAAAGCTATCTTGATGTAAGAACATGCTTCTGGGAGAAGGGAATCAATGGCATATCCCCCAAGCATCTTTGCCAAACAGCAAGGTGATATGAATGACGGTGACTGCCAGATATTGAATGATTACTTGTAAAATTACAAACACTGGAAATCCACCTGCCCATAGCTTATGTTACATATAGATCCCAAATATTGAATGATTATTTGTAAAATTACAAACGTTGGAAATCCACCTGCCCATAGCTTATATTACATATAGATCTCAAATACTGAATGATTATTTATAAAATTACGAATGTTGGAAATTCATCTGCCCATAGCTCACATTACATATAGGTCCAGGGAGGCATTTCATTTGGACAAGACTTTGAAAATAAAGTTTTAAATTCATCCCTTAGGTTTAGTCCCAGCCAGTGTTTTGTGGTTCACTGTCACTAAGTGCTCTCTGCTTCCTGTGACAATCATTTTTCCGACGGAATGGCAAGTGTTTAGAGTGATAGACAGAAGTACTTCAGATGAGGGGTTCTGAAAAGGAGCTGGCTACTTCTCTCTGGAAGGTCCCTGAAGGACAGCAGGTCACAGCCATCAGACCTCAGCCGTCATGGAGGGTATCGGTATCATCTTTGCTTTTCAGAGCCCATCACTAATTTTTAATGAGGAAACCTTACTTATGTATTATTTGGCTAAAATCTCATATAATTTCATGAAAACTGAATTTTCTTATTTAAAACTGAATTTCAGTGTAAAAAAATTTAAAAACTGAGATTTCGCATACATGGAGGTAAAATGTTGATTTAGTCTACAAGCCCAGATTTTCCTCTTTTGACACTAAAGCAATATGTGACATTTCCCTTCTTTTTTATTTTGGTGTTTTGAGACAGTCTCTCCACCTAGGCCTGGTTGTTCTGGAACTCACTGTGTAGACCAGGATGGCATTGAACTCACAGAGCTCCACCTGCTTCTGCCTCCTGAATTCTGGGATCAGTGAGTTACCATGCTTGGCTGTGTCTATTCTTGAAGGGACAAATTCATTAAATTTACACCTTTCCTACAAAGCAAGGTACAAATATTAGATTCCCCAAAAAACCAAAATGTGAAGATTAATTGAAAATACTTGATGTTTAATAATGACAAATATCTTTAGACCTTATCAATATTTAACTAGGTAATTAGCTTACCTTGGTCTTCATGCATTGAGACGGGGTCTCACTCTGTAGCTCAGGCTGGTTTAGAACTCACTATGTAGCACAAGTTGACCTTGAACTTATGGAAGCCTCCTGTCTCAGCCTCCTGAGAGCTGGGACTACAGGTGTGCACTACACCTGACTGTCTTTATGCAACTACTTATCCACACTAATAAATTGGTAAGCTAGTGCATACTAATTGGTTCTTTCCTATTTTCAGGATATACTCATCTCTGAGGAGATTATTTTTAAACAGAAATTACAGCAGTTAATGATGTACATAGTAGGCTAAATCTCACATATAAAAAGAGACCAAAAATAGATTAATTCTTTATTAGTGCCATGGTTATGGATCGTGATGGCTTAAAATCACATTTGATATTTTCCTTCTAAAAGGTTGGTGGCAAAACCATAAGCCACAGTCGGAATTATAAGTTGACTAACAACAAATGTACCCATTTTGTGTGGGGTTGAAAACAGCAAGCTGGTCTCTGGGTTCACTCTCCTGAGACCATTATATCCTGGGAAGGTTCCAAAGGCTGTGGGGCCATCAGCATTCTCACACCATAGGATGGCAGGGAACTGGGAAGGCACAGCGCAAGGTATGGGCATTTCCAGGTAGGTTCCAGGCTCTTCCCAGTCGACTTAACTTTCTCATGGTCTACAGAGATCACTAATGGTCAAATGGAACGAGGACTGCACAGCTAACCCCTATGGGGGTTTCCACTTACGGGGGCTAATCTTTAACTTGTTTGTGTTGTGAACTCGACAAAGGGTCCTCTGGGCATTGTTACTAGTGTAAATCGTTTGTGCCTGATCTCTATATTCTTCATGTACCTTACACAGTTGGTTCATTTCTTGTGATTCTTGACATAATTTCATTTCTACCCATAATACAATGAAGTGTTTCACTAATTAAAAAAAAAAGTTTACATGAAGTTGCTGTGTGAACTGTCTCTCATTTGATGAGTTCCATTTGAGAAATTTGCCTCCGCTGATACATTCCCAATTCACACTCTTGAAGTCACTTATAATTATAACTGTGAAAGGTAGGTCACTCCATGCAGACTCTGTGGCTGCTTTTCTGTCACAGGGTTTTCTTCTGACTTGGAAGCCCCTGATAATGTAGGGAGAGTTCATACCAAACACCGAGGCAACCCTAAACGGAAGGACCAGCAGTTTTTCCATCAGTGTCCTCCCTCAGGGTCATATCAGGCTCCTTGGTCTAGAACTGCTTTCTAGGACCTAGGAGGGTCTCTCCCCACCCCCCTCTGCCCTCTCCCCTCCATCCCCTTCCCTCCCTCCTTCCTCACCTGGGAACTGCTTTCTAGGAATTGCTTTCTATTCATGTTTACCCATTTCCTGGTCTTTCCTGCCAGTTCCCCAGTGCTGCTTCTTCCCAAGTCGTCAAACCATATGCCTGCAGTGATGTCCTTACCTTGGGCTGCCCCAAACCACACCAACTGAAATCCTCACAGCCCACCAAGAAGGGGGGCTAGAAGATCAGACACTATTGGGGGTCTGAGGCTTTTGATTCTAGGAACTTTTAGATTGAAGCTAATAGTTCTAAAATTCAGAATATCTTTCAAACTACCCATCTCAATATTACACCTTCCTCCTGAAATCAGAGTAGAGTCAGGGTATCATAAAGTTCCCTGGTTAGTGTTACAGATATTCTGATGTGAAAGATCTTGGTCCCTAGTATATGTCCTTTCTAGGTACTCCAAACCCAACAGCTTGCATCACAAGGGAAGCTCCTCATACTGACTTCTTACCCAAAGCAATACAGAGACAAGTACACCTATGTACCACACCTAGTCTAAATGTTTCAAATCTAGGATTAGAAGAACCCAGAAAACATACTGAAAAGACCAATAAGGTGCTAAAATATATGCTTAGGACAATATTTAAAGAACAATCGAGATCTGGGCGTTGGTGGCATACGCCTTTAATCCCAGCACTAGGGAGCAGAGGCAGCCTGATCTCTTGTGAATTTGAGGTGAGCCTGGTCTACAGAGTGAGTTCCAGCACAGGCTCCAAAACAATACAGAGAAACCCTATCTTGAAAAAAAATCTAGACTAAGAACCACAAAATACAGAGTACAGAAACATGTACATAGTTTTAACATAAAATAAAAGTCTCATTTCCAGTAATAACTTTTCTTCACTCATCAAATATAAAAAAGATTTTAAACACCTTTAAGATAAACTGTACACACTATGAAATTTACTCACTTGGCATGTACAGTGCAATGATTTTTAGTAAACTGAATTGTACATTTTTCACCCTCTCAATGAGATCTAGGCTAGTGTGTAGACACCCCCACCCATCATCATAGCAACTAATAATCTACAGTCTGTGCAGAGATTTGCTTTTCCAGACATTTCATATACTAGGGACCTAGGTCCTTCACATTCACACACACATTAAAAATGTTTTGAGATACTTCCACCGAGTATCCTGGACTGGCCTCTAACTCAATCCTTCTGCCCATGTCTCCTGAATATTGAGATCATAGGCATGGATGTCTCATTGCTTTTATTTCTTAAATATAAATTCTGATCATAACGCTCTCTGGTCTAAAAGCTCTTCAAAGATTTTCTTATCGCTCTCAGGAAAGAGTATGAAATCCTGGACATAATCTACAAGGAAACAAAATGTAATGGTAATCTTAAAAACAGGCTGGAGAAACAGCCAGGCAGTGCTGTGCTTGCTGTGCAAGCTTGAGGGTGTAAGCTTGACTGTCAGCACCCAGGTTTAAAACCAAGCCTAGCACTGGGCACAGTGGGATTCAGCTATCACCTATCACTGGGAACAGTGGTGGTCAGCTATCACCTATCACTGGGAACAGTGGTGGTCAGCTATCACCTATCACTGGGCGCACAGAATCAGGAGGCCCCTGGGGATTGTTGGCCAGCCACTCCTGCCAAATCGATGAGCTCTAGATTCAGTGAGCCAGCTTGTCTCAACAGTAGTAATAATAATAATAACAACAGTAAATTAGGAAGACACCATGTCAATCTCTGACTTCCACACACATGTGCACATGCACCCTGCCTACACACACACACACACACACACACACACACACACACACACAAAGTAAAATAAATTGAGGCAAAGAGGTTTCTCAAAGAAAAAAATAAAACTAGATCTACCACAAGCCTCAGCTATATGTTAGCCTATCACAGACACACAGACACACACACACACACACACACACATCAGTGTTTACTGCTGCACTAGTCACAATAGTTAACAAACCTAGCTGCCCAACACAGAGGGATGTATAAAGAAAAGATGGTGTACATGCACACAAAGGAATTTTCAACCACAAGGAATGAAGTTATGTCATCTGCACAAAAATGGATATAACTACAGATAATCATATTAAGTTAAGTCAGTCACAGGACAAATGTTTTCTCTCATTTATGTTTCCTAAGTTTAAATACATATGGAAATTGAAATAAAACTGCTAGGGAGACAGAGGAAACTAATGGGAGGGGAGGGGGATAACAACGAAAATTTAGGGGTAGGAATATATGTTCAAAATACATATTTGTATGAAAACGTCCTGGTGTGACTCAGTTCCTTGTGATTGACATATATATTTGGTTTTTCGAGACAGGGTTTCCCTGTATTGCTTTGGAGCCTGTCCTGGAACTCGCTTTTGCAGACCAGGCTGGCCACGAACTCAGAGATCCTCCTGCTTCTGCCTCCGGAGTGAGCCACCACTGCCCGGCACAATTAATATTTTTAAAAGAAAAAAATTGGTGTTAAGCCAAGAAAAATCTTGTTCCAAACTAGATTCTAGGATGTACCAGCAAAATGACTTTGGGAACGCTCCCATCTCACCTGTGTAAATTAGTCAATTAGAATCTTCTCTGTGAGGTTGAGGATTAAGCGCTCCTGAGAAAAGCGATGCCGGGCACAGGCTTTAGCTTACAGGGTTCATTTGCTTCATTCGGATCAGTCCTCCCTCTTGTTCAAGGACAGCAGTGGTAAATGCTGGTCGGTAAAACAGCTAGGGGTTAATTAAACAATGCAGAAACGAGTGCGTGCCACACAGTACACACATGCGCTACTGCTATCCCCATTATCACTCCATCACTCCTAAACGCCCCTTTCCCAGCTGCTTCATCTCCATCCTCATGTCCTCCGGGAAGGCCCTCTGCTGGGTGGTCGCGGCAGCACGGTCACACCCTGAGTGAGGCACGCAATCTCCGCAGCCGCTCACCTCGCTGAAGAGGCTTCTAAGAGCTGGCGGGCGACCCCTCACATGCACACGCGCGCACACACACACACACATACACACGCCCAGTTCCCCCTCGCCTCCCCTTTGTTGTGACGCCCCACGCCACTTGAAGCCACAGCACACCCCCGGAAGTGAGCGGAACGGGGTGGGGGTGGGGGCCGTTCCCGTCCGTCCCGAGAGGAGGCGGAACTAACGATACGACCCGGCGTTTCCCGACCGGGCGGAAGAGCAGGGAGCACTGAGCGTCGCGGCACGCCGCGGGAGCCCGGGACAACCAAGGCTCTGCTCCCGCGACATGGCTTTCAATTTTGGGGCTCCTTCGGGCACTTCTGGCACCTCTGCAGCTACCGCGGCACCCGCGGGTGAGTCAGCCCCTGGACCACCTTCTTCCGGGGAACGGAAGCCTTGGGCCCGCCCCCTCGGTCCGATACTGTCCGGCTGGGGGTCCGGGGTGGCCCTGGCACGCGGGACTCCTTGGGGACATTTGGAAAAGGCGGGCGGCGGTGGCGGGAGGGCCGCGGGCTGCTCAGGCTCGGCCTGGGGCTCGCAGGGCGCGCGCATCCCGCGTGGCCCGGCCGCCGCGTCTCTTCCCGCCACCGGGGACTCCGCCCGGGAGAGGCTGGAGGCTACGCCCCTCTCCCTTCCCGGGGCCCTGCGACCCCTCGTCTGCCTCGGCCTCCCGGCCCAGAGGGCCAAGGCTGGAGCCCGCAGCGTCCTCCATTCCCTCCCCAGCCCGGGGGTTGCTGGTCCCGGCCCCCGGTGCCCTTGCTCCTCTGTGTCCCCACCTCCTCGGCTATCTTAACCGGTTCCGGCGCCGGTTTGGTTTATTCACGCTGTGAAACCTCTTGCTGATTCTTGTAATTCTTATTTTGCTCTCTTTTCCTTTTCTCTCCCCCCCCCTCACTTTTTCAAATTTTGTTTCTCTGCCTCCACGTCTATCAGGATTTGGTGGGCTTGAGACTGCCAACTCCACCGCCAGTGGGTTTAATTTTGGGGGTTTCGGATTAACTGCTAACCCTACAGTGAACTTTAATATTGGGAATTTCGGTGTTTCTACCACCTCGGCGACTCCATTCAATTTTGGTAACAGTCTGACGAGTGCAGGTAGATACTGCGGGTCATGTGTGTAAAGAGGGTTGGGGGCTGGAGTCCAAGAATGTTCCCATGTTTCTAGAGTTTGGGGGAAAAAATGACCCTTGTCTACTAAGAGAAGGGGTTCGTTTCCTGAGATCAAATTGTTTTGACTGTCTTAAAAGATGTGTTTTTTTTGGACAGCCTTGAGAGTTAGAATGCTCCTTTGTTGGGTTTGCATTTAATCATACAGAGTACAGCTTCAAAATGATAGGAATTAGCAATGGAATTTATTTTGGATAGAATGTTATTAGCTGCGGTATAAGCTCAGCGTTTCCCTGGGATTCTTGGACTCCTGCAGTCGTTTTGCATTTTTTATACATATTCCATCGGGATTTCATCCTATTGTCCTTGTGTTTCCAAGAGAAACAAGTCTTATACGAACAGCGGTGACCTGTTTTGTTTTTCAGTCTATATGACGATGTTTTTCTTCCATCACCTAAACACGTTAGTATGTATTCCTATAAGAGATGGAATCGTTGAAAGAATCGCCAATTCTTCGCTGCCATTTTAGGGAAAGTCAATGAGCAGTTTAATTTACCAGATGGCATTGAGTTCTAAAATGCATGTTAGACATCTCTGCATTCAAAAAGAGAATTATGAAGTTTTTTTTTAATCTACGGGTTTGAAGAATACTAAAAGATTTCAAAACACAAATATGATGGATGTGTATGTCTCAATTTAAAGTAGGATTATAAAAGCTCAGCATAAAATGACTCTTGAAAAAAAATCAAGTGACCCTCAGCTGCTCGTATATGAATTTACTGTCCATAGTCTATGTTATACCACTTCTGCCCATGCCAATTATATGCATTTGGTAAACATCTCTTCCTGAACTTACTTGGAAAGCCAGATATTATGTCCATTCACTGAGTTGAAAATAATGTGAAATATACTTGAAAATCCCAAAGATAAAGGGACTCGTTAAGATACATTAGAAGTGCCCTTGCTGTGTTTGCTTTTCCTACTTTGCTTAAAATTGGCACTGGGCAAACCTTATTTTGAAATGTATGTTTCAGAATAAAGCAAACCACATAGTTCAACAGCAACAAATAAGCCTGTTTATATTTGCTTGATTTCATGTCCATTTGAAGTTGTCACTGTAAAGTTTTGAGTTGTATGAATATAATTGTTTTGATTGCTTTTAAATATGTTAATTTAGCCTCAGCAAAGACCTTTAAAATTACTTTTTTTGTATCCATACTGGTCTACTATTACTAATAAAGCACTTTTGGTAATTTGAAATATAATAAGATACTAGCTAGTGTTTTTGTTGTGTAGCCAATTGGGATAACATAGTTATTCTTTTGAAAGCAGGAAGTTAGAAGGGAACTAAGGACAGTACTTGGGTGTTTCATCAAAATGTTTAACTGGCAGCATTGCAGTAGAATCTACTAAGTTACGTGTGCAGTAGCCTATGCACTAATTTACTAAATCTGAATTGTATTGCTAAGGGTCAAAGAGTGTAGCCTAGTGGTAGAGTATTTACCTGCCTAGTATGTGCAAGGTCCTGGATTTAATACCCATAACCATAAAATTTATTAAAACTAGTTAAAATTTTTGAGACAGCTTTTCACTGTGTAGTCTAGGCTCATTAGAAGTTCTAATCCTGTTTTAGCTTCTCTTGATGGGATTATAGGCACATACCACCACATCTGTCCTTATATGAGGTTCAAGTTAGAATCTCAGAAAACCTGGAGTATAACTCAGCATTTATGTTTCAGATGTTTGTTTTCAAAGTCTTTGGCAGTATATTTATAAATAGGTAAATACTGCCAATACTTCTTTTAAAAATTGGGTTAGCATTTCATTCTATTCATATATTGCTAGGTACGTTAAGATTAATTTTGTTTCTAGACCTACTTAAAAATAAAATCTATCAGAGTTGCCATGATGTGCTGCCAAGGTCCATGGTAGCCTTGGCTACCTTTTGCTTTTCTTCCTTTACCTCCGAGAAAGACACTTACTTTACAGAGGTAAGCCTACTGGTATGTTTCCTTGGAAAAGTTGCTTCACTAAGGAGAAATGTGAGTTAATGTAGATGCAATTTAATTCATGAAAATTAAGGTTGCAAACTGGCAAAGCTATCTGCTGCCATAACATGCTTGGTGCTCCTTTGGGTTTTTTTGTTTGTTTGTTTTTTGTTTTTTGTTTTTTTTTCCAGAGCCTTGAACTCGAAGAGATCCACCTGCCTCTGCCTCCTGAGTGGTGGGATTAAAGGCCACCACCTCTCGACTCAGAGCTACTTTTTAAACAGCTCCAATGTCAGTAAACACTTAGTTGCATTAATTTCATTGGTGTAAAATCATATAGACATTTGAATTTGTAGTAGCTGGTCTAAAAGTACCTATATGTCATTTTAGAGTTTTGTCAAAAGTTAATGTATTTTTTAATCATGTTATCCATTTAGTTAAAGGAATATGTATTACGTTGTGTTATTTCT
Organism: Mesocricetus auratus; assembly: GCF_017639785.1. NCBI lineage: Eukaryota > Metazoa > Chordata > Mammalia > Rodentia > Cricetidae > Mesocricetus > Mesocricetus auratus. Next base: position 69,328,782 of record NW_024429190.1, on the reverse strand, counting down.
ATTTAAAATACTTTGTCATTTATTTCTTGCAGTGTGTGTTAGTAATAGTGTAGGGTTTTAATGATATTTTAAAAAGGGAAAATTTAGATCAGTACATTCTTTGTATTAAGCAAAGCCATTTGAAATGAAATTCCGTCTGTGTACACAAAGGAACCTTTATGTTTTATCCTTTTTTTTTTTTAATTAGGTGGGTTTGGAGGATTTGGAACAACTACAACTGCTGGCTCTGCATTCAGCTTCTCTGCCCCAACAAACACAGGCAGCACAGGTAAGAGGCTGTCCTAAGTCACCTGGAGACGGAAATATGGTAGACACTAAGAACTGTCTCCGAGCTTACTCGATTCTGATTTTTCATTGACAGGCCTTCTCGGTGGCACTCAGAACAAAGGTTTTGGCTTCGGTACTGGTTTTGGCACAGCGACGGGAACTGGCACTGGTTTAGGTACTGGTTTGGGCACCGGCCTGGGATTTGGAGGATTTAATACACAGCCGCAGCAGCAGCAGCAAACTAGTAAGTGGGATTTTATCTTCAGATGTAAACTGTAGCAGTAACAGCAGTGCCATTGCTCAGATGCTGCTTGTCTTAGTTTTAAACAGACTGTAAATCGGTTCCAAAGAATTCCAAAAGCTGCTTTTCCTAATAACACTTGTGATAGGAGTTAGGGAAAAGCCCAAACGTCACAATTAGGACTGTAACAGCACAGTTTGTTATTCATTTATTTTTTTGTTTGTTATTTGTAAGAGTAATACAAGTAGAGAAATCTGTTTATTACATTATATGTATGGACACACCCTTGTCATGTCCAGGCAGACCCTGAGCAGTGGCTGTGTCTTCCTTACAGGCACTGCTCTATTGGAAGATCTGTTGGCCCATGTTTTACAACTTTTTTCATTTCTTTGTAGTTCTATCACTCAAATGTGTGACATATCTCTTTAGTTTTGACATTCTTAGATCTCTGCAGGCTTTCTTTTATGTCATCCATTCATGGAAGAAATCCTATCTGTCATCTGTATCTCTTAATTGTTGAGTGGGATCTGGGGGCTTACTTACACAGATAGTTTCATGTTTTTATTTATAAGACTGTCATAGGCTATCCTTTTTTTTTTTTACAAATCCACTTTTATTTACTTTTCATTAGTTTAAATTCTGGAAGGGTACAGCATCACACGGATTCTGTGTCCAATGGCCTTCGCAGGAAGGTTGCTTCGGAATTTGGCACGAAGCATGCCACTGTTTCCATGGCCCAGGTTACTTTTCCCCAGATCACTCTGGTTTTGTTTGGTTTGCCTCCGGGTGTCACTGTGTTGTTTTTTGCTTTATACATGTAAGCACATCTCTTGCCCAGGTAGAATTCAGTTTCATCTCGGGCATAAACACCTTCAATTTTAAGAAGAGCCGTGTGCTCTGCTCTCTCTGTATCTGGAGGCCTCACTTATAATAAGCTTATAGCCAGCAAAAGTGGCCTTGCACCACAGCCTTCCAGACATATTTGCCTTTTAGAAGTCTTGTTCCCAGTAGGCCCCAGGAATCTGCCCCCAAAGAAGGAACTTCGCTCACCTCCCATAGGCTATCCTTTATCAAAAGGTATATAATATCTAATTTTTTTGTAATGATGCTAGCAGCCATTGGTAATCGTTACTTAGATCAGTTCATTTATCACAGGTTAAGAAGTCATATTGTTCATCTAGATTCTTCATTTGTTTGTGGGGATTCATCTGTAAAGAACTTTACCTCACTCATGTGGTTCTGATTTTTTTTTCTCTGAAATAGGGTTTCTACATAGCTTTGGAGCCTGTCCTGGAGCTCGCTTTGTAGACCAGGCTGGATTCGAACTCACAGAGATCTGCCTGCCTCTGCCTCCCGAGTACTGGGACTAAAGACGTACGCCACCAACACCTGGCCTGATTTTTTTTTTTTTTAATATTATACAGTCAGCCCTGTAGTCCCCCATCCTCCCCAATAGGGCTTGTCTGTCCAAATGTTTTTCCCTAGGAGTATATCAGCAAAATCTTCCTTCATCAGACTCAGCCTTCTTGGTTCTCTGTTTTTTAAAATTATGCTGCTAAGCATGTAAACTTGGTTTGTTTGTCTACTTATGTGTATACTTACTTTGGTCCATTTTGAGTCATCGTGAGCCCTCTGGAAGAGCAACAGGCACTCTTGATTGCCAAGAACTGTTTGAATTCATTCACTCATTGATTGGATTATTGATTTTCATTTCATGTTACTAGATTTTTTAGGTTTTTGGATGTGAATTGTTTATTGGATCAGTTGTCAAAGATTTTCTCCTATTCTGTAGGTTATCTTCGCTCCTATAATACTATGTTTGCTATACAGAAATGTCTTAATGTCTCATAGTCTCACTTGTCTTTGTGTGTGTGTTCATGTGTGCACATACGTGTGGAGGCTGGAAGTTAACACTGCAAGTCTCCTCACTTGTCCGTACCTTAGTTTTTGAGATAAGTCTCTCACTGGAGCTGGAATGTGCTGATTTGGTTAGAGCAACTGGTCAGCTAGTTCCGCCCCCCCAGCACTGGGATCACCAGTGTGTGCTGCTCCTGCCTATGTCCTCAAGTCTCTACACCTTCGCTCGGCAGCATGCCTGTGTGCATCTGCACTGAAGTGATGGTAAAGACTGCTTACATGGATGTCCTCAGTGACAGTTAAATAGGAATTTCTCTCATGTCAGACATTGGCTAAGTACTGCTTGACTCTTGCTTTAAAAGTGAAGTTTGGTCATTTCCTGAACATAGTGTTGTTTATTTGCTTGCTTTTATTTTTCTGCTGCGCTTGTGCCAGGAGTAAGTCTGATATATCTGGCGAAAGCCTGGAGATTGAACTGAAGGACAAGGTGTCCGGTTGTTTGTGCTAAGAGGTCTCTATTGTAGAGATGGGAACAGCCTTATACACAGGCTTACAGCACAGTGGAAAAACCCCAGGTGAAAGAGTGTTTTCCTGGTGCTAGATGTTGATGTCAGTGGGGCAGGGCTGGGGCAGTAAGCCAGGACTAGAAAACAGGATGCACTTGAACTGGAAAACAGGATGCACTTGTGGGTGACCAGTGACTAATGGAGACCCGGACCCGGTGGGGGCTGGGACCCAACATTTTTTCTTTTTGAAAGACAGGATCTCACTCTATAGCCTAGCTTGGCCTGGAATTCACTGTGTAGCCTAGGCTGGTCACACACTCCTGGCAGTCATTCCACCTGTTTTTCAAGTGCTGGTATTAGAGGTGTGAAATGCCACAATTGATTAAACATGCTGTTTTCTGTCTAACCCTCTCAGATATAACCTGAAGAGAAAATTTCCAGACCAGTAAGGGTCTTTAATTTCTGTTTTAAGGAGTTTGAATTGAATTCAGGGATTGTGGTACTATTGTTTTATTTTGATTGTTTAGTCCCCTTCCTCCCCAGGCAGGGTTTCTCTGTGTAACTAGCCTCAAACTCTTAGAGATCTGCTTGTTGCTGCCTCTGGAGTGCTAGGACTAAAGAAAGGTGTGTGTCACCACTGCTGACTTGTTTTATTTTTAAAGCTTGTCTGAGATGCTGTCAGCTGCCTGATCTCTGAAGTATCTGGTCTCAGCTGTCTGGCCTTTTTTCTAACTGCCACCAGTTAGGTTTATCATAGCATCTGTAGAGCTGCTTACTCAGATAGCCATGCCCTCTGCCCTGCCTCCAGAGGGGTCCATGGAGCTTGAGACCTTGATTGCCCACAAGCTGTTGCTCATTTAGTCTGCCTTTCAGCCATGTCCAGTCTGATCCTCTTTTACGTCCTCAGGCTTTGGACAGCTAATTTGCTTTACCTCTTGGTTCTTTCCTGTCCTGGCTGCACACTTTCACCCATGTAATGAGCGTTCTTCCTGCCAGCCTGGTCCCAGAGCCTCGTCAACCCCAAATAACACACAGAGACTATTAGTTACAATGCTGTTGGCCAATGTCCATTGGCAAGTTCTGTCTTAAGTATTAATCCATGACTACTAATACATTCCCAAGGACGCCAGCCTCATGTGTCCTCTCTTCCCGGGATCACATGGAGACTGTCAACTCTTGACTACATTCCCCAGAATCCTCCTCAACTCCTAGTCCCACCTATCTTGCTTCCCTATTGGCCAACAGTGCATTATTTATCAACCATTAAAACAAACATATACACAGACCGACTTCCCCCATCACACCCATGTGTAAGATAATATATAATTTGGTTAGTTAGAATATGGACAACTGGGAAGGGATTTGCTTACCATACCTTGAATCTAAGTTTTCTGAGCTTGTTTTTTGTTATTTGTTTGCTTTGTTTTCCTTTTTAAGCTCTAGGTGGTCTCTTTAGTCAGCCTACACAGGCTCCTGCCCAATCCAACCAGCTAATCAATACTGCCAGTGCCCTTTCTGCTCCAACGTTATTGGGAGATGAAAGAGATGCTATTTTGGCAAAATGGAACCAGCTTCAGGCTTTCTGGGGAACAGGAAAAGGCTATTTCAACAATAACATTCCTCCCGTGGAGTTTACACAGGAAAACCCCTTTTGCCGATTTAAGGTATCAGTTGTCTTTGATCTTCATTTAAAGAGTGACTATAAATGATAGTAACTTTTAGATTAAAATGATATTTACAAGTGTTTGAGAATGATATTATACTTTTTATTTTAAAATTTATAAAATTAAAGTGATTTTTTTGAAAAAGTATTATATATGATTCATAGTGGCCACACGACTACCAGAATAGGACTGAGAAAACGGGTGTTGACAGAAGGGGAACAGTGGCAAGCTAGCTGTGGTGGTGCACACCTAAATCCCAGCTCAGGGATGGACATAGAGGAACCAGAAATTAGTCACCTCAGCTACAGAGCAAGCTGGAAGCCTGTCTCAAAACAAACAAAACCCAGGGCTAGCAAGGTGACTCAGTGGATGAATTTGCTTACCACCTACCCTGATGACCTGAGTTTGATTCTGCCCAAAGCACATGGTAGGATACTGACTCCTGAAAGTTGTCTTCTGACCTCTATGTGACTCTTTAATAAATAAACAAAAACAAAAGGAGACATGGTCTGCTTGTCACTTTAAAGGGTACTAGACTTAGTTGTTTTCATTTAACTTGTCAGAGAAGTGCCTCTCAGCTAATGTACAGGGTTGTCCTTGGCATGTAGAAAGAACCCTGTTACTTTTATTAGAGTTGGATGCCAAAGACAATAAAAGAACATTGGCCGCTTTCTTTGTTCTGCCTATAAACAACTATCATTGAAATTTCATTTCTGCTCTTTAGATAGGGGAAGTGTTCCGCTTGACCATTTATTATTTTGGTTTTGTTTTTGCTTTTTGTATATGTAGTCTCTCTCTCTCCTTTTTTTTTTTCTTAATCAAAGAAAAACTCACAGAAGAGAGGTACTTGCTGTAATAGTTCAGGCTGATCTTGAACTCATTATGTAGCCATGGTTGCCCTCAAACTTATGACCCTCCTACCTCAGCCTCTTGAGTGTTGGGATGGTAGGACTATACCACCATACCTAGCTGGCAGTATATTTTCTACATACCAAATTACATATTAAAATCAAGTTTATACTTCACCCTACAAAGGCAGTAGGGAGGGTGGTGATGCTTGGGAATCAAATCCAGAGCCTCAAGTATGCTAGTCACGTGTTCTGCTCTGTACTTCATTCCAGCACCTCAGGACCATTTATATGTATATAATGACATAACTTGGGGAACTCTTCTAAACAGGAAATTAATTTACATAGCTTCAGCTTGTACATGTAGCCTAGCTGTAATGTTGTCAGTGTTTTTAGTGTGTTTGTGTGCTATGACTATCATACAAGGTCAGGTGTAGAACTGTTATACTTGGACCATCTTATTGACAGCATAAAGTTTCAGGATTTGGAGCACTTTGTTTTAGTAATAGCATTGCACACTAGGGCTATTAATTTCTATATCATCTGAGTGTGTTAGTTGAAATTTTTAATGTTATTGTTTAGCAATAAGATATACAATAGGTTGAAGTATCAGTTTAAATGTTGTAACTTAAAAGTTGCTATGTAATATAATAAAATGAACTGAAAATAATTTTATTGAAGTTGCATTTAAGTGGTAACAAAGGATAAAACGTTACTATATATAAGCTGTTTTTAGCAATGTGTGATTCCTCATATTTAATATTATGTAGTAGAACTCATGCATTTAATATTACACTAGTAACCTGTTTCATAAAGTTTTATTACATGTACTCATAAAACAATAGGCATTCTCCATGTCATTAGTATCTTGACAGTGTCATTATACTTTAAACATATTTGTAAATTGTTTCTTTAAAATTTAGTTCAAGATTCAAGAGTCAGATGAGTTGTTCCAGTATATCAGAAACCTCTGAAAATGAATGACTATCAAGATCTTCAAGAGAAAATTCTTTAGTTCCTATGTTGGAAAGAAAATTTGAGTTTCACTGTTTATGTTAGTTTAGGGAAATGAAGTTTGTTTACAATATGTGATGTCCCACAGAATGGTTACCATTTCCATTATTTTAGCAGATGCTAAGCTATATATTAAACATTTGATATAAAGTCTGCATGTATTTTTGATACTTTTGTTTATTTCACAGGCTGTAGGTTATAGTTGTATGCCCAATAATAAAGATGAAGATGGACTAGTGGTCTTAGTTTTCAACAAAAAAGAAGCAGATATTAGAAGCCAGCAACAACAGTTGGTAGAATCATTGCATAAGGTTTTGGGAGGAAACCAGACCCTTACTGTCAATGTGGAGGGCATTAAGACACTGCCAGATGATCAGTAAGTAAACATGCATACAAGCATGCATGCATACAGGTTCTGTTGTGGAGTTATTGCTGAAACATAAATCTCAGCGGAATGTTATCTCCAGTTGGTAATTATTATGTATTTACAGAAATGGTGAAAAGATTTTTTTTCTTTATTTTGGATTTCTTAGACTCTAGCATGTAGATTTCATTCAGGAGCTGCAGGACACATTGTGGCTGTACACAGATTGGATGAAACCTTTCTGGAGCATTTTGATAACTGGCTCCTTTTGCTTGTTTTGGGTTTTGTTGCTCTTGTTTTTGGTGAATTTGAGATGGTCTTGCTGTGTAGTGCTGGTTATCCAGAAATGCAGTCTGTAGCCCAGACTAGCCTTGTGCTAGCATTGCAGAAGTGCAGCATCATGTCTGGCCTGGTTACCTTACTTTGTTCCTTCATGGAGAGTGACACTCTAGTTCCCTTGTCATTCCGCCATTTTCTTGGTGGTGGTGGTTACTTTTGGATATTTAAGGTTAGATGAATTATGCCGTTACTGTTTCTAGCAATATCTGGCGACTGACTTTGGCTGTACTTCTTGGGTCTTGCTTGCAGAAAGTAAACCATAAATTTTGGCAGAACCATGAGAGTAAATAGTTCTGGGGGATGGGAACAGTGAGAAACATTTGGTATAGAAACATACTGCTGAGCAAATTGTCTCAAAAAGTAGTCACATTTATCTACCTCATTTTGTTTATTGTCATTTAAGTTGATTTACAAATGAGCCTAACATAGAGGTTTACTTTCAAATTTAAAAAAGAAAAAAAAAGACTTCTATAAAAACCATTTCCAACTTCAGCCAACAGTCTTTTAAAACATTTGTGACTGTGGGTCATGAAGTCAGTGTGTTACAAATCATTGTGTGTGGGTGTGGGTTGATATTTGTGACTATGCGTCATGAAGTTAGTGTGTTATAAATCAGTTGTTTTCCTCTAGGACAGAAGTTGTCATTTATGTTGTTGAGCGTTCTCCAAATGGCACCTCAAGAAGGGTCCCAGCGACAACATTGTATGCTCACTTTGAGCAAGCTAACATAAAAACACAGCTGCAGCAGCTTGGAGTGACACTTTCTATGACCAGAACAGAACTGTCCCCTGCTCAGATCAAACAGCTCTTGCAGAACCCTCCTGCAGGTATGTGCTGGAGCTGGTTATTAATGTGAGAGCTTGTCACATGTCTGCAGGTATGTGCTGGAGCTGGTTATTAATGTGAGAGCTTGTCACATGTCTGCTTACTTGGAATGTATTCTTGAATATTGTATGTTAGTTACGAGTTTAAGTTATATAGCTTAATACATTAGAAATTTTGGGAAGTGATAAAATAATTTATAATCCATCTGGTTTTTTTTAATCTTTGTTTTAACTATTTAAGTAAAACTTAAATGTATTTGCTCTTTAAAAAAATGTCTAGGTATTGTAATTAAGTAGACTGATACTTCTAGCTTGTCTCCCTTTCCTTGAGGTAACTATTAGTAGTGCTAGACTCTTGATCCTGTGTCTGTGGTGTTAAATGTAGGCATATATACTGGCTGCAGCCTGCCTTTTCACTTAACAGTATTTCTTGTGTTAGTACATGAAGATGAACTTTATCCTATTTAAACACTATATTTTATAGATATACCTTACTTAATATTGTTTCTATATGCTCACCATTCCAAACTAAGCAGCCGTTGGTATCTATAGAAATTTATCTTAGAACACATGCATATATAATTTTTTTAGAATAAGATGTCTGGTACCTGTGCTCTCAGCCTTTGTGAGATGGAATGCAGAAGATCATGAGTTTGGGGTCACAACCTGGACTGCACAATGAGGTTGAGAGCAGCCTAGACTACATAATGTGGCACCGATACTCTCCTCCACACCAAGAAGTTCACTAAAATAAGATTGTGAGACTTGAATCGCTGTGTTATGTTTGTTAGGTATACTGGCAAATTGCCCTTCAAAGAACTTTCTACCAATTATATTTGCAATTGTAATGTATTCGCTCTCTCTCTCTCTTCCTCCCCTTTATCTCCCCCTCCCGTAAATGACTTAAAAGAATAGTCTGTATTTTCCTGATGATCAGGTTGATTATCTTTTCATATTTGAGAATAGACTTTTTATGTCATTTGCTCATTTCCTGTTCAGTACATGGTCCTTTTGTTTTTGTGGGCCCTCTCTATGTTCTAGAGGTATATGTATTATACTATCTGTTGCAGACACTTCATTTCAATCCATCTTTATAAGATTATTTTTGTAATGATCATTTTTTAAAAGTAATACCTCATTATGGCTTCTCAACTCAACTCGGTGTCTAATTTTAAGAAAGCATTTCCCATACAAATATGAACGCAGAAAATCATGTTTTAAAAGAATATTTTTGTTTGGGTAGGTGTTGATCCTATTATTTGGGAACAAGCCAAGGTGGATAACCCCGATTCTGAAAAGTAAGTGTATCACCGTCTTACTTTATATACAAACTAATACTTGCCAGAAAGGGAGCAAACAAATATGGGCTATTAGTTGTTTTCTCACATTCAAAGAATTATTTTCATTGCTTTTAAAAACAGTTCTACAATGGTAAGGCAGCATGATGAGGTGAAACTAGAAGGAATGGAGAAACCTGAATCCTAGTCACCTGTTACATTTTCACTTATAATGCAAGTTTTTTTTTTAAAGAGACTACATATTAAGAAAAATTCTATCAATTCAAGGTTTTGACATCATAATGATCCACTGGGCACAACAATGCCCCTTGTCATGTCATGATCCCATGATCCCATGATCCCTTGTGCCTTCACTAGGCTGCATTGTGAGAGCACAATGATGTATAATGCAAGTTTTTGATTGATCTGTATTTCCTCATTCATAAAATAGGGAGGTTGAAAATAGCATGGTAACTGTTGATCTCAATGCTATGGATTAGAAATTCATTGTAAAATTATATGAGGTCTATTATGAAATACATCTTGTTGGTTTTAGTAATAAGTTCTGAAAAGTGACCTTACATTTTAGATTAATCCCTGTACCAATGGTGGGTTTCAAAGAACTGCTTCGAAGACTGAAGGTTCAAGACCAGATGACTAAGCAGCATCAGACCAGATTAGATGTAAGCATACACTTTGCATTCTCTATTCTGAGATGTTTTTACCGTGTGTGCTGTTTTTTCTTACAGGAAACTCATGCACTGCAGATCAACAGCAACAGCTTTATGCCCCTGCTTTCTTTATGGTAGTAGCCCCTGCACATAGACTTTTTTTTTTTTTTTTTTTTTTATGTGTATGACTGTTACCTATATGTCATGCAGTACCCTTTGGAAGCCAGAAAGGGTGTCAGATCCCCTGGAACTGGAATTACTGACTAGTTTGAGTATAGAATTGAACCCGGGTCCTCTGGAAGCACAGCCAGTGCTCTCAACATCTGTACTAACTTTCTAGCCTCATCGATTTGATTTTATGTGATTTATGAGTTTAGATTTATAGCCTAGATTTATTCAAAGTCTGCTTTATTTTATTTTTTTAATCCAAGGACTTAGCAGACCCAACTCTGGTTAACTTCTAAAATTAAACAAGATCTCATGCACTGTGGGCATTCTGACTACAGATTTACCTTCATATTCTCTTGCAATTCCAATTTCATTAGACATGAGTGACTTACTGTTTATAAAGTGAGCCTTTAATTGCCAGCCAGTTCTGTGAATGCAGTTCTCCTCTTCCACTTATCTATCATTTCTGTATGCATAGCCAAACAAAGGTGATCTACATAGGCGGGCATAATAAAATAGCTCCTACACCCCTTTTGTCCTCTGACACTCTAGTGGCACAGAAATCAATTGTGGCAGGGACAACTATAGAATGGAATGGATTGGAATGCTTTAATGTAATGGAGAGATTGTAACGTGCTTGTGGACTGGGGGATAGTGCCATTGTTAAGTGCTGACCATTATGACCTGGTTCAGTCCCCAGAGTCCACATGGAAAGCCAGGCATGATAACGCATGCTTGCCACCCCGTGCATGCCAGGCAGAGACAGACAAACACAGACATGAAAGTTCATGCTTGCAATCCCAGTGTATTCGAGGCAGAGACAGGTGGGTCTCTGAAGCTCACTGCTCAGCCAGCTCGACTTCCTTGACAAACTCCAGAAAACCCTCCATCTAAAAAAAAGGACTCCTGAGGTTGTCCTCTGACTTCCACACAAGCACATGTATTTTCAGCACATCCATGTACACACATAAATTAAGCCTACCCTGTTAAGATTAAGATAGCATAGAATAAAGTATTGGGATTTTAAGCCAGACTAGCCAAAGACAAGAAAATGTATCCACTCTTTAGATTTATAGCAGTCCTTTTCCTCTCTGCTGTGATTACCCCCTCTTGGTACCCTGTGCCAGTTTATGGAGTATACTAGCCTTCCCAGACCTACCAACTACAGACTGGTTGTGAGCCTTAAGCCTGACAGTGTCTCACAGGTTTTAACTTTTTCCATTCAGGCCAGGTTGTTGGGTCTGTTCCAAAGTACTATTTAAAATTCCTTATTTCTGAAAAGTTACTGTGTTCACAGTATGTTGCCTGTTCACTAAACATCTTAAAACTCTGAAGAAATCTTGAATAGTATTTTTTAATTTGTAGATATGTAAAGGAAGGAAACATACAATACAGAATCATGGAGCTGGATGATGGCTCAGCAGTTCAGAGCTGTGTTGCTACAGAGGACCGAGGTTGAGGTCCAAACACCATAATCAGGCAGCTCACAACTGCCTGTAACTAACTCTTCCTCTCAGGGATCCGGTACCCTCTCTTGCCTCTAAATGCACCTGTACAGACATACACACATCTACACAGAAAAGAAGTTTAGAAATAGTAAATGTAGAGGTAAAAATAGTTAATGTTTTGAGAGATGGCTCTCAAGGTTATCTGAGAATGGGCCTGTTTGTGTAGGTTTGCCTGTTGGATAGCTTGATTCATCCTAAAAACATTTCTTTCAATAGATCATATCTGAAGATATTAGTGAACTGCAAAAGAATCAAACTACAACTATGGCCAAAATAGCACAATACAAGAGGAAGCTCATGGATCTCTCCCACAGAACCTTACAGGTAATAGTTTAGAATTCCCCCAGTGCTTATAAGGGTTATATGTGAAATATATGCCAAATAAGGAAATGTTTTTTAAATAGGAAAAAGACCCAAATGTTGGAGGATCCTAGAGGGTAGGAAATAAGAGAAAAAATAGTCTAAAGTTCACCTTAGTGACAGGGTGATAGAAATAATTTTGGTAAAAGTTCCATAAAGTAGGAAGCATTTTTGAGTGCCAGGAAAAGGAATGTGGCCGTGTATTAATGATTGAAACCAATTACCAGTTTAACCGAATGGAATAGAACCAAAGGTGAAGTCACAAATTATCATGAGAGCGAGTGCTCCATACCAGATTTGATGGGACACGAGCAAAATCCCTCATCAAAAAAACAAATAAAATCTAATGAGCTCACTGCTAAGAAATTTGAGAAATATCAGAGAAAGCTTGAAACCTGTAAGAGAAATGGTGAGGAGCCATCGATCGATACATTCAGAATGGCAGTGAACAGACCTGCAAAGCTGTCCTGTGGAAGGCCGTCAGAACAGAATCATCTCAAAGAGAGAGAAACATCCCATCAGAGAAACAGTACCACACACATAGGCCTGGGTCATAAAAGATGATAGCATTTTTCAGATTTGGAACCTAGGGAGACAGGTGATTTTCTAACAAATAAAACTTACCAGAAGTAAGTCAGGCGTTGGTGGTGCACACCTTTAGTCCCAGTACTCGGGGGACAGAGGCAGGTGGATCTCTGAGTTCAAGGCCAACCTGGTGTACAGAGTGAGTTCCAGGACAACTTCCGAAGCAATACAGAGAAACCCTGTCTCGAAAAAAAAGAAAAAAGAAAATAAAAAAAAAAACACCAAAAGTAATGTACAGCAAAGTGAGGAAACGGGTGACTATCCAGAAAGTAGAGGGGAGTTCTAAAGTCCATGTGGAACCCCCCAAGTGTAGCTAATTTCATTGATTTGTCTAATAAAAAGCTAATTTTTGTGTTACTCTAATCTTTCTAAATCAAGGAAAAATACTGATGGCTTCTTTTTCCTCTTTGAACACTTTTCATTGAGATTATCACATACTTAACTCACAGGATATACTGTCTGTGAGTGTGTTTTCATTACAGAGGTGAGTTTTAGAATATTTTATCAGTCTACAGAGAATTCCCATGCGTGTCTCTCAGGAGCCATTCTCCCATTTAGCCCACATCTGCTCATACTGGGCAGCCTCATGCCAGCACTTGGATCCCTGTGTAACTACTCAGCATTGGAGATGATCACTTGACCAGACTGCTGGAAACTTGACAGTGAACTTGACTAAATCTGGATGTTGTGTTGCATGCCTGTAATCCCTAACACTTTAAATAAGGCAGGAGGATCAGTAGTTCAAGGTCACCATGGGCTACATGAGACCCTGTCTCAAAACACAAAAATGATTTGTATCTTTTTCAGTAGTCTTTGAGTTCAAAAAAAGTAAATTTATAAACAGCATTGATTTTTTTTTAATCCGTGTTATGTTTTATACAGATATTTTCATTAATAAGAAAATCTAATAGGAATGTAAAAGCACTTCAGAGTAAGAATAAAAAACTTGGATTTTTTTTTTTTCCTTTTTTAATGTTTTGGGTTTTTACTGTTTACTTGAGACAGGGTCTCAGTGCTATGCAGCCTAAACAGTCCTAGAACTCTCTTTGTTCCTCAGGCCAGCCTCAGACTGGTTCTCATGCCTTAGCCTCCCAGGTGCTAGGATTACAAATCACCCCTGTATTAGTTCTCAGCCAGTTTTTACCAGCAAGTCCACAATTGATCTTAAAAGTACTCCACTGGCTCGTACTGATCCTGTCCCTTACAGGTCCTAATCAAGCAGGAGATTCAAAGGAAGAGTGGCTACGCCATCCAGGCTGACGAAGAACAGCTGCGGGTCCAGCTGGACACTATCCAGGGGGAACTGAATGCACCTACTCAGTTCAAAGTAAGCACTTGGAAGTCTGTTTGAGGTGGAGCTGAGCGGGTTAAGTAGTCATCACATAGTAACGTGTAGTATTGTGTGTCTTAAGCATTTGTTTGCACTAATTAAAACTTTCTAAAATAAATTCTCAGTCATGGTACTTTTAGCTTGCATTAGTGCTTCAAATCAAGACCTGGGAGTTTTGGGGTTTATTGTTGTTGTTGTTTTGTTTTTTGTTTTTCTTTTATGGTTTTTGAGACAGGATTTCTCTGTGTAGATAACTGATGGTTTTGAAGCTATCTTTTCAAAAAGCCAACCGTCTTTAGGAGTAGCTGTGATTGTTAGCACTTGTTTCTGACTCATTTTTAGGGTCGACTAAATGAACTGATGTCTCAGATCCGGATGCAGAATCACTTTGGAGCTGTGAAATCTGAAGAAAGGTATTACATAGATGCAGACCTGTTACGGGAGATCAAGCAGGTGAGTGTTAGCTTACAACTACATATCTGTCAGGTGGCTGCTGTTCAACAGCAGAGCACTCACCCGTTAGAATGTGGAGAAATTGTAACCTCAGGCTCCTTTGAGAAACTCGAAGTAAAAACACATTTAATCCCAGCACCTGGGAGGTAGAGACAGGTGGATCTCTGAGTTTGAGGCCAGCTTGGTCTACAGAGCAAGTTCCAGGACAGCTAGGGCTACACAGAGAAACCCTGTCTAGGACAAACACACATCTAAATTAAACGTAGAATTAACATCTCAACTGGCAGTTCTACATCTGTTTGTTTTTGAGAGACAAGGTCTCAGTTTGTAACCCTGTACACATCAAATGGTCCACATACTGTTATGACAAGTAAAGAACCAGACATATCCCCCTCCCCAGAATATTATTTAGATAGTAGAAGTGTCAAAGGGTAGGCAGTGGCAGTACTCAGGTCATCGGGGAGGTAAATCAGGCTTCCTCCAAATATCTGAGCTGCATTTTACCCTGATCTAGAATGTTCTGTATGTGTATCAAATAGAGAAGCTGGGGTCAGGGATGTAGCTCAGGTGGTAGAGTGCTTGCCTACTATGCCTGGAGCCCTGGTTTCAGTCCCCAGCACCACAGAAACTGTGGTAGTGCATACCCACAGTCACAGCATTCAGGAGGCAGGAGCATTGGTTCAAGGCCCTGTCTAAAGATACAGAAAACACATTGTAAAGATATTGTCGATGCTTGCTTGTCTGGTTTTCCCTGGTTTTAGAGTGTGTCTTGTACTAATGATAGCTATCTCACTGTGCATGCTTGTTGTTTAGTCAATGAGTGTTGTAAGTACTTTGTGGGTAGCTTTCAGTTTAACAGAACAGTACACTCACATTTTATTTTCTTCCAAATTCATTCTAGCATTTGAAACAACAACAGGAAGGCCTCAGCCACTTGATTAGCATCATAAAAGATGACCTAGAAGATATAAAACTGGTAGAACATGGATTGAATGAAACCATCCATAGCAGAGGCGGTGTCTTTAGCTGACCATTTACAGACTTGTTCAGAGGTTCATAAAGTCATCTTGCTACATCAGGCCGCCTTTACAATGACCACATGGATGGGAAAACCAGTCCTTTCCTTGCTGGCAGGTTTGAGGTTCCTGAGAAACTACTGGACATTAAATCTGAAATGGACACCACAAAGCTCTTCAAAGAAAATCTGAAAATTTATATTTAAAAGTATATTTACTTAAGGAAAAGTACACAATTACCCAAAGTATATGTATGCATTTGTTGTACATTTTATAGCAGCATTAAGCATAGTCAGTGTTTAATGGTTATTCTCCATTCTTTTTCCATAGCACAAAATCCTACCTAACAAAATAAACTAATTATGTGGCTGTTGGAGACTATGCCTCAGAGTGCAAATGCATTTCAACTTCTATATCTGTGAGGTCATCGATGGAGAGTAAAGAAAATCCCAAAGTATTTAATGATTTGTGTGGTTTTCCTTTTGTTCTATGAAGACTTGAAGATATATTTTTATATTATTTTACTTATTGGGAACTTACAGAACATGCCTAACCAATTAGGACTTAGCAAAATCACTGTTTTTGCAACTTTTTTCTTAACTTTTTATTTCTAAAAATGAAATCTATAAAATAAATAGTTAATTTGCAATTTTATGTAATTCTGTCCTCTGGTGTTTTATTTAAGGACTTGTCAGTGTTGACATATTTTGACTAGAGTATAACAAATGAAATCATCTAGGATGAAGAGTTCCCTCATAAATTAGCATCTGAAAACAGTGGCTGAGTACGACATAATGTGATTCTTCCATAGACCACCGGTTTTAAATACAACTTCAGACTGCAGGACAGACCTGGACCACAGCTAGTTGACACCTCTCCAAATGCTGTAACTATGCTCCGCTTCTGTGTGGTGCTTCGGCTTACACTGGGGGAATGTTCTGAGAGAGAACACCGTGAATCTTGCTGTGTGTTAACATGTGGTGGGGAAGGTGCCATGTCTAGAATCCTACTGAAGCTGAGGTTACACTGTGAAGACTAAAACTTTCCAAGTTAGCTGCTAGAATTTGTAGTTGTTGCTGCTGGGTGAGCATACAAACATAACACCACTCTCCCCTGTTTTGTTTTGTGTGTGTGTGTGTGTGTGTGTGTGTGTGTGTGTGTTAATTTTGTGCTTATTGCAATACCAGTGGCTTTGGGAGGGTTTTCTTTGCATGTGCTCATTTTCACTTTGGCTCAGGAGATAGGTCCTGGTGGTCATCTAGGGGACTGGCGAGAAGGAAAGACAAGACAGAAATACACAGCAGCAAAGTAACAGCTCCCTGTGGGAAGGGAGGGGTCCCAGAGCTGCTAGTGTTAGTGGGTCCTCAAGTGGGCTCGCCCTGCCTGCAGCTCTGCTGCTTTGTCTACTGGGAACAGAATGCTGCCGTCTTAGCAATTCACTTTCCTGTCTACCTATTCATTGTTTCAGAGAGAAAACTATCATTCACATTTTGATTCTGGCTTTAAATTCATGTCAGTCACGTTAATAATGGCCTTTTAATATCTGAAGACCCTACAGGAAAACAATTAGTAAACTTAAAAGTTTTATTGAATCCAATCAAAAGTATACAGCTTTGCGATTTTTGCAATCCTAAAATTAAACAAATGAAAAGTTAATTCTATGACAATATCTGGACCAGCTTTTTAAATTGTGAAACAGGGAACAAATATACACTTCTTATTTTATACAGTGAGTCTGTGCAAGTGAGAAAGACCTTTCTCTTGACTTCTTGTGGTAACCCATAGTGTCTTTCAAATGAACCTTAGGATGCCGTTTCAAACTATAGAGCAGTGGAGATGCTTATGGCAGAAGTGACCGTTAACACAATGGATGCTGTGACTGATGGAAGGAGCATTCTGCCGGAGGATGCGGAAGGATGGATTTTGGGACCTGGAACTGGAGCTGGAGCTGGAGCTGGGCCCAGGGCTGTTAAAGAGAACACAGTCATGTCACTATGGAATGTATTGAGTATCCTCCACCTGTAACAGACAGCACAGCTGTGTGAACGGCAGCAGGCTGAGCGGGGAGACTACGGAAACACCTGCAGTCAGGTGCTTGTTCCACATACTGCATAGCCTCGAAGTTTCAGGCTAAATTTCTAGATCTGAGCATACTGTTCTAGGGTTTTTTAATCCATGTAGGCAACCAAGACAATTATTTCTTGTTCAAGTGCACCAGAATTTCTTAGCAATTTTCTCTTTCCATTTGTTTTAGATCTGTTGTAAACTTTACTTCTAATGCCTCTTTTCAAACAAAACAGTACATGTGCACATCCACAAAGGTATCAGTTATAGTTGGATATAACTGCATTTTCTTAAAACACCGAGCCTACAAACTGGCAAAAAGAAAAGAAGGTATTTCTTACTAGGATTGACAGCATTTCCTTGGCTTTTGTCTTCTAGAACATAAAAGAGAATCTGAGTTACTGCATTATACATTTTCTCCAGACATAAAGACCTCAAAATTGGAGCAAACTTAATCTCCCCTTGAGAGTGGGCCTGCAGCATATTTGAGGTTAGAGAAAGAAGGCTTTAATTTGGCCCAGCTGCTCCCTGAAAAATTTCCTCAATGAATGTGTCTCCATTAAAATGAATGTGAAGTTCGTTTACCAAAAAGAACCTTTTTCTGTATATTGAACAAACTCAGATTGCCAAGTTCCACGTAGTGCCAGCGCATCACGAGAGCACCACATCATCCTAGGCAGAGCCAGCACCTCAAGGCGCTCCAGTCATCTGCACTGTCGGAGGTACAGCGTGCATGAATCAAAGCTCATGCATCCATGGGACCAATGTCTGACTTTGATCTCCGCTCCCAGGGGCCGTGCTGTACCACCATCAGGTGTGTGGCTAGCCTTGGAATGCCGGTACTCACATTTTAATAATTTTAAATCTAAATGCTATGTCTCAGGAGTCCAGAATAGATGGGTGTCAGTCTGGCTGTCTTTTCTGCTCTCACCAGATTCCTAACCTTGCTGTGCAAGCACAGTATCTACCTTGCTGTGCAAGGACAGTATCTACCTTGCTGGATTAGATGAACCAGCTTTAAAAAGACTGCGCTACGTTCAGCTTTCCAGGAGGGGCACAATGCTTCATCTCCTCACAAAATCTGGCCGGTTGAGGAAAAGAAGGCATGCCGACACGGCTCATCTGCACCTGGAGGATTGATCACCAGAAACTCATCCTGCCTGCACCTAAAGGAGCATTCAACAGAGTCACAGCCCCCGACTATACCAAATGGAGGAAGAGGGACCTCCCCTGAAGCACAGGCTCCAGATGTACCGAATGGAGGAAGAGATGGGTAGACAAGGTAAGAATTCACTCAGAAACACAAAGAGCAACATGGACCACCAGAAACTAGTGGTTCTATAGCAACAAGACATGAACATCCCAATACTGATGAAGCAGAAGAAAATGATGTTATGAAGATGATTGAGGCCCTTAAAGAGTAAATGAAACATTCCCTTAAAGAAATAGAGGAAAAGACAAAAATTGGAAGTGATTAATCCCTTAAAACCAAAAAAAGCAGTCAAAACAGGTGAAAGCAATGGTTCAAGACTTAAACTAAAATAGGGGCAATAAAGAAAACACAAGCCAAGGGAACTCTGGAAATGGAAAATGTCGGTAAGAGATCAGGAACTAGATATACGCATAAACAACAGAATACAAGAGATGGAAGAGAAAAGAGAATTTCAGGTGGTGAAGATACGATAGAGGACATAGATTCATCAGTCAAAGAAAATTTTAAATCCAACAGATTCTTAACACAAAATATCCAAGAAGTCTCAGATACCATGAAAAGACCAAACCGAATAATAGGGCTAGAAGTCCAGCTCAAAAGCACAGAAAATGTATTCAACAAAATCATAGAAGAAAAGTTTCCCAACGTAAAGAAAGACATACCTAAGAAAGTACAAGAAGCTTACAGAACACCATATAGACTGGAACAAAAAAAAGTTCCCTCACCACATAATAATCAAAACACTAAACAAAGAAGAAAGAATATTAAGAGCTACAAAGGAAAACGGCCAAGTAACGTATAAAGGCAGGCCACTTCTCAGTGGAAACAATGAAAGCCAGAAAATTCTGGTCAGGTGTTATGCAGACACTAAGGGAACAGGATGCTAGCCCAGACTATTTTATCTGGCAAAGCTTTCAATCACCATAGACAGAGAAAACAAGATTTAAACAATACCTATCCACAAATGTGGCCCACAGAAAGTACTAGAAGGAAAACTCCAATCTAGGGAAGTTAGTTACATTCACAAAAACTCCGGCAATAGATAATTCCACTACAGCAGTCACTGGTCATTATTATCCCTTAATAAGGATGAACTGAATTTGCTTATAAAAAGACACAGGCTAACAGATTGGATACGAAGATAGAAACCATGCTGTTGCATACAAGAAACACACCTCAACCTCAAAAGACAGGCAGTACCTCATAGTAAATGATTGGGAAAGGACTTTCCAATCAAATGGACCTAAGAAATAAGCTGGTGTAGTTATCCTAATATCTAACAAAATAGACTTCAAACTAAAATTTGTCAAAAGAGATGAAGGTCATTTCATATTCATCACAGGGAAAATCCATCAGGATGAAGTCTTAATTCTGAACATCTCTGCCCCAAATACAAGGGCACCCTCATTTGTAGAAGAAACATTACTAAAACTCAAATTACACATCAAACCCCACACACTAATAGTGGGAGACTTCAACACTCCACTGTCATCACTGGACAGGTCTCCCAGACAGAAACTTAGCAGAAATAAAGGAACTAACATGTTATGACTCAAATGGGCCTAACGGGCACCTATAGAACGAACATTCCACCCAAACACAAAAGAATACCTTCTCAGCACCTATAGAATCTTCTCTAAACTTGACGGCATACTCAGTAACAAAGCAAACCTCAACAGGTACAAAAAAAATTAAAATAATCCCCTGTATCTTATTGGATCATCATGGTTTAAGTTAGAATTCAACAACAACACTAATTGCAGGAAGTCCATACACTCATAGAAATTGAACAATGCTCAAGAATCACCACTGGATCAAGGAAGAAATAAAGGCTTCCTAAAATTCAATGAAAATGACAGCACAACATACCCAAACTTCTGGGACACAATGAAAGCAGTGGTACAAGGAAAGTTCATACCACTGAATGCCTACATAAAGAAGCTAGAAAAATCTCAAACTAGTGAATTAACAGAACAACTGAAGCTGAGGAGTAGATGGTTGGAAATAATCAAATTGAGGACCGAAATCAATAAAGCAGAAACAGAAAACAATACAAAGACTCAGTGGGACAAAGAGCTGGTTTTTCGAAAAAATCAAGATAGACAAACCTTTATCCAAATTAACAAAAAGACAGAATATCCAAATTAACAAAATCAGAAATGAAAAGGGTGGCATAACAACAGACACAAAGGAAACCAAGAGAGAATAATCAAAAACCTGTATTTCACTAACTTGGAAACTAAAAGAAAAAAAAACCCCACATGATCATCTCATTAGATGCTGAAAAAAGCCTTGGACAAAATTCAACACACCTCTTCATGATCAAGGTCTTGGAGAAAGCTGGGATAAAAAGAACATCTAAACATAAAGGCAATATACAGCAAGCCAACATCAAACTAAATGGAGAGAAACTCAAAGCGATCCCACTAAAATCAGGAACAAGACAAGGCTGTCCACTCTCTTTATAGCTATTCAATATACTATTCAAAGTTCTGGCTAGAGCAATAAGACAACAAAAGGGGATACAAATCAGAAAAGAACAAGTCAAGCTTTTTGCTATTCGATAGTAGATGATAGTATAGGTAAGTGACCTCAAAAATTCTACCAGAGAACTACTACAACTTACAAACACTTTAGTAATGTAGCAGGATACAAGATTAACTAAAAAATAAAAATAAAAAATTCAGTAGCCCTCATATATACAGATGATAAATGGACTGAGAAATCAGAGAAGCATCACCCTTACAATAGCCATAAATAACATAAAATATCTTGGGGTAATACTAACCAAACAAGTGAAAAACCTGTATGACAAGAACTTTAAGTCTTTGAAGAAAACTGAAGAAGACAGCAGACAAAGGAATGATCTCCCATGTTCTTGGATAAGTAGGATTAACATAGTGAAAATGGCAATCTTACCAAAAGCAATTTACAGATTCATTGCAATATCCATCAAAATCCCAGCAATATTTTATATAGAGCTTAAAAGGACAATACTCAACTTCATATGGAAAAACAAAAAACCCTGATAGTCAAAACAATCCTGTACAATAAAGGAACTTCTGGAGACATCACCATACTTCAAACTCTACTATAGAGCTACAGTAATGAAAACAGCTTGGTATTGGCATAAAAACAGACAGGTAGACCAATAGAACTGAATCGAAGACCCTGACATTATCCCATACATTATGAACACCTTATTTTTATAAAGAAGCTAAAACTGTAAAATGGAAAAAAGAAAGCATCTTCAACAAATGGTGCTGGCATAACTGGATGTCGATTTGTACAAGAATATAAATAGATCCATATCTATCACCATGCACAAAACTCAAGTCCAAATGGATCAAAGACCTTACTGGACCCCATAGAGGAGAAAGTGGGAAGTAGCCTTGAATGCATTGGCACAGAAGACCACTTGCTAAATACAACACTGGAAGCACAGACACTGAGAGCAGCAATGAATTAATGGGACCTCCTGAAACTGAAAGCTTCTGTAAGGCAAAGGACACTGTCAACAAAACAAAATGGCAGCCTACAGAATGGAAAAAGATATTCACAAACCCTACATCTGACAGAGTACTGATCTCTAAAATGTACAAAAGCACTCAAACTAGACATCAAATACCAAATAATCCAATTAAAAAATGGAGTACAGATCTAAAAGAACTCTCAACAGAGGAATGGTCAAGACATTTAAGGAAACATCCTTAGCCATCAGAGAAATGCAAATCAAAACAACTCTGAGATACCACCTTACACCTGTCAGAATAGCCAAGATCAACAACTCTGATGACGAAATATTCTGGAAAGGATGTGGAGTAAAGGAACACTCCGTTGCTGATGGGAGTGCAAACTTGTACAGCCACTTTGGAAATTGGTATGGCAGTTTCTCAGAAAATTGGGAATCAACCTACTCAAGACCCAGAAATATCACTTTTGGGCATATACTCAAAGGATGTACAATAATACCACAGGGACATCTGTTCAACTATGCTCATGGCAGCATTATTCATAATAGCCAGAACCTGGAATCAGCCTAGATGCCCCTCAACTGAAGAACAGATAAGGAAAATGTGGTACATTTATACAATGGAGTACTATTCAGCAGAAAAAAAAACAGTGACATCTTGAAATTTGCAGGCAAATGGACAGAGCTTGAGAAAGCCATCCTGAGTGAGGTAACTCCAGAAAGACAAATATAATAGGTACTCAATTCCATGCGTTGGTGGCGCACGCCTTTAATCCCAGCACTCGGGAGGCAGAGGCAGGCGGATCTCTGTGAGTTCGAGGCCAGCCTGGTCTACAGAGTGAGTTCCAGGACAGCCTCCAAAGCCACAGAGAAACCCTGTCTCGAAAAACCAAAAAAAAAAAATAGGTATTCGATTCATAAGTGGATATTAGACATAAAACAAAGGACAACCAGCCTACAGGCCACAACCCCAAAGAACCTAGGCAACAAATACATGTGTCTGCCTAGGAAGGGGAAAAAGACAAGACCTCCTGAGTAAATTGGGAGTGGGGAGGGGGAAGGGAAGGAGAGTGGAGAAAAAAACATAGCTTAATTTCAAAAATGTCAAAAAAGAAATGAGTTCTCGGCACTTCCCCCCTTCTAACATCAGGATGTATGTCAGAAACTGTAGAGACCAGATGTCCACTCCCCCCCCCCAGACCCTGAGTTATCTGAATGATGATGGTAGAGAACTTAGAATTCCATCGGCCATCCCAACCATGAATTACCAGGGTTTTCATCCTGCCAGGAAGGATTTTCATCTGGTTGTAGCACTTGAATTCCTAAATGAAAAAAAGATTTTCAATTAATTAAAATGGCAGCTTCTATTTACTGTTTTACCACTGTCAGGGTGTTTTGTGAGATCAGATCCTCAGCCCTGAAAGGTGGGATCATCTGTACCTTACAATGGAGGATGCTTGGCTAAATGAAGTCATTACACAAAGTGACCAGAGGCAAGTGGCAGAGGGGGACTGAATGCCATCTCTGCTTACACAGCCCACGTCTGTTCTCCACACTCAGTTTAGAAGCTGCCTTTCAGATGGCCAGATGTTAGACTGTGAGGATCCCTAAGAGAGCACTGTGCAAACTCAGGCCCAAAGACCGGAAGTGATGTATGGAAACAAGGTGTGCCCACTATTACAAGGCTGATCTGGGTCAGTACAAAAGTTGCTGGACCAGTTTTCTGTGTTACAGTCTACTATTTAAAACAGACAGCAGTGTACAGCCATGGTCAGACCATGGATGTGATTTAGCGCGCATGCTCAATGTACTGGGACTGTAGTTCAGTAGTAGAGTACTTGCCTAGCATGCATAAGCCCTGTGAGTTCAATCCCTCTAAATAAGTGAATAATTAAGTATTTTAACAGATGATCATGCCTATATTTAGTGAAATATACAGAAAAAATGTTTCAAATTACTGCATGAACCCAGGGGGAAGGATATTAAGCATTGGTTGTGGTCTTATACTCCTCACCAATATCCCTGTGAAGTTGCTATGATAAGGTGGTCACATTTGAAAGATGGTGGCTCTGAGGCACAGAGGCATCATGACTGTTCAGCACTGTATGATAAAATGTGCCCTCTTGTTTTTTCATCTCCCCCCATCAGCATAAGTTGCTGAGGGACTTCTGAGAAATCTTACTGGAGTCACAGTAGCTCAGCACCTCAGTGCCTGCCCAGGCTACCCCTCATATGTTTAAAAATACACTTTTTCATGGTTGCTGTGAAAGGAAGGTAACGTCATGGTAAACATAGTGGAAAACACAGAGGAAAAGCAAGCATTGGGGAAGAAACAGTAAAAAACCTGAGTCCTCCACTCACATGTGACTGTGTGCAGTTATTAGACTTCCTGGCATGTGTAATGATGACAGTTTGTGTCTCTGTCCCTGTGCTGGTATATTTTTGCCCTCTCGTGTGTCTACTGTTGCTTGCCAGGAAATAGGGAAGGCCCTCAATTTTCTTTCCTAAGAAAGAACTTAAGTGGCCTCTGGCTGCTCCTGAGTAGTTTCCACTCCTGTGTCATGAGCACTGGACACGACCTCCAGGTCCCACTGCAGTATGGCTTCAGGCTTTTGATGATACAACTCGGACTCCCATAAGCCCTCACTGTGACTTGAGGAGCTTGTGAATAACACCTCACTGAGCTGTGTCTACACCAGTAGAGTACTGTGTTCTGTTACTTGAGGGTCCCAGAGAACAGCTGTGAGCCTGGATGCTTAGCTGGTCCAAGAAACAGAGTTCTACAGAGCTTCAGGAAGGCCTGGACCCTCTGCAACCAGGTCCTAGAAAACTGGCCCTGAACCATGTTCCAAAGAGCGGCTGTCCTGCCCAGAGCCAGTGCCCCAGGAACCTGGGAAGACTGGGTGGGTACCGTCTCCTCCAGAGAAAGGTGTAGAGACAGTCGACATGACGACGATGACACCATGTAAAATGAAACCTCCGAGTATCATCCATGACACTCAGTGTCCTTGTCTTCAATACTCTGAGTAAAGAGAAAACGACCTTACCTGGTACTCCTGTGGAATCCAGTCTTTTCCTACCTGAAGGCAGAAATAAATGCTGTTGGTGTTTTTCAGTTAGGACACTTCTAACATCCCCCTTTGTCTCCCATCTCAAAACTTCAGATAGATAAGTCATAAATGTAACAGCAACAGCGATATGAATTCAAGTCCACCAAGCCAGATTTCAGGAGCATCTATGATTTAGTTCTTATTGCTCCAAGTTTAACTTCCTAGCATGGTCCATCCATTTTTAAAGGCTCAAGTCTCTGCTTTAACTTAGCCCAACTCTCACTGTAGATATTGGCTGTGACTTTGAAGTCTTTGAGTATGCAAAGAAAATAGCTTGCATATTAAAAAACAGGATTAATGGAAAAATATTGTATCAAATGCTTGGCTCACTGCACAGAGCGTTAAAAAGAAACCTCAAAAGTGATACCTGTCTCACCTCTAGTGGCTTAATTCATAACCTGGTAGCTAGTATGACAGAGTAAGAAAAAGAGAATTCATTTACCAGGTTAGCCCCTGGCTTTTAATTCTAAGGCTAAGCAGAAGAGTTTTCTTGTGTGTGCGCATGGGCAGGCAGGGGGGAGGGGAGTAGAGTCAGTGTGGGAGCTGGTGCCTGGAAACCCAGACTTGAGAGGTGGAAGCAGGAAGATTGGGAGTTCAGGATCATTCTCTACTATGTAGCAAATTGGAGGCCAGCCTGGGCTACATAAGATCCAGCAACAAAGTGAGGCCAAGTACTCAGCCTCCAAATTAACTTAGGTTTATATTGGACTCTTTGTAGTGAAAAGCTCAGAAAGCTTTGAGAGACAACAGGAGACAAAATGACAAGAAGGGGAGAATCGCTAACCTACTGACACTTAATTTACGGTGAGAACTGTCACTCCGGAGAACACTTCAGGTAAGCAGACAAATAAGTGCTTTCTTGGATCGTTTAATGCTTTTTAGAGTCTAGTTTCTAGGTTTAGTGTTTATAATAATGATATTATTAATAGTACCCAACCTACATGGGTAGTGTGCGCTGGGATTCTGCATAATGCCTTGTGTCTTTGGTCACTGGTCAGTCAGTAGGACCTGGCCAGAGCTTACCTGAGCTCGGTCAGCTGCTGGACAGAGTCACTGAGTCATGGCTTATCCACAACTGGGTATCTTTCTGATTCTGCAGAACCTCTTTTAAAGAAATGTATGATTGGTTGGGGCCTGTGGTATAGGCCTGAAAATCTTAGCTACTCAGAAAGCGGAGGTCAGAGGATTAAACATTGAAGGCTTGAACTACAAAGTGAGTTCAAGGGCAGCTAATCTATTCAGACCCTGTCTGAGGTTTGTTTTGTGGCTTTTTGTCTTTTTTGTAGTTGTTTTTGTTTTAAGACAGGGTCTCACTGTGTAACCTTGAAAATCATTATATAGACCACGCTGGCTTCAAACTCATAGTAGACATAGTAGACATCTGCCTGTCTCTGCTGGGGTTAAAGGTGTGCACCATCATGTCCTGCTTGGACTCTGTCTTAAAATTAAGAAATAAAGTAAAAAGAGAACTGAGATATCACAGTGCTAAGGCACTGGCCTAGCATGTTCGAAGCTTAGTCCTCAAAAACAAAACCCAAGCTGGCATTACTGTCCTTTCTAAACATGCTGAAGAGACTGCGAGGCAACAGTTTTACACTTAACGTTGTCCTAGTTCCCAAGTTATAACTGGGTTAAAAGTATAATCATATTAAGGTTAGTGACACATACTCTTGGATCAACCATTAGAAACTTTGTCAGGGAGGGGGTATATCTCAGCAATAGTGTGCTTACCTAGCTTGCAGGGAGCCCAGGGTTTGATTCCAGGCACCATGGGAAAAAAGAAAATAGAAAAGTGTTCCAATAATTTCTCCAGTAACCTGAGAACTTTTCTACCCTAGCACTGAAGACAATAACATCTTTAAAAGATAGAGACTTGGATGCTAGGGAGACGGCTTGGTGGATAAAGTACTTGCCATGCAAGGCTGGGCACCACATCTTAGATCCCCAGAACCCACATAAGAGCCAGGTAGGTGGGTGTTGTGGCCAGCTATAATCTGTGTGTGGGGGAGGTGGAAACAGGGGAGCCCTGAAACATGGCTAGCTAGATTAGCAGAATCGGAGCGCTTCATGCTCACAGTGAGAGATCCTGTCTCAGTACACAGGGCTTCATGCTCACAGTGAGAGACCCTGTCTCAGTACACAGGGCTTCATGCTCACAGTGAGAGACCCTGTCTCAGTACACAGGGCTTTGTGTTCACAGTGAGAGATCCTGCCTCAGTACACAGAGTGATCTAGGAAGACATCTGGTATCAACCTCTGGCCCCCACAGGCATGTGCACATGCATACACACACTCACATACATGTGTGTCCACACTCATGCAAATAAGCATACACACACACATGCACACTTACACAAAAACATTTATTTCTATGTGTGAGTGTATATGTGTGAGTATATGTGGTCCCCTTGTTCACAGGTGCCTGTGGAGGCCAGAAGGTATCAGATTCCCTGAACTGGAATTACGGATAGTAATTGTGAGCCACCTGCTGTGGGTGCTGGGAACTGAACCTGGGTCCTCTAAAAGAGCAGAAAGCCTCTCTCCAGTCCACATTTCTTCTTTTTTTCTATGTAAAAACTTGGAAGTCAGTTATACTTTGGAATGTACTCATCAAATGGACATGAGTACACGCTACTCAGATACACACACAAAGAATTGTCATTCTAATTTAGGGAAATAAATGCTATGTGTTTTGTCAACAATTCTGGGTCACACAAGGTTGCAGAATAATTAGTCACACCGTCCTGTCTTTCTGGGATGACTACAGGCATGGGTGCTATATTGTTCTTTATAAAGAATTCAGTCTGATAGATCAAACTAGTAAGCTAAGATGGGCGCTGGCTTCTCCCTACTCCTCCCCACCCGATCACAGCTTGCAAACGTGACGTCCCAGAGTTTACAAGAGTGTCTTACCAGAGTCTTCAAGCTTCTGACTTTCCAGATCTACATCACAAACAAGCAAAACACATCAGTTTTACCAAGAGATCGAAAGCTGCAAAGCACCAGGAGGCACATCACCGAGTGCCTCCTAGGTAGAGTCTCCACATATGTGGGCAACGGGCTGGACGCCTCTCTGGCACCTCCACTGAGATAAACCACACAGCTAGTCTCCCGGGAGTGTCAACGAGACAGGAAAAAAATTGGCTGATTTGAATAACTGGTCCTGTGCAATGGATCAGAATTTGTGAAAGCAGAGGGCCAGTAAGAGGGGCTGTGGGCAAGTCCTCAGGGTGTCTCTGTGAGGACAGGAGGCAGCTTCCCCAACAGAAAGTGGCACGCTTAAAGGCAAGTTTTTTCTCTTCAATAAAGAAATAATCCTAATGCAAAACCGAGAAATTGAATATAGACAATGAGTTCTGACTCTCCACATGTGGAAACAGAAATCTAATCCCCTGTTAGTTTAGTCAAGCGATACTGGACAAAGGAGTTGCCAGAGAAGCACTGTTTAGGGTGCCTCATCCAGGGTGGGCTTCACAGTGCCCCCCATACCTTCTGCTGGGCTTTAGTTCAACAGAGCCCAGAGGGTGAGGCTGCACAGTGTGACTGTTACCAGTGCTGTTCCTAACTCCTCACCAGGGGGGCTGAAAGCTGCAAACCAAGCTGCCATGTTGTAAAGTCTCAGAGCGCACTTTCAAGATGGCTTGAACTTGTCCTATAATGGTAATCCCAATTAGCTCAAAAGAAATGTACTTTACTGTGTTCTCAACTAGGTTGATTATGCTGTATGGACACATCAAACCTCTGGCTACTCGGGAGTGGCACATACGCTGAGAATTCTAATTTACACTTGAATGTGGGTGTCACCTGCCTATGCTAATCCCAGCAGTGGAATACAGAGCTGCACACGCCCCACAGACTGGTCTAGAGTGAGCTCTGTGGGTGCCCCTGCCTTTACTCCCCAGAACATTTGCCACTTGGAGGCCCACAGAGTGACCGCAGGGGAGAAGGGCATTTCCCAGAACACATTGTTTCTCATCTTTTGGATCTGCCAAGTTACCACCTTCACTCAGATAGGAAGTACATTTGCCCCACAGGAAAGAGCTATTAAACATGCTTGCTGGACCGTTTGTCAACGCGCATACTCACCAGGGTTGTAGACATACACTGGTTCAATATATTCTAAAATACAAACATTTAAATCCATGTTACTGTACCCAGATGCCATGAATACTAATAAGGATTCGAGCTGTCCTACTTTCAAGAAATACACAAAGCATGGTTACATGACATTCCAATTCAAGGACATGGAGATACACTTTTTTTTTTTTAACCTGAAGAGTAATGCATAGAAAAGCTGGCCAGGAAGACAGGTAGAAATGGATTATTGTTTTCAAATGTTTAATCTTCCAAACAGTTCCCTGACAGCTTGCATTAGTTGAAAGCATCTTTGCACTTTGACAGCATGCGACCCCCTTGATTATGCTGAGACTCCATACATTTAGAGTTTCCGGTGTTACCTCAACCCTCCCACCGTCTCCTAGGAGACGCTGTTTTTTGCTACACCTTTCCTTTTCCCCCCAAGGAAGCTGAAGCAGACCCATCACAGTCCCACCAGGCCTTTCTCTCCTTTATGCCACATCCACCCCAGCCCTCTCCAAATGTTATTTCCTGAGATGCCAAAACACAGGAATTGGCATCTAGCTCTGTGCACGTGAGCCACATGGGGAATGGCTAGAGCTGTAAGGGCCTTCCTTCACCAGTCCATAAGCTCCTGTAAGGTGGGACGAAGTCAGAGTGGCATGAACCTGCCCTGCCCAGGGCAAGAAGTATTTGAGAGAATAGCCACAGGGGAAAATCAGAATGGGGCAGAGACTGCTGTCCCCAGGGAAATAATGATGACAGTGTGACAGTAAATCCGGCTATGCCATGTGTCTTTAGCTGCCCTGTTCCAGACAGACTCACTTTGCCAAGTGCTCTGTGTAAGGCTGTTCTGTATTTCCCCTCTACCCAGCACTGTAAATTCTCAGGAAAACTGCCTTTAAACACCTCACCTTCCTGTAAAGTCCCTCCCTGTACCTGAGATGGACCCCCAAACAACCAGTCTCCCATCTTTTTGTATAAACCTGGTTTTCTCCCTACTAACTCTCAATCCTGAGTGTTGGTTTCTGAGTGTACAGCAAATGGACTCAGGGCCACCAACAAAAGAAGACTTTAGCCTTAAGGGATGATGGCTGACAGTATGATGGCGCAACAGTATGTGGGGGTGTAAGGCATAGTGGTGTTTGATCCATACTCCTGAGGAAAAAAAAAACCCTAACAAAATTCCCATGACACAGATGATTGTTTAGACACGTCTTACCTGGGTTTGCAATGCAATTTTCAGTTTTTAGACCTGAAACACAAAGAGGAAACATTTTAGACACAACCTACCCAAATAAGTTTCAGATGGTCTATGGCTATTGGCAATGTAATCGGTAAACTCCTAGTTTATCAGACCCATACTTTAGTGGGATGCAAAATTTCAGGAAAAGAGTTTTTGTATTCACTAAACAGGCATAAACCAATAGTATAAACTTCAACAAAATGCATACCCTCTGGGGTTCTCAATTTTACTAGGAGATTACACTTAATGACTATGGAGGCCCTTACAGGACTAATACTTTACATTCTAATCTATATCTATGGTAAGTTACAAAAGTTAGAGAGAAAGGTGCTTGTCTAACTTAATTCTCTCTGCAGATAACAAGCATTTCCCAGTCTCCTACATGGCAATTCCTACCCTTAATAAGCATTTCCCAATCTCCTACATGGCAATTCCTACCTTTTGGAGAAAAGAGATCTCAATCATATTTTCAAGATCTTTAACATATGAGTAACACAGTTTGATGGACGATAAAACAGCCAGTCTTCGGAGAGAGTAAAAATAACCCTGCAGCCATGTGTTGCGATGGTATTGTTCTTTGCCTTAGCGTGTGCAGGGCTGAACTACAAATGGTGATCCTGAAGGGAAATACACCATGGAACTGACAGATAGACTCATCTGGCAACACGATGCCCTCGCTATACGATCAGTCTATTGAGACACTCAGAACTGCGTTCCCGAAGAGAAATCCCATTTAGCCTTTCTCTATGGACACATGCAGCAGACACAACTTGTGAGCTCAGTCCTTATGCATGTGGGCATGCATGACCGCATCTCAGAGATTGAGGAAGCATGTCAAGTGTGAGTGATACTGTCTCTACTACACCTGGCGGATCTATAAGCAAATCTATGGGAGGAAATAGTTTGTAAAGGGCCAGGCTGCCACATGAAAATTCCTCCTAGTGTCACCCACCTGGCTGGATCTGGGGACATACATGTAACCCTAGTATGAAGGAGAAGGTCTCCTCCCTCCTTACATAATGAGACCCTATCTCGAAACAAAACAAACACACAAAACAAAAACCACTGTAAGAAAACCCAACTGTACCAATTTCCCACGGAATCTCTCTCTCCAGAGCTGAAGGTTGTCTTTAGCTGTTTGTAACCTAAAATCACCCAAGCTAGTCTCTGCCTTGGCTGAGTACCCAGGCTCTTGGGAGTCAGGAGTTGGACGGTAAGGGCAACTGGATGAAGAACACACCACTGTGGGCATACTTGCTTAGTGACCGTTAGTGTGCAGTGGCCATTCAGATAATGCCTGCTTTTAATTCAGTGGATCAAAACACATTTCACAGGCCCACAGACAGTCACAGTAACCAGACCAGAAACACCTGTTCATAAAAATGACATGTG
The DNA here is from genome assembly GCF_017639785.1 of Mesocricetus auratus. Taxonomy (NCBI): domain Eukaryota; kingdom Metazoa; phylum Chordata; class Mammalia; order Rodentia; family Cricetidae; genus Mesocricetus; species Mesocricetus auratus. Next base: position 69,296,916 of record NW_024429190.1, on the reverse strand, counting down.
ACAGTTCTATGGCAAATACTCTTGTGGTAGTTTGAATGTAATTGGCCCCCATAAGATCGTAGAGGGTGATACTATTAGGAGGCTGATTCCTGAGAGGCTCACGTGGCTAGGAACTAAGGGGGGAGAGGGCTGCGTCCAGCTGCTGACTAGGAACTGTGCCTCAGTTGGATAATTCAGGAAGGAGTATATCCTACCCGTAGCCATGGGATGAGCTGAGCGACAGATCTCTTCCAGTCAAACCTGACTGAAGTGCTAACAGACACTTACTCAAAGGACTGAGGCAAGCCGCACCTGGACAGCCAACCCACAGTAACTGCAGGGCAAGCTGTGGTTCTCAACCTGGGGGGGGGGTCACCTCAGACCAGCAGAAAACAGATATCTACATTATGATTCATAACAGTAGCAAAACTGCAGTTGTGAAGTAGCAACAAAAATTTTTATGGGCCGGGCGTTGGTGGCGCACGCCTTTAATCCCAGCACTCGGGAGGCAGAGGCAGGCGGATGTCTGTGAGTTTGAGACCAGCCTGGTCTACCGAGCGAGTTCCAGGACAGAGTCCAAAACATTACAGAGAAACCCTGTCTCGAAAAACCAAAAAAAAAAAAAATTTATGGTTGGGGGTCCCCACAACATGAGGAACTGTATTAAGGGACCACAGCTTTAGGAAGGTTGAGAACCACTGCCTCAGAGTAATTATGTGATAAAGATGACACAGGTTCAAGGTCGGTTTTTGGTCAATGTGTCTAGGACCCAGTCAGTCCTCAGCTAGTCAATAAAACACTCATCTACCAAAAAAACAAAAAACAAAAAACAAAAAAAAAACACTCATCTACCTACTGCTATGAAGTTATACTTTATAGACAAGATCGGAGTCTATATGCAGCTAACTGTCAGTAACAGAAATTATCCAAAACATTCCAGGCAGCCTAAGAGAGGAGCCGGGGCTTCTGGGAAGGAATTCTGCCCATGAAGGGCCACTTAAGTCTATGTTCTGAGATCCAGCAGCTGTGCTTTCTCGGACCCATGGATTCTAGACCAGCCTGGCCAGAGTCCTGACAGGGCATGCCGACTCCTGTGGTATCATCCAAATACGCGTTTCCTTCCGGCTCCCATCTCTGATACTTCACCTTGATGAAGACGACAGTGATTTCCAAATCCAGTGGGTGATGGTCTGGGAGGACTCGGTGCATGGGGCTTGTTTCTTCTAAACTGTTTGGGGTGTCAACTCATAACAGTGAGTTAGGAGTCACTTCTCACCTGTCCTCAGTACTCACTGATTTCAAACAACACAGAAACTTCCACATTCCCAGGAAATTCTACCATGTATCAGTTAGAAACAATGAAACACATTTAATAGCTACTCTGGTCTGGGTGGAATTGTATGTTTTCTCAGTGCAGAAGGAACACAGAGCCTTAGGCATGCCAGGCAAGCCCTCTCCTATATCCCCAGCCCTGGGTGGATGTGTAAAAAATAAGTCTGGACAGCCAACAAACTCATCTTCTCTACCCCTTTTGATAGCTTAGCAGGGATCTGGTTCACTAAACTTCAGTACATACAAAAATAGGCTTATGTCAGTTGCCAGAGTCCAGGGGCTCTTTTTGCCTAACAAGGCACATTTTCCACCAGGGAACACTTGTTATGTGTAATCCGCTGACTCTGTAAGTAGGCAAAGCATTATATAGACCTCCCCTGCCCCGATCAGAAACATGGCTGAAACCCAGGCCACCTACGCCCAGGGTATTCGTTAAGATGATTAGGCTTGGGGATGGCACTGCTGGTCCTCCGCTTGTTAGTCTTCTGTAGACCTGTTGCGTTCGCGCTTCAGGGCCACGAGGAATCCTACACTGGGGTTTTCTCTTAGGAATGCACAACTGACCCACAGTCCTCCAAATCCAGTTGCAATTATCCATTGGTGTCACTTTTAACAACAAGGAGTTTAGTCTTATTACACAGCTGTCATTCCATTGTTATCAAAATTTCCAGAAAAACATCTAAATTTGGTTGACCTGCTATAGCCTCTCTTCAGGAAGGAAAGGGGTTTCATTCTTTCCTTGGGTTGACAGTAAGACTGTACAGGAACTAGCCTCTCTATTTCCTAACAAATGGAACTGGGGTTTTTGTGTGTTTGGCTAGCCAGTTTTTGTAATATCCACACTCTATTTTCATATTAGAAACCACAGGTAAGTTCTCAATAGTAACCAAAGCACTGTGCTAGCACACTAAGTGTAGTACTTCAATACCTTTTAAAAACATTGCCTTTACCCATTCAGAACCCTGGTTTTTTGTTTGTTTGTTTGTTTGTGTCTCTCTCCAGTGTTAGAGGATGGTTGGTACTCAAGGGCCTCTGGCTTGCTAGCAAGTTTTCTACCATTCAGCCACCTAAAGCTGGTTTTAGGAAGTTTTTGATCTTGCATTCCCATTGGTTATCTCTAGGTGGCAGCAGAGAACTCCAGTTTATGGTCTGCACTCAGGCTTGCTTTCAATCAATGCCTGCAAAAGCAGAAGCTGACGGAGTCGGAGCTCTGCAAACATGGCACATGTGAGCCCCGGCAAATGCCTCCTTTGTGCCTGGGCTGAACATTAACCTGTGAAATGGCCTCCCCTCATCCTCATCCTCATGCTATATAGACAGGCTCACAACACACCGTGAGAGCCTCAAGCCCCAGACTCATTTGCAATCAATCCACTAGCTCACCTTTCATATATCTTTTGTTGTATCACAATTCACTCACAAACATGGAATCCGTGGGCTTCCCTGCACACCACAGCCCATCAGCTAGGTACTAGTGCTAACCATGGTTGGTATCCACAGCTTTTACATAACCAGGGCCTCCGTAAATGGCATTTGCCTGAATGCATCAGGGGCACCAAAATAGGTATGAGTTCTACAGTCCAGCTGCGACTGGGATTCTGACCGTGATGTTCTAGAGAAGTTAAACACACCCAGTGGGGGAGGAGGGGTGCTGTGGTTTATAGTCTGCTCATCTGCATGTTCCCTCTTTCTCCACAGCTTAGCCTTCTATGGTGTCAGTTACCAGTGGTCAGCCGAAGTCTGCAAATATTCCTTCAAGAGCAATGCCATTTGCAGAATTCCTAGTACATAGTTGTGATTATTCTACTATTACTAAACTTTCTCCTGCATATGTATGTATAGAAAAATACCCAGTACATGCAGGGTTTGATATTATCCATGGGTTCAGGCAGCCACTGGGGGTCTTGGAATACATCATCCCCATGGATAAGGGAGAAATAACAAATAACTCAACTGTCATATAGGAGGAACAGGAAAAAGATGCATCTCTGTGACAAGCTGGCTCTGGCTGTCCTGGCTTGGGGTCACGGCCAGAAGATAAAGGGTGAAGGGGATGGGGGCTTTTTAACATGATCTGTTGTTCTTGTTGCCATCAGTGAGGAGAGCAACGCTCGGAATCAAATGTAAGTCCAGTGCAGGTCAGGAGAGTGGCAGACAGGTGCCAGAGTGACAATGGGGCCATTCACTCTCAGCAGCAAGGAAGTGCAGGAGGGAAACACGTAAGACCCCATGAACACTTGAGCACTTCCTGAAGCCTGCAACCTGGGCACAGCAAGGGCTGCACACACGGCTTTCCCCGGTCAGCAACCCAACTGAGTGTCTTCAGCACCGTCCTTCCCACGCGTTTATCTCTGTACACTGGGCACACGGAGTCAAGGTCTAAAGTCTTCCCTATGACTGAGGCCAACCGCAGTGCTCACTGGTAGACCCAGCAGCAGTGGGTTTGAGTTCAGGCAGCAGTCACACACACCCAAAGGCCAGCGTTCTCGGTGTCGGCCAGGCGAGTGCAAGGCGGTGCACACAGCAGGGAAGCAACCAATGTCTTCTCCAGTGAAGCCTCTAATTGGTCGTTAGCCCCACCCTCTTAATTACAAGGGGGAAACATGATCCCATGACAGGTGAGACACAGTAACTCCTGAATAGACCACGGTAGGGAAGTCAGGACCAGAGTCCAGGGCTGCTTCCGGCCCCCACACCGAGAGAACTGGGATGTGTTGCATCACTTTCAGATAGTTTCAAACCATGGCGTGCTGCCCCAGGAACTTAGGTTCCTTCCTAATCTCCTCCTCGCATGCACTTCACCATCTAGGGCTTTGTTTACCGCAGGCAGTGCTGGACCCGCCACCGCCACCGTCATTCTGCCCTTAGCACATTACAAAGAATGGGCTATAAAGGGATCCGGTCACTCTCATAGGAGGGAGGAGAACAGGTTTTTATTAACCCTGTATTCACATACAGCAAGGCACAAAACCTCAGCATTTCCCAAGGCTGCAAATAAAGAGAATGCCCTCCCTAAGACTTGCAGAATAAAGCAGTCGGCTCTCAGGCTGGGATAGATAGATGCCGCTCAGCACTGAAGGACTTGCCTAGCACGATCCAGCCTCTAGGCTTCATCCCCACAGCATAAAACAGAAACATAAATAATACAGCAGAAACCAAAACATGGAAAAAACCCACACCACGACTCATCCCAAGATCGGAGTGGTTCTACATCACCCGGTCAAGGACCCCACAGCCTCAGCTGGAGCCGGTGGCAAAGCTTTCCTGAGGACCAAGTGTGTTTGCGGTCTGCAGAAAATGGCCACTGCAGCTTTCTCCCCTCAGATGTCTATAGCCTGAGGACTGTCTTCCCTACGGAGACTGCTCCTTCTGAGATGAGTTAGGCTCGCCCCCTTGATCCAACTGTATATCATAAACCCCAGCTCCTTGTTTATCAGTATGTAATAACCCTGCCTCCTGGTTCAGGTGAGTGCAATAACCCCGCCTCTCTGTTCAACTCTATATAATAAACACACCGAGTTTCTGGGGTGCTGGGGTTTCTCCATTGAGAGCAAGACCACTCGCTTCTAGCCGTTTATCTGTGTCTGCCTGCCTACCTGTCTTGTCTTTTCTTCATTCCCTCACTGCCTCCCAGTCAGGTCAAAGTCCCTAGAGCCATCCATGCAAGGATGTAGCAGGCTACAAGAACTATTATTTGAGACTAAAGACAGATCTTTCACACACGCTGTCTTAGAAAATTTGCCTCAAGATACTATGTCTGCGAAAATGGTGGTCAACTTGGGGACGATGTGCAAATCCAGAACAGGTCTGTGTGGGGAGAGGCAGGGCCTCAGACTGGAGTTCGGCTGGCGTGGAGACAGAACCTTCAGAGAGCCTAGGAGCACAGCCCAGAGCAAGACGAGGGAATCCAGGAGGGTATGTGCAGGGGCTGGGAAGATGTATGGAGAGATCGCTATTTCTGTTAAAGGATCTGGTGTGAATTGTTAATACGATATTTAAAAATGAAGTCATAAAGTCAAAGGAAGTACTACAGGAGTTAAAAAAAAGAAGCAAACCACCACCAACAATAAAAAACCAAGAGCACACATGAGGAAAGTCATCTAAAAAATGTAAATCCATAAATAATAAAAGTATACATGATGGTGTATACCTGGAAAAAAACAGGTAAAATGATTTAGAATGGATGCCAGTGAGACTTGGAGACGGGATGGAACTGTTTTTACTGCATGGCTTGTAAGGGGATTTCTCAACACCAGGACTACTGACATTTTACACTAGATAATGCTTTGTTTTGACAGGGTCCCAAGAATTGTTTAGCCATTCCTGGCCAATAACAACCCCACCTCTTCTGGAGTTATGACAACCAAAAAACATTTCTGACCATTGCCAAACCCTGCAGGGCAAAAGGGATTCTGCTTTACAGTGCCGTTTCGTTGTTTAACTTCAGCAATTAAGTTACGTGCATTTGACCACTCCTGAGTTGTGGGTATAGAGACAGAGAGTGTGAGACTGAAAATTGCTGATGTCATCTCTCCTTGCAAACTCACTCCATTCTCCCAGACACCTCTCGGGGCCTGCACCCCACTCCTCTCCTCTCAGAAAAACCCACATCATGGCCGAGACACTTACCCCCAAGGAATGCGCAGTCGTAGTAGCTGCAGGTCTTGTTTATGCTATGTAGAGTAAGGTCCTTGCCAGTTCCTTCCTGCGACACTTGAAAAACCTCACTCAGAGGTATTAAAACAGCTCTCTCACTTTCTTTACCAAAAAACTTTTCCACAGCAACTCCAAAGCAGGTGTGGATGGTTAGCACTGGTTGGCTGTTAGCTATGGGGGGTTTAGCTGAATATGCCAGCGTGAAGTTGCCCAGCCGGGCTTGGTTTTTCTCTCCGAAAGTGAAGGAAATGCCTGGGCTTGTGAGGTACACCACATCTTTGTAGCTGTCCTCGCAAGGTCTTCTCAGCAGGTGCAGGGCTCTCGTCAGGTAAAAATGAAAAGCTTTGAAGGGAAAGTCATAGATGTAGCTTTTCCGGGACTGGCCAGCCATCTTCACAGCTCTGTTGAACGTGTGGTAAAAGGGAGTTTGCTCTCGAGCCTCGGTCACGAACGCCATCAGGGCTATTCCATAGGGATCCTTGAAGTTCAGGGGGACGGGGATCTGAGCCTTCCGGGCTTCCCACATGATCCCGGCATTGTCCCACACGGTCGCCAGCAGCCTGTGGCTGGCGCTTTCCTCCTTGAGCAGCGGCGGAATGTACTTCATTTCCATCCTGCTGCTGCACTTCAGGTACTCATCGTCAAACGAGTTCTCTGCCATGTCTAACACTTCCGCCTTCACCTTCAAAGCAAAAGGAGAGGAACACTCTGGAAGTCACAGTTTTACTTGGTGTAATTTTCTCTCACAGCCCATTCTCTCATCCCCTTTTTAACGATGAAGTCCATCCCAAGGCTATGGGTGGCTTCTCTCAGCTTTCACGGTCATATGAAAGAGTAAGGTATGGGTAGGAATTCTGTCTGCAACTCATTCACGTGAGCTCTGTGGTGCACAAGGGATTAAAGACCTCAGTGGCAGTCCAGGCTCAACAGAGAGCGTCCTGACCTTCATTCCCTCGAACGCTCAAGACTGTTTTGTAGAATCTGAAGTATCACGTATAAAATACTGCGAATGGTATAAGACACACGGTAACAAACATTACCTTTCCCTCCGGCCACACCCCCTCACTCTTATGACAGGTCACCCCTCTCCCACCTCCTTCCCTTTAAAACTGTAAGCCTCGGGCTACTGTTGGTTTAGGAACTCCAACAGCTATTCTTGCAATCACATCAGGGATAAAGAAAATTAATGGCACTTGAAAGGGAGACTAGGCTGTAATGCTGAGAATGTCACTGTAAGAGTCGGACCCTTTGTTAGCGGCCTACTTGATCCCTTTGTTTGAACGCCCAAAGACCTGTCATCCTTGTCTAAGACATACATATATACAAGCTTCCTGCCTAGAATCAGTAGCATGAACCATCTGCTCTTAGAAGGCTCCCCCTATGGCTGTCTCGTTTCCAGGCCTCACAAACATCTCCTTTCCATGTATAGGCACTAAATGCTTTCTATGAATTACCTCACATGATACTCAGAGTAACCCTTGGGATAGGTGCGATCACGAACATCCTTCTGTTTCATTTTACCTTTAAGGTTTATTTTTATTTTATGTGTGTTAGTGTTTGTGTGCATGCATGTAAATCACCACCAGGGTGCCTGGTGCCCAAGGAAGTCACAAGACAGTGTAACTAGCATTACAGGTGCTTTATGACCATGTGGGTGCTGGTAACCTATCCCAGATTCTCTGCCAGCACAGAGGGTGCTCATCGCCACCAGGTCGCCTCTCCAGCACCAAGCCTTCCTTCCACCTCTTTCTTTAAAGATAAGAAAACTAAGATACTGAGACACGGTATTGGTATTTGACCCCAGACATTCTGGTTCCAGAGTTCTACCTTCTTAACATTCTGCTGCTTCTAAACATTAGAATGGTCCGGTGATGATGCCCACAGACACTTATGTAACACCTTTAAAAGAGTTTCATTTTGCTAAACAGGAGAAAGCATTTTATCAAACGAGACAACTAAGTGGGCCCTAGGCCAGCAACGGAAATGAATTGCTAACCATAGTGCTTTCCCATGGGTGTCACTGAGACCCTTCCTCTCCTGGGTCTGGAGGTCAGTTTCTTGACATGGGGATCTTAGCTTCAGAGATCAAGTCCCTTGGGTCTCACAGTTAAGAAATGCATTTTGCTCTGTAGCACAGAATGTACCAGAGTTCAGCCTGAGTACCAAGTGTGATTTATCTTGAAGACTGCAACATAAGACATCAGCCCTGAAACCGCCGCCCACATTCCTCACACCGTATCAGAGTTGATCCAATATGTCCCTGTCTTTTCCCTATGCCTCAGAGAGGTCTTCATGTCTAATTTTAGACAGCAAGCCTTCCTGGCCAGACACCACAGCTGATTGTGTGTTCCGAACAGTGCGTGCCTTGCGGTGGCAAAGCTCCTAAATGCCATCGCCATTCAGGACTGATGAATGGACACTAAGGAGAAGGTACGGAAGATTCAGTGAATGAGCTGCTAATGTTTTCTTCCTCTGACATATCCACCTAAACAAAAGCCCATAGTGATGAAATTCAACTACTAAAAATTCATTTCAAGTACGGAGACATGACGCTGGTGTTTCAGAAGAGAAACCAATTAGATGGGAAAACATTAAAAGATGTTAAAATGATGTGTTGCAAACCAGGTACTTGAAAGGCAAATTAAAACTGCAAAAGGCACCACTTCATACCCACTAGAATGGGAACAATGAAAAGACAAAAACAAGAGCGGAAGAGGAAAATCACAAGTAAATAGGGGACAGCTGGATTGGAGCCCTAATCCATGCTGGCGGGAGTGCTATAGAGTGCAGCCCGTGTGGATGGCACTTCAGCAGAAACTCAAGGAGTTAAACATGAAGTTAGCATATGACCCAGTGACCCTCCTCTAGATACACCCAAGTGAAGCCTATGCTCACAATGATGCACAGTTCTGTCATGCAGTGTAGCACAGCCTGGCTAATTTACGTTCACTGGTAAAACTAGGTATTTACATAAATACTGCACAAGGCTAGCAACAGTGCTTGGATAGGTCTCTAGAGAGGAATGATTATCTAAAGAATGGAAAACACTCAAACAGAAACCCATACACAGATGTTCTTGGCAATGCTATTCATATTTACCATAAAGTGGAACAACCCAAATGCCTGGGTTGATAAACAAAATGTGGTCAGCCATGTAATGGCGTTAGTATTCATAAATGAAAAGAATGAGATACTAATACATGACACAACATGAAAGGGCTTTGAAAACAGTATGCTAAGCAAAAGAATCCACAAAAGACTGTATTATGCAAGATTCCACTCTGCTGAATTGTCCATAAATCTCACTGATGAGGAGGGAACTGACTTCTGATAAGCAAAGTGCTTCTGAGGGGGGGATGCAAGTGATATGCAAATGAAGTGTAAATGATATGCAAATACAATGCAACTCCACAGTTACTGTTGGTCAACATCGTAAAGATGCTAAAAACCAATGGGAGGGTCTAAAATGTTTTTAAGACACTAAAACCCAATGGAGGGTCTAAAATGCTTTTAAGACTATCTCAATTCTATCTCTTAGTTAGGGTTTCTATTGCTGTGAAGAGACACCGTGACCATGGCAACTCTTATAAAGAAAACATTTCATTGAGGTGGCAGCTTACAGTTTGAGAGTTTCAGTCCTTTATCATAATTATGGGATGGGAGATGGGGACATGGCAGATCTGGTGCTGGAGAAGAAGCTGCTACATGTTGTCATGCAGGCAACAAAAAGTAGGTCTCTTTGGGTGTGGCTTGAGCATATATGCAACCTCAAAGGCCGCCTCCACTGCCACACTTCCTCTAACAAGACCATATCTACTCCAACAAGGCTATACTTCCCATTAGTGCCATGTGGAGCCATTTTCTTTCAAACCACTGCATTCCACTCCCTGACCCCCCCAAGACTTGTAACTATATCATAATGTAAAAATGCATTCAGCCCAACTTCAAAGTCCCCATAGTTTATCACAGTCTCAAAACTTATTTAAAAGTCTAATGTTCAAAGTCTCTTCTGAGATTCATACAGTCTCTTAACTGTAATCCCTTGTAAAATAAAAATAAAAAAGTCACATACTTCCAACATACAATGGCACAGGATACACAGTACTGTTCCAAAACGTAGGGAAGGGAGCATAATAAGGAAATATTGGAGCAAAGCAAGACCAAAATCCAGCTGGGCAAACTCCAAACTCTGCATCTTTGTGTCTGATGTCAAAACAATCTTCAGATCTCCGACTCCTTTCAACTTTGTCGACCACAACAACTTCCTCTTGGGCCGGCTCCACTCCCTGTTAGCAGCTCTCCTCAGCAGGTACCCCATGGCTCTGGCATCTCCAACATCTTTGGGTCTCCAAGGTGATTCAGGCTTCAACTTCACAGCTTCACACAATGGCCCCTCTAGGCCTCCATTCAGGAACACCCCTGACAACCCTCTGGGGATTTTCTTAGGGAGGAAGGTTCCATAATGCCTTTCTTCTCCTTAACTTAGAGCCAGCAACACATGGCTGAGGCTGTCACCAAGTTCTACTGCTTGCTGGGGCTAGAACATGGCCCCCTTAGTCAATTATATCTTCACCAGCTATCTGTCCTTCACTACCTAAGCTTGGCTGTCCTTAAACTGGATCTGTAGACCAGGCTGGCCTCAACTCAGAGATCCACCAGTCTCTGCTTTCCCAGCGCCGGAATTCAAGGCGTGGGCCACCACACCCGACTCTAAGATTTTCTTTGATTCCTTTTCACAGGTTGGAACCTTAGCTTGGTGGAATCTTGCCCTGTGGTCACCATTCCTTTATAATCTGTTTCTCTCCTAGAATACAGGACTTAGCTCCATTCCACTTCCATGCGTTCTTTTCTCCTCAAATGTCTGTCCTTGCTCAGCTTGCTCTTTTTCATTATTAATCTTCATTAGAGTTAACACTAGTAACCACACAACAGCGTCTATACTAGGTTGTTTTGAGATTTCTTCTGCCAATGGAATTAATCCAAAAACTCTTCGCTTTACCCTAAGGCAAACTTTTCCAGCAAGGGCAAAAAGCAGTCACATTTTCCACTAACATATCGCAAGAACAATTTTTAGGCAACATACTAAAATCCTTCCCCTCTGAAACCTCTTGAACCACAGCCCCCAGATAGTTCAAATCATACTCAGCACCACTGCCCTTCATGTTTCTACTAGGATGGTCCATTAAGTAGCATTTAAAGCTTTTCTAATCCACAGTCCCAAGGTCCATACTCCTCCAAATAAAAGCATGGTCAGGCCTATCACAGCAATGCCTCAGTCTCTGGTACTAACTTCTTTCTTAGAATTCCTATTGCGGTGAAGAGACACCATGACCACAGCAACTCTTATAAAGGAAACAGTCAACTTAGGTGGCAGCTTGCAGTTTCAGAGGTTCAGTCCATTGTCGTCATGGTGGAGAGTATGGTGGCATGCAGGCAGACATGGTGCTGGAGAAGGAGCTGCTACATAGTGATATGCAGGCAACAGGAAGTAAACTGTCTCACTGGCCATCACTTGAATATATAGGAGACCTCAAAGCCCACCTCCACACTGACACACTTCCTCCAACAAGACCACACCTACTTCAACAAGGCCACACCTCCTAATAGTGCCACTTGCTTAGGAGGCCATTTTCTTGGAAACCACTACAATATTTCAAGTTAAAGAATATGCAGGCAACAGAACATGCTAATGCTCTAGAAGGTAGATTAAAGCTCTAAAAATGGATACAGTTTTTAAAATTTACAGTATCTTAAAGAAGACAGGTGAGATACCTGTCTCATACAATACATACAAAAAGTATATTAGTTTTTAAATATTGAATGGCAAACAAAATCATAAAATTTCTATCAGCAAAAAGACAACAAGGAAATAGTATTATGTAGTTTAATAACAAACATGGAATCAAAAACACTGTGGCACTATTTGGAGACACATGATAGTTTCAGAAATTTATTTACATGTAAATTCTGTGCATATGACTTGAAGACAAGGTTAAAAGTACTATGTACACTATTAACCTACTTTTTAAAATAAATTATACACACAGAGAGAGGAACCACATAAGCTATCTACACGGTCCCCTAAGAGTCTCTCCCTCTGAGTGGGCGTGTTTATGACTGAATTTTTCTGTTCTCTTTGTTTAATTGTAATTTCTTAACTTCCTACACTTAACACATGTGTCACCTGCAAACTGAAGGCAGAGTTACTTACAACAAACCAATATGCCTAGTCTAGCCTCTCCCAGTCCACAGAGATTCCTCAGGCAATGTTACAGGCTGCCATCCCAGTGAGCACATTCCCAACATTACCTGGAAGGCATCCATTAGAGTCATGGCTGCCAGCAGCGTGGTGACCATTTCAAAATGTCCCATCTTCACTTTTCTCTTCTAAATTAGAATGACAAGAAAATTGATTCAGTAGAGTTAACGAAGAGTTTTAGGAAAAGAGAGCAAGATAACATGCTATCTATTTTTTTTCATTGTGGGCAGACACTGTGACGGTAGAAGAGATTATTGAACACATTCCTATGGCTGCAAGAGCCATTTGCTTTTATCTAGAGGCCGAGCAAAACCTCAGGGAACTCCAGTGCTTCCAAGATCAAATCCATCACCTCCACACAACTCTAGACACGCCTCTCCCATCAGGGTTGCTTAGGTACAAGTTTCCCCATCTCCTGATCTCCGAGTTCCCAAGGACTGTCTAGAGATTTCCCCCACATAGCTTCCGTTCTCCCACCTGTCAGGCAAGCTAGAGCATGCCCGTTAGGGTGGGAGGGAATGGATGAGGTCAGCAGGACAGAGTGGAGTACCTGAGGTGACCTCCTTCCTCCAACTCCTCACAACCACCGGACGCCAGAGGTTGAACAAGTGTGTAATGTTCTGGAGTCCACTGAGGAGCCCTGGGAAGGCAGGGATCCTAACTAGATCCTAGTAGTCTACTGGCTGAGCATCCAGTATCCATTCCGGTACTTGTGGCAGCATAAGGGATAGCCAGGAGGGCAAGAATCCTCACGGACCGAAGCTCTCCAGAGCCATTAGCCAGCTCAACTAAGAGATGCAGGCTTCTGGCCTCCAGTCTCTCACATACATGTGCTTCAACAACACGGGCATCGCTGTGACTCAAGTGAAACCTCCATTTCCCTCTATTTTACCAATCTCCTTAGTCTAGGTTCTGAAAGAGGAAATGAATGGCACAGGGAAAGGGAAGGTAGCCTTTCTCTTTGTAACTCATTTTGGCCCCAGGTTCCTGTCTTTATTCAAAAGCAGTTCTTTTGTCCAGCACTATCAAAATATTTGTAGTTATTTTTAAATGCTATGCAGTGTCAAACTTCCCTCTCAAAAAGTAAAAGGAATTTAACACAGGCAGCATGAGCCAAGTCAGCTGTGAGCCAGGGCTCCCCTGGTCTGCAATTCAGAGGTCTGGATGCAGATAAATCAAAATGCTTACCTGGTATTTGTGCCTTTGCAGGGAGTTTAAATGATGCCCCGGGCACACTGATTCCTACTCTCAGCTGTGGTGAGAGTCCCTCCAGGATGCGATGTTGTTGACAGTGAGAGCTGCCTGGGAATGCTTTTCTTTTTATAACACCCCTAGCGGTAGCTTGGCAGTGGCACATTACCCCACTTGTGTTCTGCTATTTATATCTGGTCCCCACTCTCGGCCCTGGAACCACTGCTGCTTCACATCTCGGAGAGGCCTGAGACTCCACTACGATACCCCTGCCACGTTCAGTTTGGAGCCTGGCGATGGACTCCTTTCTGAAAGAGTCACTTCCCAACACTGACCTATTGACACTCACGAGTCAGAGGGAAGGCTTGACTGTCCTCTATTAGATGAGGAGGGCTTGTTTGTTAAACAAAACAAAACCACGGTCACAGTGGTGGCTGCCACCACTCAACTGGCTGACTGTATTTCAGGTGCTGAGGTATGCAAGCAGGCAAGCTCTGAAGAGCGTTCACAGCTAATAGAATAAACCAACGTGTGCGCGCACCAGGAAGAACTGCTCAGAATAAACACAGCCCAATGAAGGGCCAACGGGAATGCTGAGGAGGAAGGGAGCTGGGAATGCTGGGAATGCCTGCATCTAGAACTCTTGACTAAGGCACAGGGGCTGGCTAGATTTCCGTCAATTTGACATAAGCTAGAGTCATCTGAGAGGAGGGGGTTTCAGTTAAGAAAAAGCTAGTATAAGATTCAGCTGTAGGCAAGCCTGTAAGGCATTTTCTTAATTATTGGTGGGGGAGGGCCCAGTCCATTGTGGGTGGAGCTATCCCTGGGGTATTGTTCCTGGGTTCTATAGAAAGCCGACTCTACATTGGTTCCTGCCTCCAGGATCCTGTGCTGTTTGAGTTCTTGCCCTAAATTCCCTCAATGTTGAACTGTTCCTGCAAGTATGAGATGAAATGAACCCTCTCCTCCCCAGGTTGCTTTTGGTTTTTATCTCAGCAACAGAAACCCTAACTGAAAGAGCACTCAGGGCAAAGTTAACCATGCTAAAGAACACGTACAACCTTCAGGGACTTCAGATAAAAACAACCTGAGATGCTATCCTAGGGTCACTGTTCGTGGGATGAAACACCATGATCAAAAGCAATTTGGGGAGGAAAGGATTTATTTGCCTTCCACTTCAACATCACTCACTGTTCACTGCTAGAAGTCAGGACAGGAACCCAACCTGGAGGCAGGAGCTGATGCAGAGGTCATGGAGGATGCTGCTTACTGGCTTGCTCCTCATGGTTTGCTCAGCCTGCTTTCTTATAGAACTCAGGACCACCAGCTCAGAGTGGCACCACCTACACTGAGCTGAGCCCTCCCCCATGGATCACTAAGAAAATGCCCTACAGGCTTGACTACAGCGGGATCTTATACAGGCATCATTCAGTTGAGTCTCCCTCCTCTCCCACGACTGTGATTTGTGTCAAGTAGACAGAAATCTAGCCAGCACAGACATCATAAGACATCCCTCCCTTTCTCCATCACCCTCCCTCCCTTTCTCCATCACCCTCCCTCCCTTTCTCCCTCCCTCCCACCTTTGTTTTTTGAGACAGAATTTCACTGTGGAGTTCTAGCTGTCCTGGAACTTACTCTGTATACCAGGCTGGCCTCAAATTCAGAGATCTGCCTGTTTCTGTGCTGGAATTAAAGGCGTGTGCCACTGTCGCCCAGATAGTATTTCTTAATTTAAAGAATCAAAGAAAGCATCTGACTTCTAATAACAGATGTTTTCTGGTGTGATAGCTAGGTTTTGGATTTAGTTCTGGGTGCAAATTACATGGTAGCATTATTCAGTTTGTGAAAATGCACCAAGTTATATGCTTACATGTATTTTTTCTATAACATGCATGCTACTTTGATGAAGCAATAAGAGTTATCTTGACACACTCTTCACGTGCTTGCTGGAGAGATGGCTCAGCGGTTAAGAGCACTGGCTGCTCTTCCAGAGGACCCAGGTTCAGCTCCCAGAACCCATGGCAGCTCACAACTGTCTGTAACTCCTGTCCCAAGGGATCTGATACCCTCACACAGACACACAGACAGGTGACACACCAATTCACATAAGATAAAATCTTAAAAAATAAAAATAAAAGCAGAAAATATGTCTCTGTGGCAGAAATTTGCCCACTTCTATGCCAACATCACCGACCTGCACTGCAGTATTACCATGAATACTGCTGGGCAAACATACATTTCTATGCTTGGAAGAATTTCCACAAACTGCTGATGAAGAAGGGAGGGGACTGTCTCTGTCACATCCTTCCTGTTCCCTTGAAGCGGAGACCAGGGCTAACGTAGTCACAAAAACGTAGTGTGGGTAGCGATGAAGGGGAAAAGAGCTCTGGCTCAAGGAGCACAGTATGTTTGAAAATCTGTACACGAGTCTCAGTTTGCACGTGTGTGTGTGTGTGTGTGTGTGTGTGTGTGTGTGTGTGTTCATATGGGCAAATGTATAGGCTTGTGTGAGGCTGGGAAAGAGGCCTGAGTTCATCATTGGGGATCATCCTCAATCAGTCTCCATTTCATTTCTTCAGACAGGATTCCTCGATGAACCTGGACATGATCTGGCCAGGCTGGCTGGTCATTGGGCTCCAGGGATCCTCCTATCTCTGGCTCCCTGGTACCGGCATTTATAGGTGTATATCATCACTCTTGGGTTTCTACAGGGGCTAGAGATCTGAACTTGGGTCTTCACACTCACAAATCAAGCACTTTACATCCCTGACCCTCTCTCATTTTTTTAAAAGAAGAAACTGGTTCTTGGGCTATGGAGATGGCTCAGCAGTTAGGAGCACTGGCTGCTCTTCCAGAACCCACATGGAAGCTGTTGGTGGTCGGAATGGGAATGGCAATAGGCTCATAGATTTGAACGCTTGGTCCCAAGTTGGTGGAACTGTTTGAAAGGACTAGGAGGTGTGGCCTTATTGGAGCAGGTGTGTCACTGGGGAAAGACTTCCTGGGGTTTCAAAAGCCCACACCAGGCCCAGCCTCTCTGCTTCATGCTTGTGGATCAGATGTAAGCAGTGTCATGCCAGCCTGCCTCCCTGCTGCCATGATCTCCACCAAATACTCTCCCTGAAACCATGAGCCCCAAATTTTCTTGTAAATTGCCCTGGCCATGATGTTTCATCACTGCAATAAAAATGTAACTAAGATAGATGCTCACAACCATTTGTAACTCAAGTCCCAGGGGATCTGACGACCCCTTTCGGCCTCCAAGGGCACTGCATGCAGATGTTGCACAGACATACATGCAAGCAAACCTCCATATGTATAAAATAAAAAATGAAAAAAAAAACTGGTCACCATTTATCAGCCCTGTTATTTACAGTTAGATTACTTAGTTTTGTCTAGAGTATGGGGAATGGCACTAAACTTGTACCTTGCTTTTTGTTTATTTGGTGCTAGCTTCTTTTTCCCTTGTGCACTGATCAGACTCTGTACATCTGGTATCTTAATTTCTTATACACGATTTGTCACCTGTGACCACATACAAATGGCTATGCTCATCTGTGGCATCAGGGTGTGTGTGGGCTCTTTTGTTCATGGTGTGATTGGTGTTCTGGTTAGAACATGGACCTACTTTCAGAAACCTGAGGGCTCTCCCTAGGAGCAGATTTAGCAAGGGTAGTGCTCTCACAGCAGGGAACAAAGGGGCCACTGCCTGCTTCCTATTGTGACCTGCAGGGGGACCTCTTGAGCCAACTCTAAGATTCTTCATGTTTGATTTCTTTTCTGCTAAGGAATTTAGTTAGCTATCTGTGTGTTCTGTAAATTTCATGTTCAAACAGCTTTCGCTGCTGTTAAAATGGAATGATTCGTACCATGGTACTCTACACAGACTAAGGCATCAGTGCAAAAGAAGATGTCAGCAACACACTTTTGTGACAGGGTAGGAGTTGGTTCTCAAAGACGATCAGAACAGGGGCCTCTTCAACACAAGACTACTAGTCCTGATTGATGTTTGCTTACCCTAGCTGAGGTAAGTGTGAGAAGTAATACACTTTGTATTCAGTGTCTGGGATAAAGCTATCACGGAATGTGCAAATAAAGTATTTACATAAACTAGAACATTCGCTTTTAAAGAGCTTTTTTTTCTTTTTGTTTTGTTTTTGAAGAATTGGATTTGACTTCATTGGAAAATAAGCCTGGGGGAAAACCCAGAATCCACCAATCTTTCTGTCTCTCTGTCTCTCTCTGTCTCTCTCTCTCTCTGTGTGTGTGTGTGTGTGTGTGTGTAGAACAGAGGTTGGTGTGAAGTGTTTTCCTTATTTTTTGAGACAGATGCCTCACTACATTTGGAGCTGGTGGATTCAGCAGGTCCCAGGGTACTCCCTGTCTCCGACTTCCATGGTTAGCATTACAGGCACAAGCCACCGTGACTGGCTTCTTACATGGGTGCCAGGAGGGCTTCATGCCTGTGCAGCAGGTAGTTTACCCACTGGCTTATCTCCTCGGCTTCTAGATAGCAATTTGTTTAAAGATTTATTATGTACTCAGTGTTCTGCCAGCATGTTCGCCTGCAGGCCAGAAGAGGGCGCCAGATCTCACTAGAGATGGTTGTGAGCCACCTGTGGTTGCTGGGAATTGAAGTCAGGACCTCTAGAAGAGCAGCCAATGCTCTTAACCTCTGAGCCATCTCTCCAGCCCCACTAGCAAATATTTTTAAAGAAAATTGTTGATGGCAGATGAAGTATCTGTGATAGAGTTATACACTATT
The DNA here is from genome assembly GCF_017639785.1 of Mesocricetus auratus. Taxonomy (NCBI): domain Eukaryota; kingdom Metazoa; phylum Chordata; class Mammalia; order Rodentia; family Cricetidae; genus Mesocricetus; species Mesocricetus auratus. The sequence goes on along the minus strand of NW_024429190.1, from coordinate 69,278,734 downwards.
TAATTTATTTCACACTGTAAAATGCATGTCTGATTCTGATCAAATGTAACCGATTGAAGTCTCTGTATCTGTCATTAATGAGATGATCATTCACAACTGGTGTATCATTTAAAAACATATGAACTCTTACTTATAACCACTGGGTGCTGTCAACCATTTAGTGTAACTTAAGACCTTGTCCAGAAACCAAAGGGCTCACCTCAGTTTGCAAACACTAAGAATATTACAACCAAATGAGGCATGCTGGAAAGACAGTTATGTGAGAACAATGCTAAAGAAACACCTGTAAAAATATGGTGAGCCACTGTGCCCAGGTAGGAGGGAGCTTTATTGTAAACTAAAGTACACACTCAGACAGGAAGGCAGGCTCTCCAAAAAGACCCAATAAAATTCTTTCTCTCTCTCTCTCTCTCTCTCTCTCTCTCTCTCTCTCTCTCTCTCTCTCTCTCTCTCTCTCTCTCTCTCTCTCTCTCTCTCTCACTCTCTCTCCACCTCTCCTATTCCTCTCTCCTCCCCACAAACCAGTTGGACTTTTCTTGGTGGGATTTATTCAAAATCTAGGGGGGTGGTAAAAGTTTACATAGGCTTTAAACATGTTCAGAATATTTTAGTAGCTATGTGAACTACACAAAATAAGTGGCTTCACTATGACAGCTTCATAAGTGTATATAATGTACCTCATTCATATTCATCCCCATCCCCCTTTAACAGCAGCTGTTTATAATAAATGCTATTTTTAATACTATTTATAGGTATTATTAGTAATAGTTATAATTCTGTATTTCAGCTCCACGTCCATCCTCTAATGAACAGATAAACAGAATATCATTCAGCTGTTAAAAATAAGAAGTGCTGCCGGGCGGTGGTGGTGCACGCCTTTAATCCCAGCACTCGGGAGCAGAGGCAGGCGGATCTCTGAGTTCGAGGCCAGGCTGGACCGATAGCCTCCAAAACAATACAGAGAAACCCTGTCTCGTAAAAACCAAAAAAAAAGGAAAAAGTGCTGATGTTTCCACTGCTTGTCTGCAGTGACCAAGCACAGGGTCGGGAAGACAATGTTTCTAAAGGTGTAAGAGGGAAGAAAGGAAGACATTTAATGAGTGGTTTCCTCTACAGAGCAATGGAAGCGGAGGAAGGAGCTTCCTTAGGAACCCTGCGTCCACCGCCTCCCTCCACCTGCCAATCACTTCTCCACCCCATCGTCGCAGCATGTTATCATCTTGGTTTTACTTTTAAGGACTGGATTGCTGGTAAGCAGAGAAGCGTTAGGATCCCTCTGCCATGTCTAAATCATAACCCCAGGAGCAGACAAACATGCATTTGTCCAAAGTCGTAGAGCTTACAATCAAATTGTGAATTTTATGGATACAGAGCAAGTTCAAATTCTGATCATTTTAAATGGACAACAACAGCAAAAAAATCAAGATCTTGGTCAGGTACTCCTTGAAATGCCTTTGAGATCCACACAGATACACAAAACACCACCCCAGCCAGGCACTTGCAATACTTGCAATACTACAGTAGCCCAGAGAAGAGCCTGAGAACTGGGGGATCTGGGGGACCCTGGTTATGATGAGGTGACAGAAGAACACACCCTTCTAAGTGACAGGCAGGTCTCTGCGGTGAAGAAAGGAAGCTCCTCGGAAAGGGTGCCAGACCAAACGTCGCCGTGAAGACCAGTGACCACCGGAGGGCAGCATGAGAACACACTCTCCACTCCAATGGCTGGACTCGGGCAGAAAACTCTGAACGAGAAGATTGCTTCACCTAACTACATTCTCATTGTAAACATTCATGTTTTCAGCATGAGTGGACAGGGAGGCTTCTGAACTCAGCTGATTTCAATACGGAGAAACAGTTTCCGATTTACACATGCCCATTCCCCCACCTCCCTGTGCCATTCAGATACAGGGAAAACTACTTTTTTTTTATGGTGGTCGGAATGTTAGCCTAGTCTCTGCGATGGTGACTTTTAATGGCCGGCTCTATGGATTTACGGACACCCGCCTGTAAGCTCCGTCATCACAGCCTCCCCTCACTAGGAATTCATGTTCCCTCGCGTGTCTTCTCACAGGAGACTGGAGCTGGCTCTGCCCCAGGCAGCTCACCCCTGGGCTCACCGGGAAACCACCAGCCATGCTGGCCATGGAAACAGGATGGCAATCTTCACTCTCCTAATCCCCCAGTCTCAACCCCAGCTCTGTAACTGACCATCTGTATGGCCTCCCCTTTATCTCTGCCCACATTTTCAGCAGATCACCCAGATCTTCTCCTATGGGCTCCTCATGCCTTGTCTCACCTGCCAACTCTTACAAGAATTCCCTGGGAACCAGCCAGCCTCACCAGCCACGAAAGCAGGCAATCTATCTATCTATTTATTTATTTTCGAGACAGGGTTTCTCTGGGTAGCCCTGGCTGTCCTGGAACTCGCTCTGTAGACCAGGTCAGCCTTGAACTCACAGAGGTACCCCTGCTTCTGCCTCCCAAGTTAGGCAATATTCTTATCTTCACTCTTCCTCCTCTCCTCCAAACCCAATCCCCCAGTTTCATCCCCAGATCTGTAGTAGGTCACCAGCTGTGGCCTCGCCTCCCTTTCTGACCCAATTCCCAGGGGAATTAGCAGATCCTGATGGCACCCTCTGTTTCCCGCCTTCCTACTGACACCCTCAGCTCTACCTTCCTTCTAGCTCATAGCCATTCCTAAGTGCCAGCTCCCAGTCCTGAAAGACTAACTGGAACCCCAGGGGCCACATCTGGCAGGACTCACAGGCACTCCCTACCAGGCAACATACATCCACCATACTCTCCTTAGACCCAGAGAGGGCACCAGAAACCAAGGAACAGAGCACACACCCAACAAAGACAAGCCCAGATATTGGCACTCAGAACCGCAATCTTCTCAAAGCCTAGACTTCAGTGTAAACCACAGGGACACCCAGGATAATATGTCTTCACTAGAGCCTAGCAGCTCACAGTAAGTCCTGAGCAATGCTGCGTAGTTGAAACAGCAGACCTGGACTTCAAAAGGCCCTTTATGAATATGTTAGAGGTCCTTAAAGAGGAAATGAATAAATCCCTTAAAGAAATCTATAAAAACACAAACAAACAGTGGCACAAAATGAAGAAAACAATTTAAGACTTGCAAGGGGAAACATAATCAATAAAGAAAACCCAAACTGAGGGAAAACTGGAAATGAAAAATTTAGGAATTAGAACAGGAAACTCAGAGGCAAGCCTCATCAACAAAAACATAAAATGGCAGAGAAAAATCTTGAAGACAAGATAGAAGATATGGGTATATCAGTCAAAGAAAATGTTAAATTTAAAAACTCCTGACACCAATATTTAGGAAATTTTAGAAACTATGAAAAAACAAATCTAAGGATAATAGAAATAGAGGAAGGAGAAGAAACCCAGGTCAGAGGCACAAGAAAATATTTTCAATAATATCTTAGAAGAAAATTTCCCCAAAATAAAGGAGGTGCCTATCATGGTACAAGAAGCATACAGAACACCAAATAGACTGGACTAGAAAAAAATTCCCCAAAACACAATAATCAAAACACTAAATGTACTCAACAAAGAAAGAATATTTAAAGCTGCAAGGAAAAAAGACCAAGTAGCATATAAAGGTGGACCTCTTAAGAGTGCCATTTGGCTTCTCAATGGAGACCCTAAAAGTCAGGAAGACCTGGACAGATTTTCTACAGACTCTAAGAGACCACAAATGCCAACCCAGACTACTATACCCAGCAAAACTTTCAAACACAATAAAGAAAAATATTCCAAGATTAAACCAAATTTAAGCAGTATTTGCCTACAAATCCAGTCCTACAAAAGACACTAGAATGAAAACTTCAACCTAAAGATGCTAACCACACCCAAGAATAAATGTGGAATAAATAATCTCAGACCAGCAAGTCCAAACCACACCACAACAACAAAATAGTGGAAGTCAGCAAACACTGTTCATTGATAACTCACAACCACTGGTCTCAATTCCCCAGTAAAAAAACAGACTAACAAGCTGGATTTAAAAACAGGATCCAGCCTTCTGTTGCATCCAAAAAACAAAACCTTAACATCAAGGAACGACATTGCCTTAGTGTAAAAGGACAGAAAAAGATATTCCTAGCAAACAGACCCAAGAAACAAACTGGTGTAGTCATTTTAATATCTAACAAAATAGACTTCAAACCAAAACTAGCCATAAGAGATAAGAAAGGAAACTACATACTCCTCAGAGAAAAAAAAATACACCAAGAAGACATTGAATTCTTAACATCTATGCACCAAACACAAGGGCACCATATTCATAAAAGAAACACAACTACAGCTTTAATCACACATTTTCCTTCACATAGTGATAGTGGGAGACTTCAATACCACACTCTCGACACTAGACAGGTCATCCAGATAAAAACCAAACAGAGAAACGCCGGTGCTAACTGGTCCAATAAACCAAATGGACCTAACATACTTACAGAACATTTGTCCACACAGAAGAATATACCTTCTTCTCAGTACCTCATGGAACTTTCTCCAAAACTGTCCATGTACTTGGATACAAAACAGTCTTAACAAATAAAATAAATAACTCCCTGTATCCCGTCAGAGCAGAGATTAGAGCTGTATACCAACACAGAAACAACAGAAAGCTACAAACTCATGGAAACTAAACAACTCTCTACTGAAAGAAAAATGGATCAAGGAAGAAGCTAAGAAGTAAATTGAAAACTTCCTAGAATTGAATGAAAATGAAAACACAATATACCCAAACTTATGGGACACAATGAAAGCGGTTCTAAAAGGCAAGCTTATAACACTAAGTGCCCACATAGAGAGAGAGAAAGAGAGAAAGAGAAAGAGAGAGAGAGAGAGAGAGAGAGAGAGAGAGAGAGAGAGAACTCATACTAGTGACTTAACAGCACACCTGAAAGCTCTAGAACAAAAAGAAGCAAGCATACCCAGAAGGAGGAGATGGCAGGCAATAATCAAACTCAGGGCTGAAATCAATAAAACAGAAACAGTACAAAGAATCAATGAAACAAAGAATCACCTGTTTGTGAAAATAAATTTGAAAACCCCCTAGCCAAATTAACTAAAAGGTGTGAGGGAAAATTCAAATTGACAAAATTAGAGATGAAACAGGAGATATAAAAACCTGAACCCCAGCAAATTAGAAAATATAAACGAAACGGATAACTTTCTCAATGCACACCACCTACCAAACTCAAGATCAGATAAGCAATTTAAGCAGATCTGTAACCCACAGTGAAATAGAAGTAGTAATTAAAAGTCTCCAGCTGCCCCCCTCAAAAGAACTTAGGATCAGATGGCTTTAGTGCAGAGTTCCACCAGACTTCCAAAGAAGAGTTAACCCCAATACTCTTCAAATTACTCCACAAAACAGAAACCGAAGGAACATTGCCCAATTATTTTTTATCAGGTCACAATTACTCTGATACCTAAACCACATAAAGAACCAACAAAGAAAGAGAGTTACAGACCAATCTCCCCCATGAACATAAATGCAAAAATTCTCAAGAAATTTCAAACAGAATCTAAAAACACATAAAGAAAATCAACCATCACGATCAAGTAAGCTTCATCCCAGAAATGCAAGGATGGTTCAATGTAGAAAAATCAATAAATGTAATCTACTATATAAACAAACTGAAAGACAAAAATCACACAATAATATGATGAGATGTGGAGAAGGCTTTTTGACAAAACCCAATACTTGTTCTCAATAAAAGTCCTGGAGATCAGTGTTACAAGGTATGCACTTAAACTTAATAATAACAAAGGTGGCTTACAGCAAATTCATAACCAGCCTCAACTTCAATGGAGGGAAATTCAAAGCAATTTCACTAAAATCAGAAACAAGACAAGGTTGTTCACTCCCTTCATATCTATTTAATATAGTACTTGAAGTCTTAGCTAGAGCAATAAGACAACCGAAGGAGGTCAAGGGGATAAATATTGGAAGGGAAGAAGTCAAAGTATCTTTATCTGCAGATGATATGATAGCATGCATAAGTGACCCTAAAAATTCTCCCAGGGAACTCACCCAGCTGATTAACATGTTCAGCAGAGCAGCAGGATACAAAAATCAATAGTCTTCTATATATAAACAGCCAAGGGGCTGAGAAAGAAATCAGGGAAGCCCCTTTTACAATAGCCTCAAAAAATATATCCTGGGGTAATTCAAACTAAGCAAGGTAAAGACTTGCATGAAAAAAAAATCTTAGACATTAAAGAAATTGAAACTCTCAGAAGAAAGATCTCCCATGCCTATGGATTGGCAGGGTTAATATAGCAAAAATGTCCATCCTACCAAAAGCAATCTACAGAGTCAATGCAATCTTTTACAAAGAACGTGAGAAGATTATTTTCAGCTTCATATGAAACACATACATACACATACATACATGATAACTACACAATCCCAAATAATAAAAGAACTGCTGGAGTTATCGCCATCCCCAATCTCAAATTGCATAGCACAGGTTTTATGGTATTCTTATTTGTTCTCTCCGCGTCACCTATGTCAGAAAGTTAATGATGCAGACGCATATGACTGAAATGCCTGCTGAGGAATCCTCATTCGAAACAGCACAGACAGCATGGATTCTAAGTTAACGTCCAGTTTTGGAAACGCCCGCACTGCGCACCGTGACCCCTGTCTTTGTAACTGTAAGCTTCTTGCCCACATCTCGTCCCTTCGTCCACTGCTTCCAGCTTCAACAGCACAAACTACAAAGAATACACCGGGGCTGCCTTCAAGAGGTTCCGCCAACCGTGCTTTTAAATCTTTACCAATTTTACTGAATGTAGCGTATACTTATTAACAACTTAACAAGCCTTTACAGATTAATCTAGGAAACCTAATCTGCATCCCCCCCCGCCCAGGGCCAAGGCCGGCAAGCACTCAGCCACTGAGCTAAAGCCCCAATTCCTGAGCCTCAGATGCTGAGATATTATCAGTGAAGGAAACCGGCTGCTTCAAGGAGCTTACAGCTAGTCAGTGGTAGAAGCCGGGAGGAGCCCCAGATCGGATCACAAGTTGGCAATCATTCGGCAGGAGAGATGAAAGTACCGTGGAACGAACAGGATCAGAGTGTGCAGTGGAGACTGGGGGTTTAATTTCTATTAAACAGAGTGGTCAGGTGAGGATTTCTGCTTGGATCTAGGCAAAGGCAGGAGGGAGGGAGCTGGTGAAGAGGAAAATTTTTCTCCGAGGAGAGCCAGAACCGCCTTTCCCGCATACGGAGCACTGTGAAGAGCAAAGCGAGATGTCTCAGGGCATTTAGTTTTCTTTCATTTTAAAGCCACGATTGGCTCAGTGGAAAGTTTTCAATGTTTGGAAACAACGGAAGTATTTGCGTCTATTTTTGCACTTGACATTTCATGAGATCTAAATATAGATCAATTATTTGAGGCGAAAGTGGAGTATGCAAATGCTAAGGGCTGTCCATATAAAATACTTAGAGGATTTCAAACACAGTAGGAAAGTGTGCCCTTTAGATACACGGGGCTAACTAAGATAAAATTAGTCACATTATTTCACTTGTTTCTTTTTCTTAAAATGTGGCTACCAGAAAGTTTTTATTTTTTTCCTTTTTTGTTGTTGTTTTGTTTTGCTTTTGAGGTAGGATCTCTGTAGTCTGGGCTGCTGTGGAATTTGCTAGGTAGACCAAGTTGGCCTCCTGGGGCAGCCTCCAGCTAAGGCCAAGCCCTGGGACTAAAGGTGAGAGCCACCACACCAGACTCAGCAAGATTCAAATTATCCACGTTGCTAATGGTATCTACTTTTTTTCCCCCTCATGTAGCCCAGGCTGACTTCCAGTTAGTTATGCAGCTAAGGATGGGTTTGAATTCTCCCACGTCCAGCAGTGATGGGATTACAGGCAGGTGCCAGGGAGCCTGGTTTGTGCAGGCCTGGGGATCAAACCTGGAGATTCATGCATGCTGGGCTGGCCCTCTCCCGCCTTCATAGTCTCAGTTCTGTTTGTCTGGGTTTGTTTGTTTGTGACAGAGTCTTGCTATGCAGCCCAGGTTGTTCACAGGTGGACTCGTCCTGATTCAACCTCTTGAGTACCGGGCATACAGCCATGTGTCACCATGCCCCCGCTCACTGTACTTCTTTTAGGCAATGCCAGGCTAGAACAAGCAGTCTGCTTGCTACGGCTGAGGGGAATCAAGCGGGATCAGCGGCATTCAGTGGTGAGCACAGCCTGGGCCAGTGAGTGACCAGCAGGAGGTGGCAGGCAGTAAAGGACTTGTTCCCGTTGGGGTCTCACACATCTCTTAACACTTTTCGGGGGCTATAGTAACCTGAATGCCAAGTCTGGAAGAGGCACTGCCACGGGAAATCCCTGCCTTCCTGCTAGACATGTCTCCTGGGTAACCCTCAGGGTCTATAAGCTCTCGTTCATTCATCCCATGTGACAAGAGAAGTGGCCTGAAGCTACAATATACATAACACAAAAGAGTGAGTCGTCACTTGCTTGGTTTGCAGGGAAGTTCTGAAGTGATCTTGCAGTGGTCTCTCCCAGGAAGATGTAGGTGCACAAGGGGGCCATCTGTGCACAGACGAAGTCTGTCTCACGGGAAGAGGTGACCGTTATAATCGGGCCTTTGGAAACCAACGCACCGTAACCCCCAGGAGGAAGGAAGAACTGGACGGAGGAAGGAAGAACTGGATCGAGGGCAGGCTGCCCACACTGCTGCGCTACCGCCCCACAGGCCTCGCTGACCCAGGCTGCTTCCTGCCTCTTGGCTCCGCACGGTCTAGTCTGCGGTCCTCTTCAATTCAATCTTTTTTCTTGTTTTCCTTTGTTTGCTTTCAAGGCAGGGGTCTCTATGTAGCTCTAGCTGTCCTTGAACTTGCTCCGTAGACCAGGCTATCCTCGAATTCAGACATCCACCTACCACTACCTGAGTGCTAGAATTGAAGGTGTATACCACCATACCTGGCTCCAATGCAATCATTTTTATCTGCAGCTTTTTTTTCTCTATACAACACAAAATGGCGTGAGAAACAAGCTAATAAACAAATAAATGCAGTTTGTTTTCAGCTGTAAGATGTCCAAAAAGCAGGGCCTTGTGGATTGAGGACAAAAGCCAAGGGGAGCCGGGAGCCAAGAGTGGAAGGGAGAAAGAAGGTAGCTTTCCCTTTCAGCCAGGCTGCTTTCTCCTTTAATGTGCTCTTAAATAAGTGAAACATCACACAGTGAAGGGAAGGTTGGGGCTCTTCCCTGTGGCGTGGTAAGTATTGTAATAGAAAGTTAAATTATTACTTCTATTCCCAAGACTGGAAACCCCCATGAAGTAACTGTTGTGGGAACATGAGCCAAACTTAAAAGAAAGCTAAAGATAACTAACTGCTTTTTTAGAAGTGTGAATGCATTCCCTTCTGAAACAGGAAACACTAGAAGAGAGGAAGCAAAACTAGCAGGGACAATCCCTGCGTGCTGGTGGTGGACGGTAGCTGAGGAGTGCGTCTCGTGGCGACTTTACAGACTCAGGACCCATAACAGCATTGTAACTCTTCAGAAAGCTGTCTGCTTCCTTTCAAACACCAAATTTAAATGCTATTTCATTAGCTCTTATTGCAAGTTACTAGAAAGCCTGCCATGGAACTACCCCAGAAACATTATATGTCACATTGTTCCAGGAGTTCGAAACCCACTCTGTAGCTTATTTCATGAGCCGGCATTCTGCTCACCACTCTGTAAACACACTTACTGAGTCCAACATATGCTCAGCACAGAAAGGGGGGTGTCCTATGCTTGAACACATTAGTTTGTACAGAGAGGACACCACACATGTGATGGTTTCAATGCAAGTGTCCCCTGTAGTCTCAGGCATGTGAATGAACACTTGGTCCCTAATTGATGGTGCTAAGGTTTAGAGATTCTGACCTTGTTGCAGGAAGCCGGTCCTTGGAGGTAGGCTTTTAAAGTTTAAGGACTCAAGCCATTTGACTTTGCTCTCTCTATTCTTGGTGCCTGTGGTTTGAGACACGAACCCTCAGCTTCTAGCTCTCCACCAGGTCTCGTTCTGCCACCGAAGACTCTGGAACCAAATGAATGCTTCTACAAGTATTTTATCACAGCATAGAAAAGAACTGATACCTCACCTGCCAAAAATAACTGTTGTAAGTCAGGTGGTATGGTATGGATCCCAAGGGAGAGCAGCTTCCAGGAATGGGGCAGAGATGCTATTGTGACAATTCAGTTTGGAAGCTGAAAAAGAAGGAGAGGGAGAGGGAGAGAGAGAGAGAGAGAGAGAGAGAGAGAGAGAGAGAGAGAGAGAGAGAGAGAGAGAGAGAGAGAGAGAGAGAGAATGAACGAACCCCAGGCACTGATGACATAAGAACAGCACATATTCAAAAAATTGCAAGCCACTCAACACTCAACACAGCAGGATAACACAACATTTAACAGAACACAGTATGCTCCCATCTTGGTAAGAGCAAAGCCCAAAGCAGCCAGCTAGGCATGAGAGGTGGGAGAGACTTATTATCTGCACCAGGTAAGGAATGCACAGAAAGAACAGTCCTTCTTTAACAAAAGAAGCTAATTGGATATCCCACAATACCTTCCCCACAACGAATACCTTCCCATAAAACCTTCACCACAATAAGTACCTTCCCCATAGCACCCCACAGTATCTTCGCCACAATAAATACCTTCCCCACAGTACCTTCCGAGGCTCCCAAGCTGAAACAACTCTTCCCTGACCCCCCGAGGCACTGCTTTCTTTGTCAGCTTGACACACAGAGCCATTTAGGAAGAAAGGATATTAAGTGAGAGAATTTCCCCATGGCATTGGCCTATGGGCAAGCCTCTGGGGTATTTGCTTTATTGGTGATTGATGTAGGTGGGGGCTCACAGTAGGTGGTGCCACCCCTGAGCAGGTGGTGGTCCTAGGCAGTATGAGTAAACAAATTGAGCAAGTCAGGGGGAAGCAAGCCTGAGAGAGAGAGAGTAGCAACACTCCTCCATGGCTTCTACTTGAGTTCCTGCCTTTGGTTCCTGCCTCCAATTCCTGACCTGAGTTTCCTCTGTGACGGAGGACTGTGATTCAAGAGTTGTAAGCTGAAATAAACCCTGCCCTCATCAAATTGCTTTTGGTTATGGTCTTTACCACAACAGGAGAAACCCTAAGTAAGACACCTGATGTATATATTTCTTCTTGGGGGGCCCATGCACATCCCCAAAGGAAGGCACATTCCTGAGCACGCTTGATTAGAGGATCCATTCCCAAAGGTGCTTAGTTGACAGTCATCCATTTCTGAAAGACAGCAGACACATGTTGGCATGCTTGGCTTGCAGTCGTGAACCATGTTTAAAATGTTAAAACGGTGTGCAGGAATGTATTTGGTCGTTTCAGCTTGCAGGATAGCTGAAAATGAAGGACATTTTGGAGATACAGTGACACAGGTGTTTGCTCCTGGAAGTGTCTGCCTCACTCACCGGCTAACACTGCGGTTTAAGGCTCAGACAGTGAGACCAGGGAAGACCATGGCTGGGTAACCAAGACCCTTGCATGCAATGTCTAAAGGTTGGAACTTAGGTGAAATGGCAGTGGACATCAAGAGGAGAAAGGCCATCTCAAAGGCCACGCTGCACAGGAGAAAGGTGGTCTGGAAGTGATGGGAACCCGTGGTGACAGACCCTGAATGAGGGTCAATGGCAATAATGGCATAGAGTAGGGGCATGCAGAAAGGAAGGGACCTTGTAGCATTTTTCTTAGACTATTCAAATGCATAGGAACAATGTCAGCCAAGGTAGGAAACTTGGGGCAAGGGTGCCCTCTCTTCTCCCGACTGCCAGAAATACAGGCATGTGCCAAGATGCCAGTATCCTCAGTCTTTGTCAAATTTCAGGCTTGTACGTCATACTCTGTATCTTTTGTCAAGTCCTGAAAATGCTTAGGGAGCTGTGCTGAGCCTTTATGTCATAATCCTGCCTAACAGAAGCCTTCTGCACACTCCAGATTAGGTTGTGATTAAGAGGTGTACCCGGAGAGAAAGTTGCTGTCCTTCCTGCCTAGTTACACCATGTGGGGTCTCAGAATAGCATGGTATACTCAGACACACACACACACACACACACACACACACACACACACACACAGATAGACAGAGAAAGAGACAGAGAGAGAGACAGATGCTGTCTCAAACTGAACAGTGGTGGCATACACCTTTAATCCCAGCACTCTGGAGTCAGAGGTAGGCAGATCTCTGAGCTTGAGGCCAGTCTGGTCTACAGAGTGAGTTCCAGGACAGCCAGAACCACACAGAGAAACCCTGTCTCAAAAAAATAAATAAGTAAAATAAACAAATGAATAAAACAACACAAAGAAGCCACTTTACAGGTTTGAGAAACAAGAAACATCTAGCATATTCTTTTAATGTTAATGTCAAGAAACAATCTCTCTTTTAAAAAAATGTATAGGCATTAAAAAAGAAAAACAAACTTCAAGCCTACAAGTGGGGTTGCACTGGGGAGGTAAAGGTAGGTCGGTCTCTGTGAGTTCAGGGCCAGCCTGGTCTACATAGTGAATTCTAGAACTACCAGGCTACATAGTAAAACTGGAGAGACAAAAGGAACTCAATGGGAACAAAGAGTATGGGGAAATCAAAACGGCTTTTATCCCACGGACAGAGGCAGGTAAATATCGAATTTGAGGCCAGCCTGGTCTAAACTGAGATCTAAGCCAGCTAGGACTACACGGTGAGACTCTGACTCAAAAACAAAACAAATAAAATGAAATGAACGACAGAAACGTAAGCTGGCATGGAGGCTGAGGCAGGGGGATCATGGGTTTGAGGCAGATTCTGGGCTGATAGTAAGAAAAAGGAAGGAACGCAGGAGGGAGGGGTCAGACTAGAAAGCTGTGGCATTTGGACGCTCTAAATCAAGTATGTGCTGACAGCCCAGACCTCACAAACTTTAAAAGTAAAGGAAATACGAGCTGCTTCTGTTTAAAACTTTACCTTAGTACATGCCATAACTACACACAGAACTGGGACAATAAGGGGCTTCTACAGCAGAATGGGTGGTTTCTGTGTTGTGTGTAAAAATAGACAGGAAAATTCCTTTCTCTTTTCTCACCTCTTAAACAGGGATTTTTTTTTCTTTTTGGCCCAAGAAAATGGAAAGATCGAGATGAATGTCTCCATATATGAATGAATCAGTACTGATTGATTCCTAAAATTGTGACGATTATCAAGTCTCTAAGTGCTAATATATGCATCTTACCAACTTTCTATTTAACTAATTCTCAGAGTAGTGCGTACCCCGTGGCAACTCCTCTGTCAACTCAGGGCAGCTCAGGTCCATGTCATAGACCAGCTAGACGGATTCAATGTTGCAGACTCCCAGAGGTACACTCTACCCCAGTCACACAACACTGTTTCTTCCATTTTAAACATTTACAGGCCCACTGTCCCAGTGCCGGACAAGCTTTGGGGGGGGTGCTTTTGTTTGTTCATTTGTTTGAGACAGAGTCTCACTATGCATCCCATCTGGCTGGCCTTTAACACATTGAGATCTCCCTGCCTCTACCTCCCAGGTGTTAGGATTAAAGGTGTGCACCTTCAGACGGACCTGGATATTTTTCTTTAACTATATAAGCAGGTGATTTGCTAAGATTAAAGGCCATGCATAGAGGTCAAAGCTCCCCAAACGACAGCAAATGTCAATTTTACTGCATTCCACATCATTTCCAGGTACACTAACAGATGCCTTACCGCTGTATTCTTGCTTTGCTGTGTGTGTGTGTGTGTGTGTGTGTGTGTGTGTGTGTGTGTGTGTGTTTTCAAGCATGCGGCTGAGCCTCTACACTGAAACCAAAAGAACCAAAGTGGCCAAGTGCAGATCCCACCCTAGCTATCTCCTGGCCATGTGACTCCTCAGCAGCCACATGGCATGGGCGTGCTTCTGTGCCCACATCCATCAAATGGGGACAATGGTTCCCCTTGTTGTGCTAGTGAAAGAAACACAGGAGTTAGGAGAGAGAGGGAGCTTATTGCTCACAAAGTTAAGTGTGAGGACGAGAAGACAATTATGGCTAAAAGCAACTGGTAGGGAATGTTTCCAACTCAAATGGGCGGGCTGCGGGGGTGGGCGGGGATGCACCAGGGCACCAGGGCATCTGTACATGTGAGGAGGCTGCCTGGGAAACTAAACTCTTAAACTGGGCAAAAGAAAATGGCAGGAAGGCTAGAGAGATGGCTCAACTGTTAAAAAGTCCTGGCCTTGGTTTGACTCCCAGCACCTACATGGGGGGGGGGGGCCCACTGTCTCTAACTCCAAGTTCACGGGGATCCAATGTCATCTTCTGGTCTCTATAGGCATCAGGCACGTACTTGGCACACAGACATACATGCATCAAAATACCCATATACATATAAAAAATCATTACTAAAACTTCAAAAAGAAAATGAGGCAAAGATGCTGATTTTAGACCTGGGCGCCAAGGCATGTACAGCCACCGTCTTCACAGAGGTTATGGCTGAGCACTCGCCACATGTGACCCACAGACTTCACCCCTGCTCCAGCAACCAGTGGCATGCAGCCTGGTGGTACACAGCTTCGTGTTAGCAGAGCTTCTCCGCACTAATGAACTTAACTTCAGGTAACTTAAGAATTTCCCTCGTTCTCACCGCCTCCTTCCCTTTAAAGTCATGTACAGTGTGAACGTCTTTGGACCACCCTCTCAGAACTGTCTGACACTGTTTTCACAAATTTCAATCGCCAGGTGTCACGTGAAGTTCTTTTGTTTTTATAGTTTCTAAGTTTAAACTGATCATCGTAACATGTGCTACCCAATCATTGTGTATGATAATTTTAAGCCTTTATTCTGAGTTAATTTTAAACATCAGAAAATTGTTTTAAAAATGGAACACAGAAGCTCCTTACCCCCTCACGTTTCTTCCTTTAATATCACATCTTTTAGAACTGTAATACCAGTTACCAAGCGCAGGGAATGGACAGGGTACCACACCACTCACTAAACTTCACACCTTTTTCTAGGATTTGATTCAGGACTCATATTAAATGTAGTTGTTTCTCACTTGCCCCCAAAGTGTGACAATCCTTCCTGACAGATACAAACTTAATAAATGACCAAAAGCAACTTTATTAGTAAGCCATTCAAAATCGTGAAGCTTGACATAACACTTCAAAGAAAACATCATTTTGTAGTTCTCTTGCCAAAAGTGAATAAACTTGCTCCAAGAAGCTAGCATACAAAGATAACTGGGATGTCCTACACTCTTTGGAAGCATCACTTCTGTGGTTAATCTGTGCATGTGCGATGTGTACACAATAGTGTGCATGAGCACAGGTATGTTGTATGAGTGCAGGCACATATGTACCGCAGCACACACATGGAGGACAGTCTCAAGTGCTGCACCTAGTGCTCCACCTAGAGACGAGAGTCTTGCTGCTCACAGCGTGTAATCCAGGGGATTCTCCTGCCTCTGCCTCCAATCCCCACGCAGGAGCACTCGGGTTACAAAGGAGCACTACCACCTCCAGCTTCACGTGGGCTCTACAGACCCAAACTCAGGTCTTTGGGTCAACTGCTTCACCTACCAGGTCATCTCTATTGCCTTATTATTTTCTTTCCTATTTATTTGCTTACTTTTTTAAGAGTCTTATGCTCTACCAACTGAGCTATCTAGGCATACAACTTTTTTAAAAACTATGTATGTTATCTTTTTATGTATGGTGCATGTGTTTGTGTGGGTAGGTACATGTATGTGTGAGCATGTGTGTTTGTGTGTAGAGGTCAGAAGTTGATGTCTAGTATCGTCAGTCACTCCCCACCTTGCTTCTTGAGACAGGAGGCCGCTGGACCTGTCGGAAGCACACTGATTTGACTGGCCTGGTGGTTCAATGAGCTCAGGGATCTACTTGTCTTGCCTGCTCCAGCATTGGGGTGCTTGATGTGCTAGAAAGCCTGATTTAGATGGTCCTCATGCTTGCACTAAACACTTTACACACTGAGCCATCTCCCCAGCACCCTAAAGTATATTTGTAGTGAATATCCATATATGATAAGACACCAAAGCTGGCTGCCTTTCCTGTAATTCTAATTTACAGGTGGCCCCCACTTATCAATGGTATCTAATTCAGATTTCATTTGAAAACTCATTCTTTTCTACTAAGATAATTTTTCTCGTGATAGCTAGAATGTCTTTCAAAGTGACTGTATGGAACTACTCTAGCTGGCTAGCCTAGAGAGAGCAGATCTATTTTCCTAGGGAGAAAAGTCTTCTAAGCCTCAACCGAGATGTGAAGCTACATCTCCTTTATTCACTCTCCCTCAATCTGATGGGCGAGAGTACCTGTGTCTCTTCTCCGGTGTCCCCACTCGGGATTTTTCTCTTCTACTGAGCAGTAACACTGATCGCTAGCAACTTCCAGGGCTGGAAAGGTCCCTGCGACTCTTTTCTCTTCCTTTAATCCCCATTCCTAGCTTGAGAACTATTTTTGGAGTCCCTGGTTTTAGGGCATGTTTATAGGCTTCCTGGCTTTCCAGACTCCACTTAGGGACACTGCACATTATTTGGATTTGGGGGAACTCCACAGCAACAGTTGAAAATCCCCCACCCTCACCACACACTAGATTAGCCCTTACAGAAATCAGTCTGCTGACTGGACTGATCCTGGGCATCCTACCATTTTATTTTATAATATATACATATGTATATTTAAGATTTACTTGTTTATTATGTATACAGTGTTATAGATGGTACCAGCTCTCGTTACAGGTGTGTGCAAGCCCCATGTGGTTGCTGGGAATTGAACTCAAGACCTCTGGAAGAGCAGTCAGTGCTCTTAACCTTTGAGCCATCTCTCCAACCCTATATTTTGTATTTTTAATATAAACTCAAAAGGTTCTAGAAATGAGGAGGCTTGGGATGAGGAGAGGCAATAGCTAGGGTGACTGGGATGCTAAGGGGCTTGAAATACAAGTGGCAATAGGGAAATGCAGCGTCTGCTCCTCCCCCAGTGGCTAGGGAATGTCACATGGCCTCCATCTGGGGCAGATTCCTGCAACCTGCGGCTGACCTGCTGCACTCAACATCAGCTACTGCTGACATGAGTTTCTGTCACCCTCAGTCAAAGACAGGTCTGTCACCTTTTCCCTTGTTCATGGGATGTGCACTGCTGGCCAGGGTGGAGACACGGAAGGGAAACATGACAACAGAGACCATGTTTAACCAGTCACAAGATAGTCATCTGAAGTGTAAACCACAGGGCCCAGACCCTTCTCTCAGATTCTTCCCCAAGACCCTCAGATTCACTGTCTCAAACTGCCCATGCTCTGCCTCCTGCTCTAATCTTCTCTTGTCAGGGAGGCCACAGAATGCGAGTTATGGTCAGACCTTTGAGGTCGCCCTTCCTTCCTTCCTATTGCAGCAGAAGAGAAAGGAATTCTCCTGCACTGTTCCCCTCTGCCACTCTGACCCCGCTTCTTACAAGTGGTTTTAAGTGACTACAACTCCATGGCGCACTGCAGACATCAAACAAACAACGTGCCTTGCTACTAGTATCTACCCAGCCACCAACAGGTACAGATGCAAGGTCACAGTGGGCAACAGACCCGGAAGGAGATGATTCTCTGACCAGACCGTCACCACTCAGCTCTCTATGCCTCAAAACCAAGAGTTGGGAGGCTGGGGCCACAGAACGAAAACAGGGCTGTGGATCTGAGGCAGAACAGGAAACAGGGAAATGACAGGACTCTTTCACTTACTTTATTTAAAAAGAAATAGACCCAGCTTCTTAAAAACCACTAAACTTGCAGCTCTTCTAAAGATTTAAAAGGATATTCTTGTCTTGAATACAAAAGCAAGTTAAATTTAACATAATAAAATATTTGCAATGACAAAAAATGTCCTCCCAATCCCCTTTTTACATTCCTGGGCAGATCTCCTATGTTAAGCAGGTCTGGTTAACCTCTAGTTCAAACTGGCAAGCCACGTGTTCTGGAACATTCCCTACAACCAGTCATTTGCGTCAGAGCCTATTAAAATACTAGGAAGTCCAATGCAATGTCATACCTTGTACACATGGCTCCTCTAAGATTCACAGGCAGGACTCATCCCTTGAAGCAACATCTTCCAACTAGACCAGGGACAGTGCCTCTCAAACCTGCTCCCCGCCCCCTCTCTTCTCAGGCAATACAGGGACGGCAGTCAAGCTGCTGCTCAAGTGCACCCTGCTAACTGAACCCACGAGTTGTTTGTAATGCTGCTCGTTGCTACTCTCTCACGCGTTTCTATTCCTTAACAATAGCCATGCTGTTTCCCAACTTGGAAAATTAACATGAACATCGACATTGCCCTGGCAGTCATGTTCTGTTCTGGGTGGCCAACTGTAGGCCATGCATAGAGCTGCCTTTGTTGGGAGGAAAATGCTCTCTCTGAAGCTCATGGTGACACTGAAGTTGTTTTGTGCTCTACACTGTTCCTGGCTCAAATACATGCAAATGACAGCAAACTCCCTGGGAGGAGTGTAGAGGACACGGAAGAGCGATCACTCACAGTCTAGTCAGTGAGGTTACCGAATTCCAACACTCCCTGTGTTTGTGACTGTTATTTTTGCTTCATTTTATTTGCATGGGTGTTTTGCCTGCATGTATGTAAGTCTATGCACCATCTATGTGCCTGGTGCCCTCAGAGACCAGAAGAGGGTATTGGATACCCTAGGACTGGAGTTAGAGATTGTTGTGAGCCACCAAGGGGGTACTGGGAATCGGACCCGAGGCCTCAGCAAGGACAGCTAGGGCTCTTAACCATTGAGCCATCACCCCAGCTCTGTGTTCTCAGTTTTGGCATACAATTCTTTTGAACTTACCTAAATTCCATATTAATTAGTTTCCAGACTCATGTTCTTTTCTTCAGAATTACTTAAAAATAAAATAAGTGGGGCTGGAGAGATGGCTCAGCAGTTAAGAGCCCTGGCTGCTCTTCCAGAGGTCCCAAGTTCAATTCCCAGCACCTGCATGGCAGCTCACAACTATCTGTAACTCCAGTTTCAGGGAAATCCGACACTGTCATACATGCATATATGCCAGCAAAACATTAATGTACATAAAAATAAAAAACAAGTGAACAGCTTAGGCGTGTGTTAATTATGTACTGATATAATTAGCTTGGCAGTGGATTTCATAAAAAGTGACATCCCAAGACAAGCGAGACTGGTTATAGATAAAGCAATGTGGAGGTACTGTGCTTTCCCAGGCTAGAAAAGAAAAAACAAATAATAACTATTATTATATCTGGTAATTTTTCTTCTAAAAGGGTAGAAAAATATTCAGAAGGGAAACAGTCCAAACTCTTTGCAGCTCAAACTCAGTTGCCAAAAGGAATGAAAGCGGAGAGCCTAATGAACGCCTTGCCTACAGCTTAACAGAGGAAAACACACAGTAAATTTAGCCCAGCCAATAAGAGTCGGCTAAGGGTGGGAACAAGCTAGAGACAGCAGGCACCAGACCAGCACAAATGGTGCGGTAGATCCAATGCTCGTGAACTGCTTGTCAGGGGCTGGGGCTTGGCTTAGGGGACCAAACATTTCCCTGGCAAGTGGGAGGACTGGAGTTCACATACCCAGAGCACACGTAAAGTCCAGGCAGGCACGACAGTGCCCCCACAGTCCCAGCATTCGGGAGGCAGACACCCCTGTGGCTGATTAGCCAGAATTGATTGGCAAGCTCTGGAATCAGCAAGAGACCCTGCCTCAATCCATAAAATGGAGCAATCCTGGGAGACAGTCAGACCTCCATATGCACACATACATGCGCCCACTCACATGTGAACATGCAGACACACAAACAGCTTTGAAAACCTTGGATTGCTCGAAGTCAGAGGCTGTTTCTCCTCCACCTTTCAGACACTGAAGCGCCTCCCATGAGCACCCAAGCCCAGCAGACTTGAGCGTGGCTCGCGTGACCCATAGTTTTGTTTCCATCCTTTCTGACAAGGCAGGAGAGAGGACTCACGGTGGCTCTCTCAGGCATGGGGAGACCGGTCAGACAGTGGTGGCCCCCGAAACTGCCCCTTATTCGGAGCATATACTCAATCTGTGACACCTGGGACAGCTCACACCAAACACCAAGCGCTGCTATGAAACACGAGCCCTGGCAGTTCTGCTCCAGACACCAGATGGCACAGGCAGAATGCACTTTTGAAAACGTTTTCTTGTGTTGAGTTACCAGACGATTAAGCTTACACTCAGAAATAGTTTTGTTCAAGATCCATCCTCTCTCTGGGGCTCTTTTCGGCAACAACAAAATGCACAATTTTCTCAGCGCTTTTAGAGGACTTCTGTGTTTACACGATTCATGTCTAGTTTCTGTTTCCTTCACTGTGCTCACTCGGGGTCTGGCAGACTCTTTGAACACAGCGTGCAGGGTTTTTCCTGACTTCTGGGTCAGTATTTTAATGTCATCAGGCAATCATCTTGTCATTGTCCTAACAGTTTAAGAGCTGACTCGCAGCTCCCGAAAGTGACTGAATTGTTTGATAGCGGGCAGCAGGGGTTTAAGGAGCTGGGTTTGGGCACCACTGTGCTTGGTCTAGGCATGTTATTTTAGACTGTGTCACTCTCTCCCCGAGCAGTGAGTCAACCGTCTTCTATAAACCTAAAACAGGATCTGTTACATCATGCTGGTTTCTAATAAATGGAAATGTTATAGTTTCCATTTCTAGCCCACTTTTCACTGACCTAACTGAAGAAAATGTCCTTGGTATTAACATTAGGTGTGTGTTGGGGCAGGGAGTCAGTATGCATTTCTGAAACTTAGGGAATGGAGAGTTCACCTTACATTTAAGTGACTTGCATTAATCTCTTCAAATTTGAAAACCATGTTGGGAGTTTCAGGGATCAATCAGAGAGCCTACAGACGCACCAGGCAAATTTGAAAACCATGTTGGGAGTTTCAGGGATCAATCAGAGAGCCTACAGACGCACCAGGCAGATTTGAAAACCATGTTGGGAGTTTCAGGGATCAATCAGAGAGCCTACAGACGCACCAGGCAGCTAGCCACCTCTTGGTTGGCCCTCGGGCCCAGCCTTTTAAAGTCTACATGGACTCAATCATTTGGCAGCACTACTAAAAGATGAAATGGATCACACAGTAGGTCAGCTTCCATTGTCAACTTAGCATAACCTAGTGTCGCCCGCCCGGTAGGAGGGACCTCAGCTGAAGAGCGGCACCCATCAGACTGACCTGCGGTCATTACTGGTTGATGTGAAGAGTTACTGAGTGCACCTGACTCCTGAGCATTTGACATGGGATTGGCTCGGTCTGAACACTTAATAATAAAGAATAAATAAAATTTCACTTAATGCTGATTAGGCAGCAAAATAATCTTTAATGTTTTGAATTACATTAAATATATTGCTTAAATTATTTTCAGCGTTTTTTATTTTTTAAATGTGGCTACTAGAGATTTAAAATCATGAATGCAGTTCCCATTATTCCTGGATAAGGCTAGGCAAAGGCAGTCAGTTCTATAAAATTAGAAGAAATAATCATTACACAATATGAATATTAAGATGTCACTTTTAAAAAAGGAGCAAGTGAGAGCCCAGTCGTATTAGCACATGCCTATGGTCTCAGCATTTGAAAGGCTGAGGCAAGAGGACAGTCACAAGTTAAACCAACCTGGGCTGCATGGTAGGAGACCATGGCAAAAAAAGATATCATGAAGATAAGATATGGCGACTTAAGGGACCCAGTCCAGATCACAAGCACAGGGGATCTGTGGGTAAGGGGATGTGCTGACACCACGCCTTTCTCATGTGATGCCACAGACTGCCAGGTGAGAACAAGTCAGAACCAGCCACCCCACCGACCTCTCCCACCCCACACATCTGCAGAGCCGGCCAAAATGGAATCCTATGTGTAAGGCAAAAGTCACAAAATTCCCTGTGCAAAAGAAGGAATCTGGTTACAATGTCTGTAAGAATGCCAGGGCTGTGACATATATTTGGGAACCTTTACTAACTGCTGTAAAAGGGTGGCGCTTGTGGCGCTTTCCAGGAAACTAGATTACTGAGGGGAAGGTGGAGGGGGGGCACCTGCCAACCCTTAGGCTGGGCTTTCCTTAGGTGCAGGAAACTGGGTGAGGATGTTTCAATACACAAGCAGCCCCCTCCCAGTCCACCATACTTTCACATCTGTTATCTGAAGACTGAAGTGGAGACTGAAATAAACCTTCTTCAGCATTGACACTGATTTCTGAGGGAAGGCAGACACGGCCATACCCGTGTGGGGGACGCAGCTCTTCCACTCCCAGGCGGCCACGGGATAACAGCAGCTGCCCTACAGACCACCTGGGTCATCCTCAGAGGGAAGAGGGGGGACCTTTTTCAACCGATCGTTGCTCCTGCATTCTTCTAAGTGATCGGCAAACATGGAACTTGCGCCGTAGGTCAGGCTGGTCTTGAATTCACAGAGATCCGCCAGCCTATACCTCCCGAATGCTGCGATTAAAGGTGTGTGCCATCACTAACCCCAGCCTAAAGTTCTTTAAGAAAAGTCCCCTGGACTTGTACTCATTACCTTTCTATGAGTGACACATTTAAAACAGATTCAGAAAACCTAAAAGGACATGAAGAGGTGATGACTTTGTTTTATAGTCCTTAACAGAAAATATACAAGCGTGTGCACTAAAAAGCATGTGTGTGCGCATGCGCGCGCGCGCGTGTGCACACACACACACACACATACACACACACACACGGCTCTAAAATTCAAAAAGAGATAGATGCAAGTGCACAGGTGTGGGAGAGTGTTTTAGACATGAAATTGAAAGCGAGATAATGTAGAGTTAGATAAGGTCACCTGTCAGCAAATAACCCATGCCTAAAGTACACATCCCTTTGTGTAGTTATGTGAGGGGGAGGGCGGGCTGACTGGCACCAGAGAGGTCTTCCTAAGTCTGTGGGACTTGGAATGACACTGTCCCAAATCACCGGCCAAAGGCATTTCTAGGAAAAGTCACCTGCAGACGGCTGCTTCCCATAGGGTGAGCTACTGTGCATATAGCACTCCAGTTCTCAACCCTTTTGCATTCCAGTCGCTGTCTTCACCACAGGAACTGGCACGAGGACAAAAGGGAAACTCTGGGAAGCAAGACAGCTACATGAGTCAAGAAGGGAAATTCCTGTCTCTGCACAAGGATTGCTGGTCTATAAAATGCTCCTGGTACACTCTTGCGGTCCAGCCCACTGCTCTCCGCACAGAGCATCAAAGCCCAGCAGCAGCAGCAGCAGCAGCCACCGAGATGAACCTGAAGGGCATGGCCATAGCCTTGGCTGTGATCAGTTGTGCTACAACCATTCAAGGTACATGGTTCCTTTTGCTTCTGAGCCTATACGTTTATTTTGTTATCTCTCAAATGTCTTTTCTCTAGAATACACAATTTCTTTAATTTCACACATTAGAAGTTCTAGCACTGGCAGGAAATGTTGGAAATCTTTATATGAAATGATCATTTTAACTATGGATAATAAATGCTATGGATTTCTTAATTTTCTGACAATTATCTAGCAAGAGCCTTTAGAGTCAGCTCTCAATATCTATTCAGAGAATCTTATATGGGATTACATTGGTTTCCCAGGAAAATTAGCTTTTTAAGCATGATACCACTAATTTATCATAACCAACATTTTCAGAATAGAAAAAAGGAAATTCTATCTGGGGCAATGGTCATAGTAATGCCATATGTGTTTGGTCAATACTTCACTTGAGGACAAGAGTGTTTTAAGGACACTATGGGCACTGACAACTCTCTGCAGGCCTCCTGGAAAAGAATATTGTCTCCAAATAGAAACATTATTAACATTTCCCCATAAGCTGAACCTAGAACTGTGTTTCCTGGGATATGATGGTGCCTGTGTAATTATCACAGCAGATCTGGGCTAAGCAATATGAAGTCTATAAGACAACCTAGTCATTTTTAGAACTCTCCCTGCTCTTATAAAATAACAAATCTTTGTGAGGTCTGAAAGATAGTTTTAGTTGAGGAGGGTAACATGATGTATGATACTTAGTTATAATCTAGAATAATACAGAAGAAAATAGCCACTTTGTTCTTGGTGTCCTGGATGCTGTGTAGTTATTTAAGGTAATCAGGCGCTGGGCTGGTGGCACACACACACCACAATGTAAGCTCAGCACTTATAGATGCTGAGCTGAGGTAGGATAATACTAAGATGAGGGGCCGGCTGCTGTGTGCTGCTTCCAGTTCAAGGTCATCCTGGGCTCTCCAGTGAGCTGGAGGCCAGCCTGGGTCAAACAGCAAGAGTGAGTCTATCTGAAACCTAAATTAAATAATTAATAAAAATTAATGAATGATATAATAAATTAGCATAAAGCAGAGGGAAATATTATAGGGAGATTCAAGCTTAATTCCAATCAGCACAAATGTGATTAATACAATCCACTGCCGGGATTGTAAATCACAGCCATGACTAACCAGCTCTATGGTCTGTTCTAGGCTTCAGTATGTTCAAAGGGGGACGCTGTCTTTGCATAGGACCCTTAGCGAAAGCAGTCAAGATAGCAGACATTGAGACAGTCTCCGTATTTTACCCAAGCTACCGCTGTGGCAAAGTTGAAGTGATGTAAGTAATGGGCTTTCTGGAGATGACAGTGGCACAGGCATTTTTGTTCTGTTGACACTTTCCCCTAAAGTTTAAGACTTCTCTGTGTCTTCCTTAACAGTGTTACCCTGAAAGCACAAAATAGACAAAGGTGTCTGGACCCCAATTCAAAGCAAGCCCGCCTCATACGGGTAAGTTCTTGGACTTTCAAGTCAGAATGTGACTTGATCCATGAGAGTTCTGGAACACAGAAAACAGGCAACTGCAGGAAGACCTCATTACAACCCTGACAAATTCTGCATGAGGCATCCTTTCCCTGTTACATGTTCTTACGGGTCAGCTCTTAATTACTGAGGCGACAAAACCACCCCGTAAATAAAACTCTTCATAAGCCGGGCGTTGGTGGCGCACGCCTTTAATCCCAGCACTTGGGAGGCAGAGGCAGGCGGATCTCTGTGAGTTCGAGGCCAGCCTGGTCTACAAGAGCTAGTTCCAAGACAGCCTCCAAAGTCACAGAGAAACCCTGTCTTGAAAAACCAAAAAAAAAAAAAAAAAAAAAAAAAAAAAACCTCTTCATTTTCTCATTACAGGAAATGTATGAAAAGAAATCTTTAAGGCAGCAAAACATGTGAAATCCTGGGAAGAAAAAGAAAAGGACTGGAAACCAGGGAGTGTCTGATGTGATGACTACACATGAACTCTGAGACACGAGCCCAACCTTCTGTCTTGGAATATGCACCCATATATTACTGCGTTACAGAATCTCTAGGAGGTTCGATATGCCTAGCTATTCTGCTTGGCCATGAAAATATTTATCTCAAAGTCACGTGTCTGTGTGTGAGCACGTTTCATATTACCTTCTGTGGTTACAATGGACATACTGTTACTGGAGCCCAGCCCAGTACTGGACTCAAAAGCATCTAAGTGTGTAGTAAAACTCTCCCTGGAGGATGTTTTCATACAGATAACATCCCTTTCCCTACATAGCCCCTGGCACAGAATCATCCGGGAAAATGCTTCCGTTTATCCCCTTATTTGTTCACCTCAAGACTACCATTCAGAAAGATGCACTGTAGACACTTCCAGGCTCAGGGACTGAGAAGAACACTAATGTATCCTTAGTCAGTTACACTGGTTCACCCCCCCATGTGTTCTGGAGGAGTTAAGATGTGTATTTCCTGTACATTTCTTCTTATCTACTTTATCAGTGACAATAGCCTGGATACATTTTAAATATAAATTGTTTTTGAAAATCTGTGCATGCCTATCAATCCATTCTTTGTGATTCTGCTTCTGAGAAAAATATGTATTTTGTATGTTTCCTTTGTCATGCTGTGGATGGCAGGGATGGCTAACTCTGGCTCTCTTTAAAAAGAATAAAACTTGTGTTTCTCTAGTAAGCTACTATGACTCTTATTAAATCATAAACAACTACATGCTTTCTGGGCATTGCTATGCCTTTAGATTTTTTTTCTTTATTTTAGAGGCGCACAGCTACTTTTCATGCAGAGTTCTGTAGAAATATACTTCAGTGGGGAGGAGTTGGGTATGAGAAAGAATATGATAAAAAGGTATTGTAAGAAACTCTTAAATAAATAAATAAAAAGAAATGATCTAGGTGTGGTGATACACACCTTTAACTCCAGCACTTGAAAGGCAGAAGCAGGAGGATCTGTGAGATTGAAGCCAGCCTGGTTTACATAGTGAGTTCCAGGACAGCTAGGGTGACATAGATTAATCCTGTCTCAAAACATCAAGGAAAGAAAGAAAGAGAGAAAGAGAGGAAGAGAGAGAGAAAGAGAAAAGGAAGGAAAGAAAAAAAGAAGAAATGCCCAAATGTAAGAAAACAAATAGACTTTAATGATATTCATAAAGGAATCTATTCAATTTAGGATTAAGAGGGACACTTTCTAATCCAACACATTCCCCCCTTTCACCTTTGGCAAATCCTTTACATTGTGACTTTCTGAGTCCAGTCAAGATAGAGAACCAAAGGGAGATCTCCTACCAACTACAACAAAGGCTCGGGCAGCTGTGCCTACCCCACACTCTGCACTTCAGCTAGGACACAGAGACAACATCAGGAAGAAAGTTTATGTAGCAGTGGCGATGCTCCTGTCAGTGGGTTCCTGACACCTGCCTTGATTCTGACAGGTCATTTCTACCTACTTCCTTATGTGCATGTCCATTTTCCAATTGTGATCGCCAGTCCATAGCTTTGTAAACAGGAGATTACAACCGAACTGAATATGCTCTCTCTCTCTCTCTCTCTCTCTCTCTCTCTCTCTCTCTCTCTCTCTCTCTCTCTCTCTCTCTCTCTCTCTCCCCCCTCTCTCATACACACCATACACACACACACACACACACACACACACACACATGCATGCACACAGACCAGGTAACAGTATAAGACCTCTGAATGCACAACAACCAAAAAATAATTTAAAAATCAAACACATTAGTCCAAGGTGTTTGTAACAGTGTTTGCCCATGTTTTATTACAGGACATCACTGTAACTTTGGTTCTGAGAGCATAACATGTACACTGCACTGTGCATGCTATGACACCATGAAATGCAATGAATCCGGCCTGAAACACTAGGATTGGAGACCACTGCATATGCAACAAATGGAGGAGTTTTTACTGTGCATACGAAGGCTTCTGCTCTTACAGAAACATTATTGTTTAATTACAAAGAAAAAGGCTTTTCATAGTTTCATACTGCTCTCACTCAGTATGTAAAAGTATTAAATTAGTGTTGGATCCATGAAGATCTCTATTCCCTCCAGTCTCTAGCACACATGAAGATCTCCACTCCCTCCAGTCTCAGGCATCCATGAAGATCTCCACTCCCTCCAGTCTCCAGCAGCCATGAAGATCTCCACTCCCTCCAGTCTCAGGCATCCATGAAGATCTCCACTCCCTCCAGTCTCCAGCACACATGAAGATCTCCACTCCCTCCAGTCTTGAGCATTCAGCTAAGACTGAAAGCTTAATGTGAAAAGAACTACTACATACATTCTTATTCATATGAAAGTCTACTCTTGTCTTTCATAAATGGCAAAATTATATATGCACTGAATTATTGTTTTAAATATCTATTCTTGTGATATAGGATTAGCATTTGCTTTGTATGCCTATTCTATAAACGATGCATGGGGTCACGTGAACATTTCATGGGCATAAAAAATTCACAGGTTGAAATGTTTTAGAATCCCTACTCTGGTCTTTGACAAATTTATTGGGGTTTTTTTCATGTCAAATCTCTAACCACAACACTCATATGTAGTTGCATATACATTTGGAAAATGAAAATATTACAGGATTATAATCTGATGTATCTGCATGTTCGAGGTTGGTAGGGATTTAGGAGACTGGGGTAAAGAGGGGAATGTTGTTTGGTGGGCACAGTTGTCTGAGATAAAAGAGCACAGGACAGGGGTGAGGCCAGGGCAGGGAGGGGCAGCTGAAGAGCGCTAAGACTGTACTTACTGCCAACTAGCTCTATAATTTAAGTGGCTAAGATGGGAAGTTAGATGTGCATTTTATCACAACAGAAAGGGCTAAATCAATCAGATAATGATAAAATAGAAAGAAAATGAGAAATACACCATAGACTGAGGGATAGAGTAGATGAACAGTAGAAACTAAGGGAAGGAATCATGGAGAATGCTAAGAACCAACATCATTAGAGCAGAGACAGGAATTATTCACAAGCGGTTGAACTCTGAAAGAACAGAGCTTCAATGTGGAATGTGGTCTCAAGCTGGTGGCGCTGTCTTGAGTTACTGTAGAACCTTCCGGCCATGGGGACTCACTGGTAGATGTGGGATGCTAAGGGTAAGACTGAGCCTGAGAGATGAGCTCCACTTTAACCAAGCTCTCTGCTTCATCATCTACGAAGATGTGAGCAAGCCCTACTTCAAATTCTTGTCACCACCAACAATGCTGCCCTCCACTGTGCCTTCCCCAGGGTGGACTGCATCCTTTGAACTGTGCTCCTAAACAGACCCATCCTCAAGTGGCTCCTTGTCAGATACTTGGTCACAGTCTTGGGAAAGTTAACTACACATACTGCCTCTAACAGGAATAGAAGATAAAAGCTTGGAGGCTTTGGTTTATTGGTGGAATCTGAAGGCTAAGTTTTAATTATACAGAACATGAATATCAATTACTGACTATCACTTAAAAATTTAAGACTGTTCCTCCTTACTAGCCAAGATAGTCCCCAAATAGATGGAATACTTCTACAGAGTATGATTTGAAAAGGGTAAACTATATCTAACTATTTTGGATATTGAGTATAGTACCTACTATATCTGTATAAAATTAATATATCTTTTTACCTACCTCATGAGTACTAAAGCCAGGTGTTTATGTCTGTGCCTGTAATGCCAACTGTGGGGACACTGAAGCTAGAGTACCACAGATTTGAGACAAGCTTGAATTACATAGCAAGACCCTATCTCAAAAAATGCATAATTAATAAACGTAAGTATTTATGATGTGGTCAACACATTCTGAGGATTATAAATAATATCTGGAGGGGAGATAATAGTTGTTTCTTAAATTGCTAATTATTCTACTTTCAAGATGCTAATAATTAAGCTGGACAAGTCTGAGATCATAATGTGATCTATAGTTCCATGTAAGTATAAAAAAGAATGTTTCCTGGAAGATGTCTGACACCTGGCCAGTCCAAATTCAGCAGTGGCCCAAATGTCAGAGAAGACAGGAGATTCCTGCTCCTTTCCCCCTCCCTTGGTAGACTCCAATCTTAGAGGACCCAACAAAAGCTGCTCCAACATTTTTGGGGGGTGGAGGACTATATGCCTAGCAGTATTTTTACTTACCACTTATTTATTATATTTATTATTATACTATTTGTTATATTTATTTTTAAAGATTTTAGTTTCTATTCCTCTTGTCACACTCCTCTGATTTTGCTGAGCCTTTTCTTTCTTGCCAATCAGATGTCTTCTCTCTTGCTTTCTTCTCCCTCCTGTGACACTCCGTGCTGGTCCTTTTGTTTCCTCTGTCTCTTGTATAACCTTGGTCTTTCTTTCCCTCTTCCCCCAGATCTTTATTCCAGTCACTCACTATTCTTAGATTTTCCTCAAACAACATTTAAATTCACAGTACACACTATCTTTGCCATTTTGTTTCCATGACCATTGCTGATGTGCTGATTGGCTTTAATCATTTTTAGTTTGCTTCAGAGCTTGCTTGGTCTGGAGGTATCACTGTTACAGTGGCTGTTTTCTTCTGAGCAGCACTGGGTACTGAGATTCACAAGTAGAAGGCTGTCTTAGTTAGGGTTTCTATTGCTGTGAAGAGACACCATGACCATGGCAACTCTTACAAAGGACAATATGTAATCGGGTGGGCTACAGTCTATGAGGTTTAGTCCATACTCATCATGTCGAAAGCATGGCAGCATGAAAGCAGGCATGTGCTAGAGAAGAAGCTGAGAATGGAGAAGGAGCTGCATCTTTATCCCACAGGCAGTAGGAAGTGAACTGAGACACTGGGTGTGACTTGAGCATATGAGACCTCAAAGCCTAGCCCCGCAGTGGCACACTTCCCCCAACAAGGCCACACCTACTTCAACAAAGCCACACCTCTAATAATGCTACTCCCTGTGAGCTTATGGGAGCCAATTATATTCAAACTACCACATTTCACTCCCTGCCCTCCGTAAGCTTGTAACAATATCATAATGCAAAATGCATTTAGTCTAACCTCAAAGTCCCCATAGTCTATCACAGCCTCAACAATGTCTAAAAGTTCAAAGTCTCTTCTAAGATTCATGCCATCTCTTAACTGTAATCCCCTATAAAATCAAATTAAAAAAACAGATCACATACTTCCAACATATAATGGCACAGGATATACACATACATATACACATACACATACACATACACATACACATACACATACACATACATATACATATACATATACATATACATATACATATACATATACTGTTCCAAAGCGTAGGGAAGAAAACATAGTAAGGAAATACTGAACTGAAGCAAGACCCAAAACCAGCTTGGCAAACTCTAAACTCTGCATCTCTGTGCCTGATGGTAAAATGCTCTTCAGGTCTCCAATTCCTTTAAGTTTTGTTGACTGCAACACGCTTCTTTCTCTTGGGCTTGTTCCACTCCCTGTTAGCAGCTTTCCTTGGCAGGTATCCCATGGCTCTGGCATCTCCAACATCTCGGATTCTCCAAGGCAACCCAGCTTCCTTAACTCAAAAGCCAGAACCTTGCAACCGAAGCTGCCAAGTTCTGCTGCTTATTGAGGATGGAACATGATCCCCTTATTCAATTACATCTTCACCAGCTTTCTGTTTTCAGTGGTTTCCTTCACTACCTAAGCATGGCTGTCCTGAAACTGGATCTGTAGACCAAGCTGACCTCAAACTCAGATCTACCAGTCTCTGCCTTCCAAGTGCTGGAATTAAAGGTGTGCCCCACTTTAAGCTTTTCTTTAATTCCTTTTCACAAGTTGGAAATTTACAAAGGTGGAATTTTGTCCTGAGGTCACCACTCCCTTTATTCCATTTCTTAATTTGTTTATCTCCTTGAAGGCAGGACTTAGTTCTATTCCACTTCCTGGTGTTCCTTTTCTCGTCAAATTGTACATTTTATATTTTCCTTTCCAAGCTTGCTCCTTTTCAATATAAATCTGTATCAGAGTGACCACTAATAACCACATGACAGAGTCTTTACTGAGCTGTTTTGAGATTTTCTCTGCCAGTGGAATTAATCCAAAACTTCAGTTTAGCCTTAGGCAGACTCTTCGGACAAGGGCAAACATATTCCTCACAAAAATGCCACAAGAATAATCTCTAGGCAAGATACTAAAATCCTTCCCCTCTGAAACACCTTGAACCAGCTCCCCCGACACACACACACACACACACACACACACACACACACACACACAGTTCATACCACACTCAGCTCTCCTGTTTTCCATGTTCCTACTAGGATGGCCCATTAAGCAACACTTAAAGCTTTTCTAATCCACAGACCCAAGGTCTGTGTTCCTTCAGACAAAAGCATGGTTAGGCCTATCACAGCATTACCCTACTCCTGGTACCAACTTCTGTCTTAGGGTTTCTATTCCTGTGAGGAGACACTATGACCATGGCAACTCTTATAAAGGAAAATATTTGACTGGAGGTAATTTACAGTTCACAGGTTTATTCCATTATCATCATGGCCTAACACGACAGTGTGCAGAAGGACTTTATGCTGGAGTTGGAGCTGAGAGTTTTATGCCTTTGATCCACAGGCAACAAGAAGTGAACTGAAACAATGGACATGGCTTGAGCATATATGAGACCTCAAAACCCACCTCCACTGTGACACACTTCCTCCAACAAGGCTATACCTACTCCAACAAAGCCACCCCCTATGGGAGCCATTTTCATTCAAACTATCACAGATGCTAACTAAGGAGATTCACAAATAAACTCCAAGTCGTCTCCAAACCAACATATTTACAAATCAAAAAACTAGATACCAAAAATAAACAATCCAATTAAAATAGGGTACAGATTTAAACAGAGAATTAGAAATAAAGGGAAATCAAATGGCCGAGAAACATTTAAAGAAATGTCCAACATCTTTAACCATCAATGAAATGCAAATCAAAACTACTTTGAGATTTTATTTTACACCTGCCAAAATGGCTAAGAACAATAACACCTATGACAGTTCATACTGGCAAGGGAAACACTTCTCCATTGTTGGTTGTACAGCCAATGTGGAAACCAATATGATGGTTCCTCAGGAAGATGGGAATTGATCTACCTCAATATCCAGCTATACCACTCTTGAGCATATACCCAAAGGATGCTTCATTCTACTGCAAGGACACTTGCTCAACCATGGTCATTGCTGCTCTGTACAAAATAGCCAGAAATTGGATACAACCTAGATGTCCTTCATCAGAAAAACAGATAAAGTATGGTACATTTATACTTGGCTGTTAAAAATTGACATGAAAATTTCCGACAAATGGATGGAAATGGAAAAAAATAATCCTGAGTGGGATGACTCAGAAAGATAAATATTGTATGTATTTGTTTATATGTGAATATTAGCCATTAAATCAATAATAACCAAACTACAATCCATAGTCCCAGGGAGGCTAGGTGTAGAGAAAGGGACTAGAAGGGACACATGGATCTCCCTGGGAGCGGGAGATAGAATAGATTTTATGAGTGGACTGGTAATGGGGTGGAGGGAAATGATGGATCAGGTGAGGAAGGGAAGGAGAGATAGTGTTGAAGTGGAGAATGTGGGCAGATATGCCTGAATTAAGGGGCATTTGAGGGGTGGTATGGAAACCTAGTGCAGTGAAAACTTCCTAAAGAATGTGAAGGCAATCCTAATGAAGTCTCCAAATAATGGGGGAAACAGTACCAACTGGACATCTCTTGTCACCAAATGAAGCTTTCAGTACTAAGACTGGGTTACATCCAATTGAGTTGTTGGTCAAAGGGGTCCTATGGAAATCCCCCAAACAACCCACGCTGTTGCCAAAAGAACAGGTTGCTCTCTGCAAACTGACAGCAAGGTCCCATCCCTCAAAGCAACACCCACATGACTCATTGAACATGGAGAGGGTGCCTATGTAGAACCTTCATCCCATGGTCTAGTGTCTTTAGCATGGGAAGGTACTCTGCAGGCTACCAAAAGAGAACCATAACCACCAACCCAACCACAAAACCTTTCATCTACAATCTGTCCTGCCTACAAAATATGCTAGGGCAATGGTGACACAAAGCTTGTGTGAGTAACCAACCAAGGTCTGATTTGACTAAAGGCCCACTCCATGAGATAGAACCCGTACCTGATACTGCTTGGGTAGCCAAGAACCAGAGACTAGATAGCTCAGAGACCTAGGTGAAACTAAATACTACTGATCTTTTAAAAAAATGGCTCCAATTGATATTCTGCTATACTCATAGACCCACGTCTTGCTCAGTCATCACCAGAGAGGCTTCCTCCTGTAGTAGATGGACACAATCCAGAGACCCATAGTAAGACCGTGGAACAAACAGCTGTCTCCATCAAATCCCTCTCCTCAGAGTTCAGGGAACCCCGGAAAATCAGGCAGAAAAAGTATAAGAGCCAGAGGGTATGGAGGACACCAGGAGGGCAGGCCCTCAAAATCAACTGGGCAAAGCTCACAAGAACTCTCAGAGACTGAGAGGAGCGCAGGGCAGACACACGTCTGCGCCAGGTGTTCGAGCACACCTCACCACTTTGACCTTAGTATTTTATGGGCTCCTGATGTGTGAATGAATGGGTCTCTGAGTCTCATGCCTTCTCTTGGGTTTTCCCTTTTGTTAATTTGCCTCGTCCAACTTGGATGTGATGGTTTTTGTTTTATCTCATTATATTTTATTGTTACGTTTTGTTGTTATGGATGCCTGTTCTTTTCTAATGAGAGACAGAAGTGTATCCAGATGGGAGAGA
The DNA here is from genome assembly GCF_017639785.1 of Mesocricetus auratus. Classification (NCBI taxonomy): domain Eukaryota; kingdom Metazoa; phylum Chordata; class Mammalia; order Rodentia; family Cricetidae; genus Mesocricetus; species Mesocricetus auratus. Next base: position 69,244,580 of record NW_024429190.1, on the reverse strand, counting down.
AGGGGATGAGAAACTGAGAGGACTAGGGGGAGGAGAAGCTGTAATCAGGATATATTTATAAGAATCCATTTTTAATAAAGGAGGGAAAACAAAAAAATGTCTGAGCTAAGTGACTATCAGGTGACAGGAAGAAGCAAGGAAGTCAGGGGTGCCTCGCTGCTGTGATGTTACGGGTTTATACCAATAATTTTTAAAACACACAACCATCAACTTCCACAATGTACTTTTAAATTTTTCCTGTTCAGAGCTACCTGATTATGCCTTCTTTCCATTTATGACATAATTAGCATATGCATTGTCAGCTTGAAGTCTGCAACAACCTTCAGAAATAAATTGTTGGAAAAAGAATCTTCTCAAATTCACAGTTGTAGCTTCTATTTTCTTCAAGTCCCCATGGGACATGCACTCCTGTTGACCCCAGTCAGGCAGACTGAATGAGAGAATTGCTTCTTCCTCAGTTTACGATTCTAATGTCGAGATAACCAATGTTCGGATTTACAGATTCATGACAGTTTTCCTTGCCAACAGAGGCAGTTACCCAAGGTTATACTGACAAAGAAGCCTTACACGTGTGCTTGTGAGGCTCTGGAATCCATCTGCTGGGTTTAGACTGGATTCTTGTTAAGGAAGGTCACTGAACTGTTTAAAACAGTATAAGTCTTCAGTAAACTGAATACATAAAATAGCACAGCCTAGCACAGGTGAAAACATGCAGTAAGTGTTGACCTTGCTGCATGATTCTTAATATTCTAATACTATGCAGTTTACATGGATAACTAATATGGAAACCAGCACATCTCCCACTCTACATTAAGAACCATTCGTGTATTGAGATTCCCTGTGCTGGGATTTTTCAAAACATCTTAGACCACAGCCTTCCTGGTTCTAGAAGTGGGGAGGGAGCTGGGAAGGGAGAGGACAACCAGGTCCTCCACCTGCTTTTACCCAGCCTCAAGTGTGATCTCCTGCCATTTCAGCTACTCCACATTAACCATGGTTTTCCTGGCTCTCCCCTTTAGCTCTTCGATGCCCTCTGAATACCACAGTGATTTAAGCAACCACTTTGCTAAACCACCACAGCTTAATATCGAAGGCAGTGTTGGGAACTTCCTAGCTTTTAAGATGTTTTATGACCCAGGAAAATGCTGGCACAATTTGATTAAGACACATTTCTTGCTTTGTTCTTTCTTTTTTTTTTTTTTTTTTGAGACAGGGTCTCTCTGTGGCTTTGGAGACTGTCCTGGAACTAGCTCTGTAGACCAGGCTGGTCTGGTCTCAGACTCCCAGAGACCCGCCTGGCTCTGCCTCCCGAGTGCTGGGTGCTAATATTAAAGGTGTGCGCCACCACTGCCCAGCTTCTTGCTTTGTTCTGTAGAAACAGTGAGTCTCACTCTGTATCCAGACTCATTATGTATAACAGACTGGCCTCAGACTCATGGCAATCCCCCTGCCTTAGCGTTCTGTGTCCTGGGAGTAAAGGGATGAATGATTGCCACATGGCTAGGATGCATTTTCCTTGGCTTCCTCGTCTAAGGAACCAGGGATCTAAATAAAACCTTCCTCTTGCTGTTCCCCTGAGATAAGAGCTTTGTAGCTATTTTATTTTTATTATTAACTGTTGGGTTTTTTGTTGTTGTTGTTTAGATAGGGTCTCTCATTCTGAAGCTCAGGCTGGCCTAGAACTCATTACATGCCCAAACTGTCTTCAAATTCACAGTGGTCCACCTTCCCCAGTGTCCCCAGAGATGCGATTACAGACGTGCCACCCAACCCAGCATCACTTTCACTGCATCCCTGGCATGCAGACTGGACTGTCATTTTAGTTAGAGACACACACTTCTGTCCCCGCCCCACACGTATGCACACTTAGGTTTGTAACATGAAGGCCTACTCAGCTTCCACCAGAAAAAGAGCATTAAACAACTCTGCTACCCTAATCCCTTTAGCTCTTCCAAATCCAGCATACCTCTCTCCCGAGTTCTGTTTTCAAATGTGTGGTAGGATCAATCAATGGAAGTGGAAACTGAAACTAACGTGATTTCTTTTTTCCCCCCTTTGGTTTTGTTTCAGTTTCTCAAAACAGGGTTTCTCTGTGTAAACCTAGCTGTCCTGGAACTTGGTTTGTAGACCAGGCTGGCCTCAAACTCACGGAGATCCACTGCCTCTGCCTCCCTGGTGCTGGGATTACAGGTGTGTGTCTCTAGACCTGGCTTGAAACTATATTCTTTAACTCTCATTTTCTTTCAGGGTGAGCCCAGAATGGTGAATAGTAGCAAAGAAAATGTACCAAAAGCTTTGAGAGTTTTTGACAGAAAAAAATACATTTTAAAAGTTATCACTTGCCTTTTTTTTCTTTTTTAATTCAAATACCTCATGCAGTGTTGGAACATTAGCATGAACTTGACATTAGCTCAGTGCCACTAAGCGCATTCACGATGGTGTCCCTACGGCAACTCAAGTAAATACACATGCCCAGACAAGATGCTATTTGACTTTTGGCTTGCTCAACTTTGTCAAACGGGAAATCGTGGACATTTAACTCAATATTATTTTAGTTGATAGTATCTTATATTTGTCTGAACTTGGTGCAAACAAGTTTTGCTCCCTGCTTGTTGACTTTATCATAAGTATTGTTGCTACTGTAAATTATTTTTAATGTAACATCTTAAAAGTATTTGCTACTCATGCCTATGGCCCCCAGTATTCCACCTTCTAGTCATCTCTGACTAGACGTTTTCTAAATGTATTGCTTTTGAGTTTTCTGTGCGATTTTACCATCTGTTAAGATTTTGTCTTCCTGTCCCCCTTTGTTCAACTTTCAGGGTAGGACCTGCAGTACACTGAAAGGGGTACCCTTGCTTTGTACATTCACTGTGTGCTATTATTTATCCTGTAGGTATTCTGACTTTACCAGTATAAGCCCTTTCCTATGAGGAAATGCTACAGAAGTGAGGTCCACTGTGCTGGCATCTCTACAGCTTGTAACTCTCTCTGCAGAAAGGCAAACACATGTCTACCCTGGTAACTGTATCATCCAAGGATTTTCCACCTTGGGGGTGGGGAGATGCAGGCAGAGCTGGGGATATGACCTAGCTCAGAGGTAGAGCACCTGCCTAGCATGTCCATGGGTCTAGTTTGCATCCCTAGCACCAAAAGAAAACCTAATCACTGCATGGTCTAAAGCGTGGTTCTCAAAGCTGGGTGGTGGTGGCCTACACCTTTAATCCCAGCACTCAGGTGGATCTTTGAGTTCAAGGCCAACCGGGTTTACAGATAGAGTTCCAGGAGAGCCAGGGCCACACAGAGAAATCCTGTCTTGAAAAACCAAAAAAAGAAAAAGAAAAACTGTTTCTCAACCTTCCTAATGTGGTGACCCTTTAATGCAGTTCCTATTGTGGTGAGCTGCAACCATAACATTATCTCATTGCTACTTTGTAACTGTCATTTTGATACTGTTATAAATTGTAATGTAAATATCTGGTATGCAGGATATCCAATACATGACAGGGAATGAGCCACACAGAAGCCACCCTCAGCCTTCCCAAGCATGACTGTATCTGTTCCGCCTTTGTCAGCACTTCCTTTGTCCCGGGCTCAGGCTGCCAGTGAATGAAGAGACAACTGTGTCACCAGGAAGCATGTGAGCAGTGTCTCCCCCTCCCCCGCCCCACCCTGAGTGCCAAGTCAAAACTCTGCTGACAAGGTCGGTGTCTCTGCAGACACGGAGCCAGAGCAGTGTCCTGCAGTACCGAGGGGAATCCCGGTCTACAGACGCTGGCTCTGTGCTTCTCCTAAGGGCTTTCATTTCTCAGAAAGCCCTGCTCTTTGGGTCTGCGTTCACAAACATTTAAGGGCAGGCTGTTCTGTTGTGTTTTACTTCTCTGGTCTGGCGGAGGAGATGAAGCAAAGAAGTGAAAACTGAAACCAAGTTCTTTAATCCACTTTCATCCAAAGTGAGCCCCAAACAGTGAATTCTAGTAGATGTACCAAAATTTTTGAAAGAAAAATAAAATTTAAAAGTTATCCCTTTCCCTTTTTTTTTCTTTCATGCAAATCCCCAATGCAGGTTGGCAGTGACTGGAACGTTCATGGCAGGTTTGCTATGCACAAACTGTAGCTGTTCTTGAATGATTTCCCATGTGGGTCACGTGCATGGGGTTTATGCTGGGAGCAGGTTCCCATGCAGAGGAAGGAATCTTTGTTTTGCTTCTCTTCTGGCCAAGCGGGACACAGATTCCGAATTCACATTCCAAGGCATCCTGATCCTAGAACAGGTGTGGCCTGGATATGTATCTCAACCAGCCGTCCCAGTCACGGGAAGACCCACACCAGCAAGGAATAAACTTTTAAATTTGCATCTTAGAGTGGGTATGGTAGCCTTTAATCCCTGCACTGGGATGCAGAGGCAGTCAGATCTCTTTGTTTGAAGCCAGCCTGGTCTACAGAGTGAGTTCCAGGACAGCCAGGGCTACACAGAGAAACCCTGTCTTGAAAAACCAAATAGTAACAACAACAACAAAAATAATTTGTGTCTTACAATCATCAAATTTGTTTGGCATAGTTAGCTCTCCAAGAGCATGCTGAGGATAACTGGGGACAGTGAGCGTTCCAAACCTGCAAAACTGAATGCCAGGCTGGAACAAGGGATGGATGCCTCATGTCACTCACCGGCCTTCCTGACTGGCGTCCTCTGTATTTGTGTTTGGTGGCACATATATACTATACTTGCATATGTTTCCCCTCCTGGCCATTTAAGTACATCTCGCTTTTGGTTTTCTTTGAGATGGGCTATCTACATAGTCCTGGCTGTCCTAGAACTCAGTAGGCCAGGCTGGCCTTGAACTCAGAAAGATGCACCTACCTCCGCCTCCCAAATGCTGGGATTAAAGGTGTGCACCACCATAAACATCCTGTAAATCCACCTCACTCTGTTTTGTTTTGTTTTGAAGACAGGGTTTCTCTGTGTAACCCTGGCTGTCCTGGAACTTACTATGTAGACCAGGCTGACATTGAACTCACAGAGATCCACCTGCCTCTGCCTCCTGAGTGCTGGAATAAAATGTGTGCGCCACCATGAACATCCTGTAAATACATCCCACTCTTGAGGCTCATCGGAGGCTGACCTTTCCTTCAGGTGTCTTCAAAGCATTTCTGACATCCTATGTTCTCCTAGAAACTTCCAAATGACCTTTATTTTGGTCATTTGACATTAACTTTATAGTTGGTTTTGTTTTTTATTTTAGATTTCAATATATAGGAAGAAATACATGTTTTTCCCCTAGCCACAAAAAATTCCATGATATACGTGCCACACTTGCACATAATCTGTGTCAGAATTCAGTGCAAAATGTCTGTTTTAGTCAAGAGGGCCACTTAAAAATACAAGTGCCACGGGAGGAGGGGAGGGAAAGGGAGAGGGACCTGGAACTGACTTGTGAAGCAACCTTGTTTCTTATCTAAATTTAAACTGAAAAAAAAAATACAAGTGCATGCCTACCATGTGTCTCTTATTGGGTAACACATACATGCAATGTATATATACTAATTTTCATTTTAGCGTGAAATTTGGTGTAAAATAAATCTAAATTAAATGTTTCCTAGATGTTTAGTTTCAGAAACTCCAAAATAACCTTACAGATGACTTCAGCCAAGTGAAAGAGACCTAAGGGAAATCAGGAACATCAATCACCAAATTTGTTCTTTGGGAAATTTGCTCTTTGTAGCCAAACGTTTGAGGCTGTGGGCTCCTGAGATGGGGATCCTGGGTTCTTTTTGTTTGTTTGTTTTTGAGACACGGTTTCTCTGTATTGTTTTGGAGGCTGTCCTGGGACTCCCTCTGTAGACCAGGCTGGCCCCGAACTCACAGAGATCCACCTGCCTCTGCCTCCCGAGTGCTGGGATTAAGGGCGTGCACCACCAATGCCAGGCAGTCCTAGGTTCTTAAAGGGGTTCAATGAGTAAAAGCTCGTGAGTGACTAACAGATACTTAATGCTACCTATTTCTTACTAAAACATTTTCTTCTTAATAAATGACTATTAGTACAATAAAACTGTCACCACATATCTTCTTTATTGTTTAATGTAACCCAGGTCAGTACCCCGCCCATTCAGAGTCCACTCTAAAATTCTGACATTCCGACAGTGCAGTTTCTATTCTGAAGAAGCAGGTATGGAGGGGCTCCTCATGGCACCCTTGAACAGGAGCCATCCCCTCCTGAGACGTTTGCCACACCAAAGTCTGTTGGCTTCTGTCAACCCTGGCCTCACTCCCCTCCCTTCTGTCCTTCCAGAGTCCCACAGCTGTCCGACTTGCTCGCATGAGAGCTTAGCTCTGTTCTAGTCCTTGAACTACACCAACCTAGGATTTAGCACTCTAGAAATTTCCATCTGTCCCAAACAGCAACTCACGTCCTGTTCTGGCAGTAGACAGAGTTCCTGTTCTGCAGGTCCCGTCTGCAGACACAGGATTCATGCTTGGCATCCAGTGCAGTTGTGAGCCAGGACTCCAGGTTCAATGGCCCTGTCCCAGGACAAAGCACCGCCATGCCCTGACCTGTCCCAGCATCACGGCAGCCTCTGTGAAAGACCTCACAGTAGTCTTGTAGGTTCTAAGTATCTGCCGTCTCAGTGGTTGCTCTGCAGAGTGATACCAGCATCCAGCGGCTGTCTCTTTCGTTCTTGACCCCCCATTGCCACACACTCGCTAAGAAAACAATCAAGAAATCCATGACGGGATGAAAACCAGAACAAAGATTAGCTTACATCCTCTTTAGTCACTCGTGACTGTCACCTGCCCTCGATGTGAGACGATGTGACGTTCCACCACTTCTGTTCTGAATGCCTCTTCTAACGGCACAGAAGTTCGTTAAGTTGTATAGACTTCAGATCTGGTTAATTAATGAAAAAATCTGGTGTGGGATTCTTTTATTTCTTGCAAGTTTTTTATGATAAAGTTTATAAGATAAATTTCTCAAAAAAAAGCAAAAGTAAATAATGAAAAGGCAACAAAAATCAAAAGTGTGTTTGGGACTTGACTTAAATATTAGCTCTCTGTTTTACAAGAGGGGAAAGGTCAGATTTACATCTTCAAACTTATTCCACAGTGCACTTCCAGCTGCTTTCTCAAACAGCTCATGCTTTGGAAAGTGAAACCTAACTCACTCGCTCACTTGTTAAAAATTAAAAGGAGCACAGAGGGAAATTCCAAACTCAGAACTCACAATAAACACAAATAACCTCAGTTTTGCAACAGGGGACTTCCCTTAAAGGATATTGAAGTCTTGCTGAGCCAACTCCAAAGCCATCCAATCAAGAGTCAGGGAGGGAAACCCTGCAGATAAATAGCGCACAGTACCCCAGCACTTCACTGGCCATTCATCCACAGTTGACATCCGTCCCGAGCCAGCCAACGAGAAGACTCCACTGTCAGCACCATGAATGCCAGTGCTATCCTCCTTTTCTGCCTCATCCTGCTGAGTCTGAGTGGGACTCAAGGTAAGGAACACCAGGGCTATTTAGTTACCCAGTCAGGAAGACGACTGGACTCAATTTATCTCATGCTGGTTGAAGTCAGAGAAAACTAGAATAAGAGAAAGGGAATGAAGAAGGGAAGAAAGGGAGGAAAGGGAGAGACAGGGAAGAAAGAACTGTGAGGGAATGGGGAGAGACAGGGGAGAGATGGGGATAGAGAGAGGGGTAAGACAGATGCCTCCCTACCTAAGCCTGATTCATAATGTGATCTATAGGTAAGCCATGATTTCTTCATTAAAAGTTGCATGCGGCTCCCTTCTTCAGGATAATAAGCTACTTAACCACTCAGACCTATGACACGGTGGGCTACATCTCTTCTCAGATTAAGTGACAATATGGGGACAGATTCTGCCAGCCACTACCTCACCTGTATTGAGTGCCTAAAATGAAACAGTAGGCTAACCTTCCCTGTTCGGCCGCTCTCTTCCTGCAGGAATCCCTCTTTCAAGGACAGTCCGCTGCTCCTGCATCAAAATCGATGACCGACCGGTAAAACCGAGGGCCTTGGGAAAACTGGAAATTATTCCTGCAAGTCAATCCTGCCCACGTGTTGAGATCATGTGAGTGAACCCCCACCTGCTGCTAACTTCCCGTATGTAACCACATGTTAAATGTGTGATGATCATATCGGGAAAGACCAGCAAAGGCTCTGTGGTGTCGAATGAATGGAAGTTGGATTCTGATGCGGGCCTGATGTTCATCTACCTGTCTCGCTGCTTGTTTTGACAGTGTCACAATGAAAAAGACTGAAGAGAAGAGATGTCTGAATCCAGAGTCTGAGGCCATCAAGAGTTTATTGAAAGCAGTTAGCCAAAGAAGGTGGGTTTGCTGGTGCTCTTTGGGGAAATGGCAGTCTCAGGAAGTAACATCCGCATTGGCTTTGCTGTGGGATCATGTCACCACATGTCACCACCATGCCCTTCCCACCTCCATTTACACTGACACTGAGGTGCCACCTCAGGCCATCAATTCCTAATATCTAGGAGTGACAGGGAGTTATTTCAGTCTTTGGGCAGTCACAACTGTCCAGGTAAAGCTGTCCAACTTTCCCCATTTCCTCACTAAAAACAACAGCCGCTGTGAACCATGGTGACCACGTAGCAGAGGGAGGCCCACCAAGCTTTTTTCCCAAGGGTCTTTGGGTTCCCAGACTGAAGCCAGAGTCCAGGCCACTCAAAATGCTGTCTTCTTCCCTCAGGTCTAAAAGAGCCTCTTAACCAGAGAGAAGCCGATCACCGCAGTGCTGTAGCCGACGGACAGGCAGCGGAAAGCCCGTCTCTCCATCACTTCTTTATACGTCGGCCTATGGCTACTCCTAATTGTCCCTGGTTCCCCTGAAAGGTGACCAGCCATGGTCACATCAGCTGCTATCCCTAGTGACATCAGGTCACTATTCTCCAGGACGATGGGCAGCTCCTCGTCCTGAGACAACAGTAACTCCAGTGACAAGAGTCCCCAACTCTACTAAGAGCTGGTCCTGAGTTCTCATACAGACAGCTGCAATGTTTCTCCTGGCGCTGTACTATATAAGCTACGCTGAGGTGCTACACTTTTAGCCTTGTGCCAAGCTCTACCTGCTCCTCACCCTCCCCACCTTAAAGTGTGTTAGCAGATCTGTCCAGTTCTGAGTTACCTGGGTTCTTTAATTTCAAATACAGTCGCAATAAGACTACCACCTGCCTGCTCCTACGGACAAACTTTACTTCATGGCTTACAGCTACCTTCCCAAGGAAACTTCATAACTCAGAGTACTTATAGGAAGCTAGAAATGTATGGAAATGTATGTATAAGTATTATTTAATGAGCTACTGTACAAAGTAGAGTTCCTAGATGTATGTTTTGTACCATTTTCATTGTGTATGAAAGAACTTGTGTAATTAAGTACATCAATGAGGAATTAGAGATGTTTATATAGACAAGTGGTTTTCAATGTTATACAGCACAAAAGGTGTTGGATAGTTTTCAAAATAAAAATAATGTACTGTAGTACTTACTGTACTGAAAATATTAAGAGAACAAAAGGTAATAAAATATTAATAACTAATATGAGATGTCCTGTGGGTCTTTGACTGAGAGTGATTTCAGAGCTTGGACAGGAAGTTGGGGTGGGGGTGGGTGGAGGACAAATGTATCATAATTACCGTACTCCTCCTAAGTTTAGCCTCCTCAAGGCCCATCATGCAAGATTCCTATATAACTGGCAAGGCATGAGAATGATATGGGCATGAACCCCATCCTGGTTAGTTTTTATTGTCAACTCCACACAACTGAGTCATCTGGGAAGAAGGGTGTCTCCCTGGAGGGAATGTGTAGATCAGACTGGCCTATGGCCATGTCTGAGGGTGTCTTGACTGACACTTGATGTGGGCGGGCTCAGCCTACTCAGAGTAGTGTCACCCTGAGCAGGTGGGCCTCTGTTGCATAAGACAACTAGCTGAGCATGAGCCAGGGGAAGCAAACCAGAGTGCACGCCAGTAAGCTGCCTCCCCCGTGTTTCTGTTCCAGCTTCCTCTCCTGGCTTCCCTTGGTGATAGACCATTGCTTGGAAACAAGGGCTTAAGTAAACCCTTTCCTCCCTGAAGTTGCTTTTGGTGTTGAGCACAGCAACAGAGAGGGAACCAGAACAGACTCCTAGATCCAAGACATCTCTGTCAGAGTACTGCACAGGAAAACCTGCAATCCATTCATTTCTCTCCTAGCCCCGAGTATTTCACAGACTTGTTTAATTGCACCACCATCCACTCAGTTCCGCAAAGGAGAAAGGCACATTACCACTTCTTCCTCACCTCCTCTGCCCAATTAGTGACCAAGAAGATGCCTACAACACAATTAGTCTCTGGAATGTATGAAGAATTCTCATGGGGTCTCCAGGAAGACTCCGCAGGGAAAGGCACCTGACACCAAGCCCAAAGACCCGAGTTCAGTGCCCAGGACCCATAGGTACAGACCTGACTCCAGCAAGTTATTCTCTGACTGCCACACCCACGCCATAGGATATGTGCGCTCCCCACCTCAACCCACCACACAGACGGTAAAAATGTTAAAGGAATTCTCATGGCTAAAAAGTTTACAATCAGATGCACAGCCCGATTCACTGTGTGGTGTCTTCATCATCTAGTTCTAATGAGTAGCCAGAGCTGCTATAGTAGCCTTGTGTATGTCCTGTGCGGTGATGAACCCAAACAGACACCAACATACACACACACTCATGCCCGCACGCATGCATGCACACATGCACTAGCTGGGAAGAGGAATAAGAAAGGGTAATGGGGAATGTGAATATGATCAAAATACAGAATGTACATATATGAAAACATGGCAGTGAAATCAATTATTGATAATTAATATATGCTAATAAAGATTTTGAAAGGAATATTTAAAGCAGCATTGCTAGTAATAGCAAAAACCTGAAAACAATCCAATGTCCACAAGGTGACAGCTGCGGTATGTCTATGCAGTGAAACTTATCAGTGGAAACAAAGTACATTGAGTGAATCTCAGCAACAGTCCTGCACAGATCTTGGTGGGCATGGGGGTATACCCCTGCCATCACAGCTGCTTGGGAAGCTGAGGTGAGAGGATTGAAAGTTCAAGGCCAGCTTGACCAGCTTAGTGGGAAACTGTCTGAAATCAATCAGTCAATCAATCAATCAGCCCATCAATCAATTTAAAGGGCAGTGACAGAACATTAGCCGACCATTCATGATGCTCTGGGTTCTGACTTTAGCACCAAAAGCCATAGAGAAGGAGCATGTCACAGAGGGTGCATGTGGATGACTCCACTTCCTGCAGTTTTTGTTTGTGTTGCTTTTGTGGTTATACTAGAAACCAAACACAGAGCCTTGTGCATGCCAGAAAACAAAGGAATGACTTACTTAACATACATAATTCTGAAGAGAGAGGAGAACACAAGCCACCAGGGACACACTCAGGGCTTCTGGACCAGTAGGGTTCTAGTCTGCCTCTGTGGCAGTAGGCAACAGCTTGTGCTCTGATATGTATCTCCAATCTGCTGTTCTCTTCTTTTGGAAGGCATATTCCATACTGAAAAAACTAAACAGGGGCTGGAGAGATGACTAGGTGCTTGTGAGGGCTGACTGATCTTCCAGAGGACCCAGGTTTGGTTTCCACCACCTACATGGCACCTAATAAGCATCAGTAACTCCAGTTCCCAGCGATGCAGCGCCCTCTCTGGCCTCCTAAGGTACTGCACACAAGCAGTACATGGACATATAAGTAGGTAAGACACATACAAAAAATTTTATAAAAAATTGAAAAGAAAAACTCTGGAATATTAGCAATTATGAGATGCTGTCAGGAATATCAAGCAAATTCATGTAGCAAAACAAATAATATGAGAATTATCACATTCTGGTGCACAATAAAAGAACGACTCATGCCATCACCACAGAACCCCTAGCTAGACCACAGTAAAATTGTGATGTGTCAGAAGTCCTCTTTCCTGACCTCATTTTCCTATTCCCTTTGCCCCCTAAATCTATAGGAAAGGCCATTATCATCTTAGTGCCTGGTGTTGCTACAACAAATTAAGAATCAGTTACTTATAAAGAACAAAATTTCTTTCTTGGTTCTGGAGGCTGGGACATTCATGTCAACATGCCTAAACTGAGAGAGCCCTCCTCCTGCTTCCTCACAGGGCAGAAGGGCAAGAGACAAGGCCTACATCAAACCCTTTTCAGCTACCTAGTACATGCAAAGCCCACAACAGAAACAAAGCCTTTACAAAGGGTACGTTTTTCACCCAGCAGGAGAAACCCTCTGGTCTTCATTTCTCCTTTTAAGGAACTACCTTCCTTCTTTTTTGGGGGGGTGGAGGGTTGTTTCATTTATTGCATTAGGATGTAAGTCAAGGCCTCTTACAAGCTAGGTACACAACCTTTCTCTAAATGGCATCTCCAAAACCAAGGCCTCAACCTTGAAGATGTCACAGTGGTTAACAGCTGAATTTTAAGAGACACACACATCCAAACCATGGCATCTACCTAACCGTTTGCTGACAGATTTCAGAGAGCTGTTGAGAGAGCATTAAATGTCTCTCTGTGCAAAAGCAAGGTGTGCATTCAACAAACATTTATGTCTGTTATATATCAGGTCACAAGAAACAACTGTAACTTACAGTTTGTTAAACAGACAAAATAGGCAATCTGTTATTCTGCGGACTTAAAACAAACAAACAAAAAACCTGCAAAGAAAATAGGAATGCCTTTCCTGGGAACATGATGGTAGAGCTGGACACATTGGTATTGGACAGACAGAGAGTGAATAGTGAATTTTATTTCAGAAAAATACACACAATGACACACACATGTGTTTAGTTTGGAAGAAAGTGAATACAGTTGCAGGTACAGATATTATCAGAACTGATGGTGGATAAACAGATACAAATTAATCCCTGAAGTCTTTCTGTGTTTGGTGTGTCTGCCATCAACACTAGAGTTTACTTTTAATGCCGGATATATGTTATAAAACACACACAGAGGCTGGGTGTGGTGACATATGCCTTTAATTCCAGCACTCATGAGGCAGAGGCAGGTAGATCTCTGTATTTTTTGAGGCCAGTATTTTCTGAAATCCAGGTCAGCCAGGACTGTTACACAGAGAAACCCTGTCTGAAAACATAAACACAAACAAAACAAGCACACACAGGAAATTCACAGCTTCTGCATCTCAGGAGTCAACAGCACAGACTGAAACTGGCACCCATCGCTCTGTACTGATGAATTTGTAACTGCAGACTACATATACTATACTGGCTCCATGACATTAGAGAGATGAAAAATTGCTGTTACCTGGTGACGCATTGGCCATTGTAAGGTTGCACTATGTGTACTAAGTATATGTAGCAGTGAACTGAGAAACTCCAGAACTTATATCTTCCAATGACTGGAGTCAGTACAAATAAATAAGACACATGCAGTGTGACATGACCTAATGTACTTATTTGTTCACAATAATGTTCCTCAGAGGGAGACTCTCTAGGGAACACACAGAAGGTAGACTTGTCCAGGGAACAGGCATCACAGATTCTGCTCCTTGCTGTTAGATCAATAGGCTTCCATAAGTAACTACATACCTACAGGTCTAAGAAAATCACTTAATGTGGGGAGAAAGAAAGAACCAGAAATATAAAACTCCCAAGCCATACATCCTCAGACACCAAAGCACCCCTCCTGTATTTTGGCGTATGAAAAAAAGCTAAACTAAAAACTATACATAGGGAGAAGATTGTGTAGGAAATGCAAGTGTAACATCATGTCTACATCTAACTACATTACTGAAAGATTAAAATTTACAGCTGAAATTAAAAAAAATGAGGTTTCACAAATGGCAGGAGTAGCTACAAAGCCCAGTTACAAATTCCATACCTCCACACGACACAATACAGAAGAAAAGGCCCCCCAAAACTAAACAACCCCCCCCAAAAATCCACACCTTAATAGGATTAGATAATGCTAGGGTTTGGTTTTCACCGGGAGTGAGATGATCAGGACAAACTCTCCCAGGGCTGTCTAGAGATAAAGCACTACTCATAGCTTTGTATCACTTTTCATTAGTTATTAACTGTAAGCACCCTTTGCTGCTTTAACCAAACACAACTGTTGAGAATGGGCCATCCCCACTGATTGGCAGCTAACGTATCATTCCCTTGTGCACAGCTATCTAGAGCTGTCAATCGGTCAAGCCCTTTGGCTGTGAATGGATGGTCCCCAAGGTGCCCTGATGCCTTGAATGCTTCACAGTAGCTCTGGAGAGTCTACTGCAGCTGCAAGAAACCCTGAAACCCTGCCTGTTGCTAAAGTCATGCATTCTGCCTCCAAAGGCCTTGCCTCTGTCATGGCTGCTTCAGGGAACCTGTACTTGCTTCAGAACATTTTCCTTTCACCATACTAAACCTCAGTGAACTCTACCCTGCAGCTGTTGTCACTAAGGATGGATGAGGGATACCACGTGAGTGGTGTTCGGCACATATCTGATAAAAACAGAAGCTGTGAATAGGCATGCCACACCCCACTCCAGCTTCTGATTTCAAGATCCTCTGTCCATAGAGTTTGACAATTTGACTGTGGGTATCTCTGCAAAGATCTCTGGAATTATCTTATTTGGAGCATGTATTAGGGTTCTCTAGAGTAACAGAGCATATAGAATGAATCTCTCTATATAGAGAGAAAGGGGGTTTATCAGAATGATTTACAGGCTGTGGTCCAGCTAATCCAACAATGGCTGCCTATGAACACAAGGTCCAAGAACCCAGTATTGTTCAGTTCACAAGGCTGGAGATTTCTCAGCTAGTCTTCAATACATATGCTGGAATCCCAGCGTGGGCTCTAATACCAACCAAGGAACGGACTTGCTAGCAGGGGAAGATGAAGCAAGCAGAGAGCAAAAGCTTCCTTCTTCCAGCTCCTTCATACAGGCTGCCAGCAGAAGGTGTGGCCCAGAGCAGAGGTGGGTCTTCTCACCTCAGAAGATGTGGATTAAAGGTGGGTCTTCCCTGTCAGCCTACTGACAAAGCTCACTGTGCCTGGGTGGCAGTCCAAATTAATGTTAGAGAACTTACAAGGGTCTAAACTTGTCTAATATCCAAGACCTTTAACCTAGGCACTTCCTTTATTCTGATGCCGGCTATTCTGGTTTTCAGTTAGTTCACCTGAATAACCAAGCCTCTGAGACTACTTGGTGGGCATGTACCAATGGTTTGACTACACATGCCTCTTCTGATGCTTTCCAAACTTAGTAGGCAGGTTGATCAGGACCCAGAGATATTAAACCAACAGTTAGATTCCCTTACAGAAGTAAACAAACACACACCCCTTACGATCCTACAAAATTGAAGAGGCTTAGATTTACTTCTTATGAGATAAAGGAAACTGTGTCCAGCTTTTGGAAAAAGTCTGTTATTTATATGCTAATTGACTGGGAATAATTTTTTAAAAATCTTGCCATGGCTGGGAAAAAATTCAAAAATTCAAAAATACAAAGACATATTAATACCAGATAATTAACACCAGACTCTGTTCTCTTGGCCCCCTGGTTAACTACTCTGCCATCAGCACTGGCTGGGCCTTTAACTCTCATTCTGATTGGAATAACAGTGAGGCTCTGCATCTTAAACTAAAACAGGATAAGTCCATGATTTGATTCATTCACTAGGACCAGTGGGGAACTGGAAATGTAACAGGGACCCAGACCTTAGCACAACTGACTCCATGATGGAAGTACTTTTCAAGTTGTAAAACTCAGTAGGTAGACAACACCACCAGCCAAAGCTAAAACAAAGCGCCGAATCTGCCAAGTCTATAGTTCTCTAAATGTACTAACCTTGCTCTTTGGCTTCTGGAGTTCTGCTTTTGTCTAACTGTTCTTATTAACTGAAGTATGTCAGTCCAGGACATGGTTTTCATGCGGCATCAGTGTCACCTGCTCTGAGGCTCAGAAAGCATCACAACAGAGAGGACGGGCACCATGGGAACTGAAAGGATGGGGAAGACTACAGCATGGCTGCTGGCTTCTGTCCAGAAAGTGGACATGGCAATCTCGAACACTCAGCAGGGGTGACTGCATGGGGTCTGAAGAGAGAAAGTGAGGAGGGACTTGAAGGTAGGGTGGAGGCTAGCTGGGAGGAAGGGGCTAGCAGAAGTGAGGGGATAAGAGAGGGTCTAGTGCATGCTGGGATAGCACCCTACCACCGCCCTGTTGCTCAAGAATTCACGGTTTTGCAGGCATAGTGCTGCATGCCTTTAATCCAAGCAGAAGCAGGCAGATCTCTGTGAGTAGGAGGCCAGCCTGGTCTACAGAGTGAGTTCTAGGACAACCAGGGCTACACAGTGAGACCTTGTCTTGAAAAAAATATTGCCGTCCCCTCTGTTGGAAAACAGGCCATTTTCATGGTCTTATTTGGGAAGCAGCAATTAGATTCTTGAAATTTTAACATTGAAGAAATAGAATTTTTCATTTCATTATGTTCTTGTTATTAAAAACTTGCCCGGGGGGAAGGTGAGTCTTCCCACCTCAGACTCAATAATTGCCAAGATCTTATCTTCAAATATGTTGATTCTTTTTTCTTCTGATGACTCAAAACTGCTGATGAAGACCTCTAGATTTTTCATTTTGAGTTGCTGGGCTTTTGCACGGTGTTGGTGACTAACCCTTGGACCTCATGAATACACTTTCCTGCCAGCAGCTTAAGTTCAAAAAGTTTGCAGGTCCCAGAGCTTTTTGTTCCTCTTTATAATTTTCACCTCTTGTTATCTTCATGTTGTTGCTATTGTTCTTTGCACTGGCTTCTTTAGCTCTATAATCACTTGCTTAAGACAAGCAATTCAATATTTCTAGCTAACAAATCTGTTCTTTGGTTTCCCCTTTGGGACCTCATCTGAATTTAATTAGCCCTTCAAAGACCCCATCTCCACATACAGTCACATTCTGAAAACACCAGCAGTGAAGTCTTCAACAAAAGGATTTGGTGGGCATAATAGAGCTCATGACATGAGTTGTATTCAAGAAAAAAAAATCATGCAAGGAAGGTAACAAAATAAAGAGTACTTAACTAAAGTGGCTAATTTCCCACTCAAAGCACGTAAATGACTGACATACATTTACAATGTCAATACTGTGCTCCCCTCCTATTCCCAATTTCACTTTCCACAGATTCAAACACCCAGCCACTACAAGGGTGTTGATAAGATATTCTGAAAGAGAGACATCACCTTCACATACCTCATTAGAGTATACTGTTATAGCTGTAACCTTTCATCATACCTATATTATACAATAAACCTTATCATAGGTATATATATATAGAAAAATAGAATACATATTCAGGACTTGGTATTATTCATAGTTTCAGGTATCTACTGAAGGTTTTGAAGTAGATCCACTATGGATCAGAAAACACTACTGTACTCTGACCCTACTTGATAACTAATCTTAGAAAGGCAGATTATGTAAGAATGAAACTAAGACAAGCTAAAATGTAACTATGACATAAAATGGAAGGCTGAAATAATAGCTCAGTTGGTATTGTGCTTCCCACTTAAGCATGAGGACCTGAGTTCAAATCCCCATAACCCATGTACAACAGTCCACGATCTGGCTGGCTGATATCCACCGGGTAAAATAGCCTACAGTATGGCTGGCTGATATCCATGGGATGCCCACCTGTGTCTGAAGAGAAAGAGTGAAGGAGGAGAGGATGGGCTGGGAAGGGGGGAGGGAAGGGAAGCTTTGGTCAGGATGTCAAAAAAGAAAATAAAATTTTAAAATTAATTTTTAAAAAAAGTTCATGGTAGTTTGTGCTTCTAATCCCCATGCTGGTGAGCTGGAGACAGATAAATCTTAGCCAGTGTAGCCTAGTGGCAAATTCTAGGACAGTAAAAGTCTTTGTTTAAAACAAAAAACAAAAACTCCCCAAGCTGGACAGCACCTGAAGAATGATAGTCAAGGTTGACCTCTGGCTTCCACATGCATGTACACTTGAACACACATGAATTCTCTCTCTCTCTCTCTCTCTCTCTCTCTCTCTCTCTCTCTCTCTCTCTCTCTCTCTCTCTGTCTATCTCATACACACACACACACACACACACAGGCATATATATACAGTACAACAGGAAATAATCTCACACACCAATTTTTGCATAGTAAATACAAATAGAAGTCTAAGAAACAGATGCATGTACATATCAGTTAGGGTTATTACAAAATTAGCCTTCTCCTTCTGGTGAACAATCAAATGTTACAGAAAATATTGAATATTCTTATCATTTCTCTTTTTAGTTTCAAAGAAGGGAAAACTAAACACAGTTCTCTTAGGAGACATGGTTTCATTGTGTTGCCCATGCTGGCCCTGAACCCTGGGATTTGAGCAATCATCCCATCTCAATCTCCTCAGTAGCTAGGCCTACAGGTGCCTTCCACCTCACACAAAACCAGAAACCAAAATCACTTAAGCGATAATAAGAGCATTATTGTATTACTGATACTAGAGACAACCCAGCATTGAGAACAGTCTAGATATATAAAGAACTATTTAAAAGAACATCATCTACATAGAGGCAAAGGAAATCTTTATATAAAGTTCGTGTGTGTGTGTGTGTGTATGTGTGTGTCTGTGTGTGTGCGTGCATACACGCGCGCTCACGCTCCATAAGTCCTGTAACATGCTTTCTTGACGAGAACCCTCCATTTCATCTTTAGAGATCCCAACCCTCCTTTACCCTTTAGCGCCTGCTACATTTTCAGACTCCATCCTCACAAGTCCTTCCCCACTCTGTCTTCTGTCATTGTACAGCCATTTGCGGCTTCTGGATAGCTTCTCACTCCTCTACCTTCTTACAGTTAGGAGCCTCCAGTTCTCCTCTCCAGGTCGAATTCAAACAGCTGCTCGAAGCTTTTGACAATGGATGGAGATTTCTCTGCACCCAGTAATTGTGTACTGTCCCTTTATGTAACATTTCTGTCCTACGGTCATTATTTGTGTAATGTTGATTTGCCCCAAATAACTTATAAACTCGTTGAGGGCAAAAAATATTTGTGTCCTTAGAATCTAGAATCATAATAAAAATTGGCGAATGAACTGGAGCGAATGACCAAAGGGGTAAATAAAGTGCTGGTGAACATGGAATTTGTCAACATGGAAACACACACTCAGAGGCTGAGTCTTCGGAAGTCAAGGTCATCCTCAATTATGTGAAAAAATTGGGTCAGGCGGCTACACAAGACTGTCTCTCAAAACAACTACAACAAAAGTAGGTTAATAAAATGGATTTTCCCCCTTAGATTTTTGTTTGTTTGTTCGTTTCTATAGAGTTACATAGTTTTACGTATATGGGTGTTTTGTTTCTTTGGAGTTACATAGTTTTACGTGTATGGATGTTTCGTGTACAGGAGCTGGAGTTACACCAATTAACAGCTACCATGTGGGTCCTAGGAACTAGACCTGTGTCTTCAGAAAGAGCAGCAAGGGCTCTTAACACTTCTCAGCCCCAGCCCTTGTAGAGCTATTTTTTAAACTTGTAAGGGAACATTTGAAGTAAGTATGAACATGTAAAACAGAAAAGCATGCTCTCCCTTTTCAGCGTGGTTTTCTTCGGTCTTGGAAGCAGCTTTTTGTGATTATGTCATCAGATTGCAGACCGGCTCCCCGAAAGTCACAGGGCAAAACAACTGTGCTGCTGCCAACACCGGGTCACATCTGTCCTTGAAAAGATGTCCAGGCGTTATCTCTCACCGTTATCTAGTCACAAATCTAACCAGCCCTGGGACTTTTATTAGACATAAACCATGAAGCCAAGATAATAAGATTAATGAAGGAAGAATTTGTTCCTTTTTGTTAGTGACCTGAAATATGGAAAAAGTAGGATTCGCTAGCGATAACGTTTTTCAGTTTTTTCTTTTCTTTCTTTCCCTTTTTTTCTTCTTTTCTTTTCTCTCTCTTCTTTTTTTTTTTTAAAGAATGACTCCCTGACTGAGGACAAAGAACTCAGGATGCTAACTCATAGCTGGGGACTTTCGAGAAATCCACCGTTTTCAAGTTAGGATCCTTGAATGCTAGCCGAAGCTGGTGAGAAGCGGAAGTACACATAGAGTGATGTTCAAACAAGCACATGAGTTTCAATCTGAGAGAAACGAGCCCCGCCCCCCCAAGCAAAGCGCTCCTCTAGTCTTTACTGCTGTAGTCCACTGGTAACCTGTTTAAATGGATCTACACAATCCCATTATAAAGGTGGGAGGGGAGGCCTGATGACTCACACAGAGCGCCAACAAGCCTGCTGGGCCTGACTCTTGGGGATTACATCACCATTGAGTTCCTCAGGGACTCGGACTTGGAAAAGAGGAAAATTTGTTGTTGTTGTTGTTGCCCAAGGGGAAATTAAGAACTGTCTGTTGATTGCAACAGTCCTGATAATCCTTGGCTTTCTTCCCAGGCCTGTGAGAAACTCCAGCAACATCCTGTCTTACTTAGCAGGTTTCTATTTCTCCTAAAAAGCCACCTATCCATAAACGCAGTCTGTGGGACTCTCTCTTCTTCCCAGTCTGCCCTGCACTTCCTCTGGAAACTGGCATGAATTTGTTAAAAAAAAAAAAAAAAAAAAAAAAGGGAAGCAAACGTCTCAAGAGGCCTGAACTCAAATGGTCTATCTTCATGCTTAAGGGCCCAGGCTAATCTGACAAGCCTTACCATGGAGGATATTCCCGCCGCTCAGGAGGCCTCCTCAGCTGTTAGTGAGGAAGGAGCCCTTGCAAGGCAGCAGGAAGCCCCGGGCTCTGGAGATCACTGCCTCTGGGGATCAGACCATCTGGAGCTCAGGGGCTCTGGGGCTCTGGGGCTCTGGGGCTCAGGACACCCTGGGTTAAGGGGCTCAGGAGCTCTAGCCGACCTCAGCACCAGCTCCTCGGGGTCACCTCAGTCACCCCCGCCCTCCCAGGGATATTCTGTGGTCTCCATGCCATGAGCTGGGCTCCTGGAGCCATTGTTCCCTCCACCCCCACCAAGGCTCCTGAGAAGGCCACACATGGGGCTCCCAGGAATCCTCCCAGTGGAGCCTCCACTCCTCTTCTTCCTCAGGACAAATGGCCTCCTCAGACTAGGAGGCTGCGCGACAGTGGGGACTGAGGGGAGAGCCCCGGGGCACACACTACCTTCCTCCCTAAAGTGCTTCTGTTCTTCAGCAGATGAGTGCAGGCAGCCCCAGCAGCGACACACGTACAGTGAGCGAGCGTTGGGCACTCCGAGTGGAGGAAAGTTCTGGAAGCAAACTGGCTAAGCATGCGCACTGTGCATAGCTGCACTAGAAGAGGTCACAGCATCTGTGGCTCAAGATTTCAATCCTTGGCTGATGTTACATCTGCCCAACTGGGCTCTGGGCCCTACTTGTCACTTGTGAACATTTATACTGAGTATTTACTGTACTAGACTTCGAGAGCATTCTTCCGGGAGAGGTGCTGGGTTATCATCATGTTCAAACACGGATCTTTGCAAACCCTCCTCCTAATAGGAGAGAATATAGAGAACCCTGGGAGCATTGCTTACTCTATCGGCTCAATGAGGACAGGCCACAGGGGACTGACTGCTTGTAGAGCTAAGTGACGTATTCACAAAGTCGGGATGCTGAATAAGGTAAAATTATTGCGCTGCGGGGTAAGCATGCAGAGTGGTCACATTACAGACGCGAAGAAGACACGAGCAGTGAGTGAATCGGGACTTGAGAAAGAATGATGCAATTAGTGTCTGGAAGAGTAAACTAGACAGCTCACACTGAGCCTTGTTCTAAGAAGTCTCCATCAGCTAGCTCTGCTAGAAAGAATAGCCACCGGCTCCCTGGGGATTGTGTTTGGCAGCGCGTTCTTTCTGTATACACTTTGACAGTTTCATATATGCACATACTGAATTGTAAGCATTTTCACCCACCATTGCCCTCTCTCATCCCTGCTGAAACCATTCTTCTTCCCGGAAATGCCCTTCCTACTTTGAACTCATTTCTTTTCTGACTCATAAACATTAAACTAAGGGTGGACCCTCCTGAGCCCCTCCCTAGGTATGATGAAATGATTGCCGAAGTTCTGCATGTCCTGAGCAGGTAAACACAGTAGCGGTGAGTTCCTGCGTGCATTGGGATGTCCCCGTTCAGAAAATGAGCAGTACTCCTCCCCAACTCTGGCTCTAACATTCTTTCTAGCACCTCCTCCCCTGGGATAGTCCCTGAACCTGGGGGCAGAGGTGACACAGATGTCCTGTTTAGAACCCTCTGCAGTCACTAAGTCTCTACCCTTTGACTAGCTACAAATCTCTGTTTGACTGCTCCCCACTGGCAGTATGTTCTTGCTACTAATCTTTAACAACCACTTGTGAAACTGGCCGTTGTTTTCTTGGGTGAGAGAGCCAAGGCCAGCAGAAGATATTTATGCTCAACAGTCACCAAGTAGTAAAACTGGTACCTGAACCCAGGTCCACCACAGTCCCAGTCATTACCAGGACTAAGCATAACCAATGGATAAACGCGTCAAAAGTCACCACAAGCTGTGCTTCTCAAAATGATTTTTGTAATTTTTTATTTAGATATTACTAATCCACAGAGAAAGGAATAAAGATTGTGTAGCGTGTAACATAAAATGCAAATATGCTATCTGCTTATTCTAAAACATGCATTTCTTAGGGATAGGGGAAGAATAATTACTCCAAGGACAACAATCAGTCTGGGAAGGCTAAAAAAATTCATAGACATTATCAGGGGAACAAGATGCAGATCTACAACCCCAATATCACTGAAGGTTGAGGCAGAAGAATGGCATGTTCAAAGCCAGCCTGGAGTACAGAGTGAGACCTTGACCTTATTTTTAAAAGAAGTCTGTGTTACAATGACTAGTTCAACCTAACCTTATAAAATTCATTTTAATATAATATATGTATATAGCATATATATATATATTTTTCCATTGCTCTCTGTAGGGAGAAATTTGCTATTGACTTTGATTATTTTAAAATGTTAATTACGTTACATAGTCTCTTTTATGGGGGAGTACATAATGAAAAAGTTGGTAAACTGATCAGAAGGCTTTCTTTTCATTCGAGGAATATGTCTAGTCTTTATTTTACCAAGACTAGGGTATATCTTGGGGTGTTGCCTGTGTAACTAAAGGCTCTCCAGAACTGCCTACCATTCATTCAAACCAGCTGACATAGGGGACGATGGATAGAGAGCGAAGGGAGTTGCAGGTGGGAGAGAGAGGAGAGGAAACGTAATTTATATGCTGTTGTTCATTTTTTCCAATGGTATTCTTCTAGGATGAGTTTAAAAGGAAGCAACATGAGCTAGTTTACTGAAACCCTGGTGCAGTCATCTCTAAAGGAAATAAAGCATTGAAAGTCTAGATGTAGTCTGTTTGAAGACAAAGTCTAGATGTATGATACCCAACTACAGCACAGTTCATCCTTAGCTGACATCTTTCCCTATTAATGAGTGTACTCAATGATCGTGTGTGGTAGAGCCAAAAAGTTTCTAGTACTTTTTGCCAGTCCTATCTTAATTAACAACTGTGTGAAGTAGAGCAAAAAGAAAGAATTTAATAGCTTTGCCAGTCTTATCCAGTGGTCAGTCAGGCAATCGACGTAGCTTCATTATACTCTAATTGTCTGAATGAGTATCAAAGGACTATATATAGCACCAACACTATGTGCACTTTTTTTTTGTTCCTTTTTCTCAGATCCTGTTTTGAAAGGGTCATTTTTGGCTTTGTTCCTTTGTCCTGAGTTTTTTTTCTTTCTTTCTTCCAGCTCTCATCCTGTCCCAGAAAAATGATATCCTCTGAGGACACTTGATATTATTTCTCTCATTGTCATACTAACTCCAGTTTTAGTTTCAACAGCTACAAGAATTTTGAACAGCCAGAACATTCTAATAGCTACTTTGTTTTTTTTAATTATTTGCTGTTGAATGCTGTTTAAAATCTGTAGCCTCTTTAAAATCCTTAGAAAATACACACATTAATGTATGTTCTCATTTCACAGTCATGCCATCAGTGATGCAGACACTTGGTGAAATATTTGGTACCTGTAGCAAGGAATGGAACAGCTGTGGCTTATGCAACTAATCTAACAAATAAAATGCTAGTAAACTGTAGAAACAATGAGACAAAGTGGATTCACCACAAGCAGAAAATAATCTAGTCCCTCAACAAATTAACAAGCTTCAAGTTGTCTGAGAAATATGAGAAAAGCCTAATGTAGCCATATAGTGTACAGATATATGTACACTACGAATACCAAGGAGTCACCTCCCTGCACTTTAATATGTCTCCTGTGGGAGACACACCTCCCACCTTCATTGTAGGGCACTGATATATACTCAGCAGATAATCCATTCTGCATCCAGGTAGCAACTCCGGCTGTGCTAAAAGCAGGCACTAGCGGTTTCATATCACTTCCTATAAACTACCCGTTTATGTGAAATGGAAATAAAACATGCAGAAATTCCCTGGGATCTGAGAGTAGGGTTTTCCCCAGGACAATCGAGTCTGTGGTTAATTTAGATCTTCTAGGTCAGCTGAGGAGACCAGCCAATCAGAGATGAGAAGGAAAAGGGACTTCCTAAATAAATATGATTCCCAGGAACATGTTCTCCAAAGACGTTCTCCGACTTGAATCCAACACAGTGACTCAATAGAACTCTGCTCTGCCATGAAGTCAACTGTTCTTTTTCTCTTGGGTATCATCCTCCTGGACCAGTGTGGGGTTCAAGGTGAGGAGTTTTGCATTGTATTAAGTTAGTAAATTCTGAGATATGCATCACTATAAAAAGCCTTCTTCGTTCAGCAGAATGTTTTGCATGCAATAAAAAGTAATATTGCTCACTCATCAAAGCATTTGGATGCTGTGAGCGATTATCCAAAGGTCATAATTTGTACCTGCCAAGTCAAATATGCCTTCTTGGTGTGTGTATTGTGGGTTTCCAATGAGGGCTCAAAATATATCTGAACATTTAATGAGAAACCCCTTTTCAGATGCAAAAGAGTTTCTGGGTGCTTTATTTCCATTTCACGTGAGTCTGTCATTTATCATACGAGGTATGAAATCTGTAGCATTGGCAACTGGTAGTGAGATAAGAGATCATTTTCTAAGTTGTCTCCTGCATCCTCTTCTTCTGATACTGTGCACTGATATGTGTGTCTGTGGTTAACCAACTGAGAATTCAGAAATCAGAGAGGCTGCCTCTGGCCCTTTTATTCATGACTCTATTTACCTTGGACAAATACCCTTCCTAGAATGTGCTTTCCACATCTTTAAAGTATAATAGAAAAACCTATGCAAATAGATGCTGAGTCTATGTGACTATAAGGGACAAAGACAATTATGAGGAGTGGGGGTGAGAAAGGGAAAGTATTGAAGTGGTAGGTAGTTATTTAAGTAGAACTTTCTGTCCATACCTACATTAACTCCATGCCGCTGAGGTCAGGTAATAAATGGGTTGAGGAACTGGTCCCCATGGTACAGATGGATTATACATGTATGCCTAACTTCAGTAGGGATTTAATTAAGTATTGTGGAAGCTTTCTGTTCTTCTCAGGTTGCATTGTAAGGTAGTGGACTCAGAGTGACCTAAACTGAAATTCTTCCCCTGTTCCCTTTTGCTAAATGACTTTGTCCTTAACCCTGGCTTCCTCATTTACAGAATGGAAATAATGCCTACCGTGAAACTCTGTGGTGATGATTTACACACACTCAGGGACAGCAGTAATGACTAAGTCAAATGCATGGGTCTAGACCTAATCATGTGCATTATCTTTCCCACAGGAACCCTAGTCATAAGGAATCAGCGATGCTCCTGCATCAGCACCAGCCGAGGCACCATCCACTACAGGTCCTTAAGAGATCTCAAACAGTTTGCTCCAGGTCCTCATTGCAACAAAACTGAGATCATGTAAGTGAAAGCTTCCAGGGCGTGTACTTCACACTGAACTTAGAGGGAGCCTCACCCTAGACTACTTGTTCACACAGACAGTTGGCTCCTCCGTAAATCTATCTACTCTATTTTTTCCTTCTCCCCCCAAATAAGAAATCTCTGATGGAGACTGAAAATGAAAGATGAAATGCCATTTAAATAATGAAGTGTTCCCAAGACCAACTTAACCTTTTTAAGGCTTCTTAGGATTCTAATTCAGAAAACATATATTTGAATAATGGTAAAAATTGGCTCTTGTGTATATGATCAAACTATACTGAGTGAAATTCTCAATGAATTAATAAAACACAATTTTTTAAACATAAAAGGAAATGCTGTTGGACTCCTAGATGCTTAACTGTTTAAGGCAGATTGTTGAAAAGAAGAAAACAGTCATAATTCTGCTCTCTTAGTCCCTCAGTACCTTTATCACACATATGCTCCTGCTTATATGTAATGCATGCTTGTATACATGCACACAAAAGTACAGGCAATAAAGTTACACATGATATCCAGCAGTTCCCTCTTCTCTGCCAATTCAAGTTCCTAAGTTTCAGTTTCCTGAAGTTAACCATGGAATATTCCAGAAACAAATGGTTCATAAATTTTTAGTAATTTCATTATGGTACATTGTTGCAATTATTTTATTTTGATATTACTTGTTGTTGATGATATCTTACTTTTAATTTATACATTAGACTTTAAGTACATAGGCACCATCTAAGAGGGAACATGGACATCTTCCCTTTGGATAAGGAGGAAGTTCCCATTCCTAATTTTCTTAACACACTAATAATGGACAGTTTCTCACATCAGTTAATTTTCTCTGATAATGTCATACTTGTTGGGTTGGGGGGGGGACACTAGGGATTGAACCCAGGACTTTGCATGGGTTATGCATATACTGTCCACTGGACACTACTCCTAAGTCCTAAGAATGACTTTCAAAAATTTTAAGGGGTCACTGGAGAGATAACTGAGAGGTAAATTGCACTTGTTTCTGGGTTTTGGTTTTGGTTTTTTTTGGGGGGGTTGTTTTGTTTTGGTTTTTAAGACAGGGTTTGTCTGTGTAGTTCTGGCTGTCCGGAATTCACTCTGTAGACCAAGCTGGCCTTAAACTCAGAGATCTGTCTACCTCTGCCTCCTTGCTAGGATTAAAGGCATGCATTGCCACCGGTCAGCTGCACTTGATGGTCTTGCAAAGGACTTGAGTGCAGCTTCTATCACCCACACTGGGCAAATTGCAACCATCTGTAACTCCACTCCCAGGAGATCCTACACCTCCTTGGGTTCAGTGGGCACCTGCATACAACTACACATGTGCACACAAAGACACATGTAAATTAAAAGTAAAATACTTTTTAATTCATTATTCTGCATGTTCAAGTGCACATGCCACACAGCAGGACAACTTAGGGGAGTCATTCTCTCCTCTGTCCTTATTTGGGGTTCTGGGGGTTGGATTCAGTTCTCCAGGCCTAGAAGGCAAATATGCTTACCCACTGAGCCAACTTGCTGGCCCTAACAATGACTTTTAATGGCTAAATTGTTTTACATCATATTGATATGCCATAATTTGTAGAATCAATGCTCATTGCTAGAAATGTAGGTTATGTCAAAAATTTCACTATTGTCACACTATTACTGTTGTGGTATTGTCTTTAATTCTTTCCTAGAAATACTCTCTAGAGATTAGGACTTTGTTTGGTTTTGTGACAGAGTCTTCTCATGTAGCCAAGGATAGCCTCAACCTCATGATTCTCTTTAATCAGCTACCTAAGTGCTGGGATTCCAGAAATAAGCCCCCATTTCCAACCTCTTGGAAATTGGGACGTGAAAGGCTATGTATATGTAAGGCCTTTGACACCTAAATCAAGGTAAAGCTATTCTTATTCTCAAGTTATCTAGAGAAATTAGTATTTTAAAAATGAGATTTCTCCTGAAAGGTCTGCTACAATTTCTGAAATCTTCCTGTTAATCTTAATACATTTTACTGTATTTCAAGTGGCTTGGTTGGAAAACTCAGTAAAACCCATGCTCCCCCCACACACTATTTCTACTAAGAACTGTTAATCATTGGGGAGAAAGCTCACTGGTGTTTCTCTGGCAGCGCTACACTGAAGAGTGGAACTCAAACCTGTCTGAACCCAAATTCAGCAAACGTGAAGAAGCTAATGAAAGAGTGGGAGAAAAAGGTTGGTGATGGGCGGGACACAATGTCTTTTTTTTAGAGAGTAACTCTGGAAGTCAGGGGATGCGGCCGTACCCATTAGGAATACATTTTCCATCCATTAAAATGGCATCAAACAGTAAGACACCACTGATCGCAGACCATCATTAACAATGTATGGAAATCAAGACTCAGTGGGAGACATGTAGAATAGTGTATATTCAAGAATCCTGAAATGTATGAAGGAAAGAGTAATTTGGCTTGGCCTGGAATGGTATTAAGGTAGACTTCTTTGTATCAAGTGACCTTTGATTTAGATCTTAAAGGAGAAGTTATTTACCAGGAAGTTAATTAAGTACAGTGTGGGTGGTAGAGGTTTCACGGGAAAGCAGGCTGTGTTCATGAGTGTGAGGTAATGCAGCTGGAATTTAAGTGTAGAGAACACAGCGCCTGAGCTGGGAAAGAAACCAGGACAAAGTGGGAAGAGCGCCAGCTGTTGAGCGTTAGGCAGCACATGGCCCTCCGGCATGGTCCTCCAGCATGGTCCTTTTCACTGTCAGTGGCTCTCAGCCTTCCTGATGCTGAGACCCTTTAATACAGTTCCTCATGTTGTGGTGACCCCGACTATAACATTACTTTTTCATAACTATAATTTTGCTACTGCTATGAATTGTAATGTAAATATCTGATAAGCAGAATATCTGATAAGCAACCCCCGGCGGGGCCTCCACCCACAGGCTGAGAACCACTAACTTACATGTAAGGTGGAAGATAGCAGTACCAGCCCCAGAGGGCTATGCTTGGCACCGGTGGGGGATGAAGGAGGAGAGAGTGAAGACAGTCAGAGGCCAGGAAGAAAGACAAAGGCCAGCAAAGAGGGGGTTGCTGTGGCTTCTTTGATGTAGGGAGAACTGATAAGGAGGCCAGTGCTCCTGAGAGAGCAGCGACTTAGGAGGTTCCGAGGAGAAGGAAGGATGGCGGTTCGAAGGAGTTCAACCATCCGGAGGGAAAATTACAACATTTGAAAGCATCGCCTTTTTCTTACTTCCTGCAGATCAGCCAAAAGAAGAAGCAAAAGCGGGGGAGAAAACAGCAAAAGAACAAGAAAACCGGAAAAGCTAAAAAACCCAAAGGTCCTCGTGCAAAAACTCCGTAAGAGACCACTTTACCACCAAGCGCTCTGCGTTTAAATGGCTTTTAGAACATACTGAAATGCCTTCAGTGGGGAGCGGGCTCTGATACATATACTTATTAACTTGGCTAGGAAATATAAAGCATGATTTTGAAAGTATAACCAATGCTAGAAAGTTAATTGTAAAATCCAAATAGTAAGGGTTGCTAGAGGCAAAAATTGTCCTTGTTAAACTCAGCCAACAAAATTTCATCAAGCTCTTGAGCATGGCCATGATAATATCAGATCTGGTCAAGTGTCCCTGGATCCTTATCCCATGCAACAGCTGTCTGGGCTTCTAGAGTCATACATTACAGCATCTGGAGAGTTTCTGAGACCCCTGTCACCAAGCCTAGGCCTGTTTGTATGCTGGTCATCATCAACTGCATGTGGGCCAGCCTACAGGCCCAGCACACAGTATGTCAAAGAGATCATGATAATGGTTTTTGGGTTCCACAGGCGACATCGCCAGACTTAGCTTTTAGAATCTTCCGTGTAGCTTTTGAGACCATGTGATTTCATTGTTGACTTGATCCCATCTCCAAGGCTCATTTCAAGTTTTGCTTCTTAAATAAAACCCTTCTAGAGGGCTGTGGGCATAGTTTGTGGTAGAGTACTTGCCTTGTACAGACAAGGCCTTGGGGTTGATCACTAACACTGCAAAAACTTAGCAGTTAAAAAACCTGTTTTCTGGCTACTCAAATTCTCTTGTCTCCTATTTCCCTTGTTGCTCAGTGTCTCACAAGTAAACACTTTGCTGTTATCTAATTATTTTGTGTGTGTTTTTCTCTTTCCAATAAGACTGTTGTTTTGAGGACAGGTCCCATGGGTTATTCCACTAAATCTTCCATGGTGCCTAAAACCTGATTTTGAACGATTTCTTAATTGTATGTGTTAGAGGTAGAAAGGCCATTAGACACTAGGCGTTGGCCAATCCTGGCTATTCCATATTGCACAACTCTAACCCTTGGTCTCCTTGCTTGCTCTCCCCACCCCCCTTTGGACAATTTCTCATCTGGCAATCCTGGAACTCACTATGTAGACAAGGCTAGCCTGGAATTCACATATATCTCCTTCTAAATGCGGGGGTTAAAGGTGTATACCTCTTTTTCTTTACTTTTTTCTCTCTTTTTCTACCTAGCTTTCTTATTATCTTCAGGCATTTTCAATACATGAGCCAGGATGAAAGTGTAGCCTTCCCTTGTGACGGAATGCTAGCATCTTAAACGCATTGGAATCGCATGTTTAAGACATTTGTGGCTATTCCCAGACTGTTTACAAAACATACAGGACATCCTGAAGCACAGAAGCTGACAACAAAAAGAAGCTTTATTGATCTGCAAGTGCCAGACCTTTCCCCCACTCAAAAATTCCTCTACCACTATTCCTGATCGGCCCACAATCTAACGAAACAGCTGCCAGCTCCTTTCCTAAGCTCAGGGGAATAACACCTTCCCTCATTTCAGAATTCCCAGAGTATTATCGTGTCAGTTGTCACATCAGAAAAGCAGTGGTAAGATGCCAAGGCAGGGGTTGGGCTGGAGAAGTGGTCCTCACTTGTAGAGGGACCAGAGTTCTATTCCCAGCAACCACATTGGGGAACTCACAACCACCTGGAACCCCAGCTCCAGGGAATCCAGTTCCCTCTTCCAGCTGTTGCAAGCACTGCATAGATGTGCACAAGCCCACGTTCAGGCATGACACACACATAATTTAAAAGCAAAATAAAATCTTCACAGACTTTTAAAAAGAAACCAATAGCTACAGGAAACAGTAAATTCTGTTGGTGGAGGCGTGGATGGGGCCAAGTTAGCCTCTGCTGGGGTTGGAAACTGCCTTAGAGAAGAGGAGGTCCGGTGAGCTAAGTAGGAAAGAATGTCTCTGGTAGAAATTCAGCCTTCA
This sequence comes from Mesocricetus auratus, assembly GCF_017639785.1. NCBI lineage: Eukaryota > Metazoa > Chordata > Mammalia > Rodentia > Cricetidae > Mesocricetus > Mesocricetus auratus. Next base: position 69,213,352 of record NW_024429190.1, on the reverse strand, counting down.
TTCATGTACTTCTCCAAATACTGTCATTCCTCATGCTGCAGGTGGTTTTGAATGTTGCTGGTGGGAATCCCAGCCAAATGCCAGCTCTCTCCAGGTAACTTAGTCTGGAAAAAAAACATCTAAAAACGTTTCTTAACTAATTAGCCTGTGGCCCTTGCACGTGACAGGTGTGCAGTGTACATAACTACTAGCCAAAGACTGTGTGTTTTCCCTAGGTAACCACAATGGATATATAGATATACTCTAAGTAATTTTTAATCCAAACAATACTGGCATATATGCTTTGAAGCTATTTTGTGAAAGGACAGTGATATCAATAAAAGCCCATTAATACCAAAATAAACTTTTAAAATGCCTTTGTCTGCCCTTTAGTTGCTGTGTGCTTCAGAGTCGTTCTCACATACCCTTTATTCATTTGCTTTTTGGCTTTCATCTCCTGCTATTGATGTCAATTGAGATAAAGACAGGAGAGCACTCGAATGGGCTTCTGAGGCACAGAGAAAAGGCTTCTGTGGGAAATAATACAACACTGCCTGCTAGTTAGGGTATCCACTGCTGTGTTGAAAACACCACAACCAAAAGCAACTCGGGAAGGAAAGAGATCATATTTCACTTATACTTCGAGATCACACTGTATCACTGAACGCAGTCAGGGCAGGAATTCAGACAGGGTAAGAACCTAGAAACGGGAGCTGATGCAAAAGAGGCTGCGAGGTTCCGCCTACCACCTTTCCCACCACAGCTTGCTAAGTTTGCTTTCCTATGGCACCCAGGACCCCCACCCCTGTGGTAGCATCACCCTCAATGGCCTGCACTCCCCCACATGAATCACTAATACCCTGCAGGCTTGCCTATAGCCCAGTCTTATAAACTCATTTTCCTCAACTGAGGGTCCCTCCTCTCTCATGACTCCGGTTGTGTCAAGCTGACATATAACTAGCCAATACACTACTTTACAATAACATAAACTTGTATGAGTTATATAGGGCTGGGCAGTGATGGTGGTGGTGTGAGCCTTTAATCTCAACATCTGGCAGGCAGAGACAGAGGCAGAGAGATCTCTCTAAGTTCAAGGCCAGCCTGGTCTGCAAAGCAAGTTTCAGAACAGCCAAGGCTATGCAGAGAAACCCTGTCTTGAAAAACCAACAAGAAAAGTTATGTAGGGGCTGGAGAGATGGCTGGGGGTTAGGTACACTAGCTGCTCTTCCAAAAGACCCAGGTTCAGTTCCCAGAATCCTCATGACATCTTACAACTGTCTATAACTCTTTTCTGTTGGCTTATTGGCCAGATCTGAACCTACTGATATTTTAACTACCTTCTACACCCTAAGGCACCTCAGTCAGCAACGTACCACTCAGACCATGGCCTGATGGGATTTCTGGCCCCTCCAGCACCATCTTGTAGATCTTAACCAAGTCTCTATCATCCTAATTATAATAAGGACTCCAGAATCAGATATTGCGGTGAAAACCTGCTTCATCAGAGAAGCCGAGAAGCAACCAGCTGGCTTCCTTTTTGGCTGAAGACCCAGCAAGAGAAGCATCTCTCCACCAGTCCCAAACCAGAAAAGGACTGAATTTCTAAGTCCCTCCCTATTCCCTCCTGTATGTCTCTATCTTCCCATGCCTTCCATACCCTGTATGGCAAATTCCTGTCAAGCAGTCACTGGCTTTATCCCCTGATTCAAGGCTAATTTTATTAACATGGTCTCAGAGTTGAACAGTGCCATCAAATCTCCCGCAACATAACTCAGTTCCAGGGGTTTGATTTCCTCTTCTAGCCTCCTACAGTGCCAGGCATGCACGTGTACACAGATGTACACTCAAGCAAAGGGTCCATACACTTAAATTAAAATGCAAAGAGTTATATAGCATTTCATTTATTCTGTAATTATCAAGAGTAACACTATTCAATAAGCCCAGCAAACCAAAAATCTCTTTTCCCTCCCCTAAAATCACATATGTTCAAATAGCATAAAGCCTCAAGTAGGGATGGTGGAGAACCCAAACCAGATCAATTAAGTCGAAGGACCTAGGATTTAGAAAGTTATCCTCCTCCAAAGGCCGCTCGGCCATGCTTCTCCACACCCTGAGCCTCTTTGCCATCTCTGGAGCACACTGAGTTCATTTCCTTTTCGGGGCCCAGACAGGATCCCTGTTATTCTGGATCGAGCTGTCACCAGAGTTGTGCTGTGTCAGCGTGGTTGTAATGGATGCTGGACTGTGTTGTGTTCATGTGGTTGTACTGGGAGCTAAGCTTGCTGTAATCTCTTTCCTGGTGTATTTCTCGGGCTTAATTACCAGCCTGTGGTTTCCTCTTTGGAGGAGATAAAGCCTTGAAGAGGTGGAGCCCCTGGGAGGAAATTAAGTAAGGATGTTCACTTGGAGAGGATGTTGAAGCCTAATCCTCCTGCCATGCCCACTTCTCTTTTTCATCCCGGATACCATGTTTTGAACAGTCCTTCTCTGCCATGAAGCCTTCCATGTGCTGTGTGTGCCTCATGAGCTCAAAGCAACTGGGCAAAGGAACCACGAGGTGAAACCATAGGCTAAAATATACCCCTCCTCCTTTTAAGTGGATTGGTTTGCACAGTTATTCTAGTGATGGAAAGTCAACATAGTTATGACACTTGGATTAGCTCTATGCAGTGTGGGATCTCTGGGAAGGTTGATGGCAGACAGAAAACATCAGCCCGTACAACTGAGATAGTGAGAAGCCAGACTGGTGGGGTGTTAGGGCAGGTGTTATCCACTAGTGGTATACATGAATTTCCCAAGGGCCTTTACTTATGAGGCCACTGGATGCTGAGAAAAGAGCAAAGACTTTTAGATTGTAAGATTAGGAACACTTGAACACACTGTTGGGCTGTATGACCTTGGTTCATGCATATAGCTTCTCTCTACATTCATTTCCTCATCCAGGATCATCGTGAGAGACTGAATGCATATGGATCTTGGTGTGTAGGGAGTACTAGGCCCCCCTTGCCCATTTATCACTGCTGGACCTGCCTCTCACCAAAGGCTATCCCATGCCTCATGGACAAAAGGCTGTGTAGATGAAAAACTATGTTGGAGAAATGAGACTCCCTGAGCAGGTCTCACTAGGGACATTTTCATGGCCTCTTTCCTGGGTTACCATAGTGGTTTCCTATATTCTCTTGCTTCCCTACTACCCACAACAACCAGGATAATCTTTTTAAAATAATAATGCAAGGGCTGGAGAAATGAGTCAGAGGTTAAGAGCACTGGCTGCTCTTCCAGAGGTCCTGAGGTCAATTCCCAGCACCCACATGGCGGCTCACAACCATCTCCAGTGAGATCCGATGCCTTCTTCCCGTATGCAGGAGAAACACTGTGTACATAATGAGCAAATAAATCTTAAAAATAAAATAAAAAATAAGAATTCAAAATGTAATACTTTGCTTAAAATCTCGGAGTTTACAGTTGGGTCAGATGTGCCACATTGACCCCTGCCGGGCTCTGCCTGCCTCTCTGATTGTGCTCCTTCGTGTACGAGCCTCAGCTTTCTGTCTCTTGGGCACACTGAGTTCGTTTCCTTCTCAAAGCCTTTCGTAGATTCTGCTTGTGCTGGGCTGGACTGTGCCATCCACTTGGTAGGACAGGATCTGGATTTCCTGGGTGATTCATAATGATGGAAGAGTGACAATAATCTTCAGAGGACGACTAGACAAGCTGGAATGCGCTGGCTCTTAGCTTGACCTGGTCTCTTCCTGTGCAGCTGGCTCCTCGTCCCCATTGCTGACCTTGTGCTGCTGGTGCTCCCACGTCCCCAGGAGAAGCAGATGGGTCTTCGGAGGCCACACTGATACAGAAGCAGCAACTTCCCATAAACCTTAGCAACCCTTATTTGGCAACTGGGGATCATCTTGAGTTTTCTCATGAGCTGAAATGTCCAGCTGGCCCAGAACTTCTGCTCTAGTCAATAATTCTTTCTTCAGTCCCCTGATTTTTCCCATTGGGACTCTCACTTCCCAGTCTCCTCCCCGAATTCCTGTAACAAACCCTTTGTTCCCACAATGTCTAATAGAGACTCTGTTCCCTAACTGATAAAATTTGTGTAAAAGCACTCTTCACCATTTAGGTTTCAGGTTTATCTATTAGTGACTTTTCTAGAGCTATGATAAAACACTATGACCAAAGGCAACATATAGAAGGAAGGGTTTATTATGATTCCTGAAGGGTTACAGTCCATCATGGCGGCAGGCAGCAAATAGGATGGCAGAAATTGCTGAGAGCTCACATCCTGAACCAAAGCCAGGAAGCTGAGAGTGAACTATGAGAGACAGAGAGGAGAGGAAGGGAGAGATGGAGGGAGGAAGGGAGGGAGGGAGGAAGATATTATGTAAGATAGTGTTATCTTCTCCTTTGCAAAACTGGGGCATAGCTTTAAAGCATTCCCGCTAAGAAAATCATAGCAAATGATGTAATTATATATATGTATATGTATGTATATTGGTTTTTACGAGACAGGGTTTCTCTGTATTGTTTTGGAGGCTGTCGGTTCAGCCCGGCTTCGAACTCACAGAGATCCACCTGCCTCTGCCTCCCGAGTGCTGGGATTAAAGGCGTGCGCCACCACTGCCCGGCGATGTAATTATATTTTAACACAAAAATATAAAAAGAAAAGAAATTCATAGTGAAGTAATTATTAATAAAGCAACCTAGCCTAGCAAAAGAGTTAAGGTATGCATATATTGTATGTATGCTCTAAATTCACCTTGCAGATGTACATCCCTTCTCGCCTCTGAGGACGCCTGCATTCCAGCGTACATACCCACACACATACACAGACACATGCACATAATTAAAAAGAAATCATTAATAAAGCTTATGTGATTATTTCTTGCTCTCCACCTACGTCCACAACGTTACATCGCTTGGCTACAGAAATTCCATCTTCTTCACCACTGTACACCTAGAGTATAGAGCAGATCCTGGCATTTAGGAATCCCTTAAGAATTTTTTTAGTCCATTGGTTACATGCTTCACCTTATGCTTTCTCAACGGCCTTTTCCAAGCCCATTTCAACTCTTCTGGTCATGGTCACCTACACGTGCACTCCTTTCTACCTCCAGCCTGGCCCGTCCTGCACTTGCCTGCTCTCTGCCTGACTTCTGCCGCGCGTGACCCAAGTCCCACTCTTTCAAAACTGCATCCTGGGATGCCCCTGGCCACACTGAAGTCTCTGACTGACAAGTGCCTTCAAGTAGGAAGAACTGTTCTCCCATTCACTTTTTAAAATTGTTTTCCTATGCCAAGAAGCACTGTACTCTCAAACAATGAATAAAAGACTTGGTTATTTCCTCTTTTGTTTAAACTGGCAGGCTCTCAGTCAAGTAATTGGGAGAGATCTATGCATGAGAAAATGGAAAGTTGTTCCGTGCCCACTAATGACGGCAAGACTCAGAGCCTCAGTGCTTTTCCACTGAGCTACAATCCAAGACCAGCAACAGGGCTCTTGGCAACTGAACAGTCTAGACTTCATCCCTGAATAAGATTATAAACTGTAATAAGCAGATAAAAGATTAGGGGAAAGGTTTCTTAGTGTTCTATTGCTCTGAACAGACACCATGACCACAGTAACACTTACAAAGGAAGGCATTTAACTGAGGCCTATTTACAGTTTCAGAGGTTTAGTCCATTGTCGTCATGTTGGGGAGCATGGCAGCATGCAGGCAGACATGGTGCTGGAGAAAGAGCTGAGAGTTCTATGTCCAGATCAGAAGGCAGCAAAGAGAGAAACTGGGATTGACTTGGTTTTGGGGGGGGGGCGAAGAGGGGAATTCAAGACAGTGTTTGTTTCTCTGTGGAGCCCTGGATGTTCTAGAAGTCATTCTGCAGACCAGGCTGGCCTCAACTCAGATCCAATTGCCTCTGCCTCCTGAGTGCTGGGATTATCCCACCCCCAGTGACACACTTCCTCTAACAAAGCCACACCTACTCCAACAAGGCCACACCTCCTAATCCTTCTCAAGCAGTGCTACTCCCTGATGCCCAAGCATTCCTATTCAAACCACCAGGGGGGAGGGTTACTAGTGATGCATAACTATTTGTTTCTAAAAATCTTCCATAAACCAGGTATGGTGGCCCATGTGTGTAATCCCAGAATGACAGATTTGCCAAGTTTTCAAATTCAAAGCCAGTCTGGGATATACAGCCAGACACCCCTCAAAAAACAAACAAAAAAAAGTTGACTATATAAATAATGAAATCTTATCCCTTGAATGTCACCCCTTCCCATGTCACCCCCTCCCCATGTCACCCCCTCCACATGCCATCCTCTCCCCATGCCACCCCCTCCCCAGGTCCCCATATGCACCACAATGGCAGGGTTTTTTTTTCTTTTTAAATGAGATTCTAGAGGTAGAACTCCATCTTTATGCTCAAAAGGCAAGCTAGTTAAGGACTGAACTATCTCCTTGGCCACAACTTTTTTTAAATTAATGAAGTTTGAAACAACTAATGGAGTACACAAAGAGAACCAAACATGTTTCTACTCTGAGCTTTCAGTGTAAAGACAGAACACAAAATTATTCAATGATTTTTTTTTGAGAAATACTTCATTTTTCAAGGACCTGACAGTAATTTTTAAGAAAAATAAATCTAAGAATAATGCTCAGACAATCCTGCATTAAGCCCAGGATTACAGATTTATTCTCAGACAACCTCAATAATTCTCTTTTCCCCAGAAAGAAAGAAAAAAAGATGGGCTTGTGAGTAACATTCACAATAAATATACAAAATATAGGAACAGGAAAGAACAATGAAAATGAAGCTATTGGCCAGTGAAGTGAGCCGGCTCAGCAGGTGGCTATGCCTGTCCCCAGGCCAGGCAACCCCAGCGTGATCTTATAGAAGACTGAAGTTTGTTATGCTGGTTTTCACGTGTAGTCTTTTTGTCAAGAAAGGCATTTTTCTTAATAAAACAGAGCGAGCGCTCCCCCTAGTGGCTACTTTAGGTTTCTTAAAACAATGTTTTAAACAGACCTGGTGTTTCTGGGTGTTCTCAGTGTTGACTTCTTTTCTTTTAATGTGCGTGGTGTTTTGCCTGTATCTGTGTATGCACACCGCATGCAGGCAGAGTACCTGCAAAAGGCAGAAGAGGGTGGCAGAAACCCTGTTACAGACCATTGTAAGCAGGCTTGTGGGTTCTGGGACTTGAACCTAGGTCCTCTGCATGAGCTCTTACACTTTTGAGGCATCTCTCCAGCCCCTTCAATGTTGGTTTCGAATGGCACTAATGAAAATTCCCGTTGAAATTATCTTTGAGATACGTTTTTAATTTTTCTGGGTTTTATTTAGATTTATTTATTTCATACATATGAACATTTTGCCTGCAGGGATGTAGGAGCACTGTATGAATGCCTGATCCTGAGGAGGTCAGAAGAGGGCATCAGATCCCTGGAACCGGAGTTTCATGTGGTTGTGAGCCACCATGCAGCTGTTGGGAACTGAACCTCTCTCTCCTCTACAAGAGTAGCAATTGCTCTTAACTGAGAAACCATTTCTCCGGTTCCTCTGTGTGTGTGTGTGTGTGTGTGTGTGTGTGTGTGTGTGTGTGTGTGTGTGTGTGTGTGCATCTAAAGTATTTTAAACTGATTTGGCCAAGGAGATACTGGCACTTGATAGCTGTTGGATGAAGAAGAGTCAGTTCTCTTGAAGAATGCAGTGCCTATGAAATAGACCATGCTCCAATAGAAGGCTACACATCCCAAAATATACAAACAGCACAAATCAGACTTGCAGGGGGAGGGAGGAGGAGGGAACTGGGCAGAGTTGAGGAGGGGTGAATGTGATCAAAACACGTTGTAGGAAATTCTCAAAAATTTAATTAAAAAATTGCTTTACTCTTACAATTGAAGAATCAAAAGAAACTTAGTCATCCATCTGTTCATTCCACAAATATTAACTGGCTGGGCTGGTCCCTACACTGCACATGCCTGCCCTGCTCTAAGTATTAGGGGTATAGCAATGAACAAACCCCAAGGTCTCAAATAGGTTATCATTGAGTGGAGATTTGAAACCTCGAAAAACAAGACTTAATGGCTTCAATGAGAGGAACTAGCATACGGGAATCACATGTGATCAGGGTCTGAAAGGACTTTGTTCATTTGGTCCTCTGTAGCAAGTTACCTCCAACTGAGGGGCTTACACACAATAATCATTTCTCACAGTTTGGGAAGAGAGCCTTAGGATCCAGTCACCAGCACTAAAAGTTAGTGGCACACGCCTTTAATCCCAGCACTCTGGAGGCAGAGGCAGGCAGAGCTCTGTGAGTTCGATGCCATCCTGGTCTACAGAGTGAGTTCCAGGACAGCCTCCAAAACAATACAGAGAAACCTGTCTCAAAAAACAAACAACAAAAAAAAACCCACAAAACAAAATAAGTATCACAGGAAAACGGGCAGGGAACATGGCAAGAGGACAAATGGCAAAAGAAATGTGGCCCTGACCCTGTCACTAAGGGTGCTCTCTGTGCTTGCTTCTGTCTCCATTCTTGCCTCAAGCAACAGCTTTGTCATAAAACATGGAAAGAGGCCACATGGCAAAATGTTTACAGACTGAAAACCTCTGTGACTAAACCCAGCTAAAGCTAGTGGAGCCTGGCATGGTTACACAATGACAAAGACGAGGGAAATTGTTACCGGGGAAAATCTCATCCTATAAAATACCCTACCTAAAGCCCTAGAGTCAACAATTGTCGACAGTCCACCAGAACTAAATCACAGCATTTGTCCATCACTCACCCAGAAAACACAGTTCTAAAGGTCACATGACTGAGCAAGTATCATTTGCTGTACACTGTTCCACCAGCTGTGAAAACACCTTTAACAAGCCTGTGTTACCGCCATCATGGCTGCTTTGCAGAAGAAACCTAGAGGCCACTTTTGCTTAAACCCTGATACCCATGGGTATCTTGTAGACAGCGAAAAAAAGCTTGGCATCTCTGTCTTCCTGTTGTGTCTGTCACCTTTGCTGTCTTAATCCTTAACCCAGATACTCTACTCTGACATAACCATTTTCAAGTATTTGTCTAAGACTACCAAACAGAATTAACTAGGCCCAGCAGCTGTTGGCGCCATGTGTTCCCTCTACCCAACTCTGTGGGGAGCAGGGGAAGCCCTGCATGAATGTGTGCAGTTGACATGAGCACAACCATGTCAAGGACCCCATTTCCTCAGTGTCAGGGAAATGGTAAAGCCTTCTCTCCAGGCCTGAGTGCAAATGCTGATAATGTATAGAGAAAAGGTTCGCCAGCACTTTCTCTCACCTCACCCCACCTCCCCATCTTTAGGGCCCCAAGACTGCTCTCCTGCAGAGCCAACTCCTACAGAGAATAGCTAAACCTGCTTCCTTTTCTGCTGCATGGAAAGCACTGCCCCCTGTTCAACTGTATATAATAAACACACTGAGCTCCCTGCCTCCCTGTTCAACTGTATATAATAAACACACTGAGCTCCCTGCCTCCCTGTTCAACTGTATATAATAAACACACTGAGCTCCCTGCCTCCCTGTTCAACTGTATATAATAAACACACTGAGCTCCCTGCCCCCTGTTCAACTGTATATAATAAACACACTGAGCTCCCTGCCCCCTGTTCAACTGTATATAATAAACACACTGAGCTCCCTGCCTCCCTGTTCAACTGTATATAATAAACACACTGAGCTCCCTGCCTCCCTGTTCAACTGTATATAATAAACACACTGAGCTCCCTGCCTCCCTGTTCAACTGTATATAATAAACACACTGAGCTCCAGGCTGCAGAGAGCCCAGGCCAGCTCTTCCGTGTATCTTTCCTTCCTGCCTTCATTACTCCAGTCAGGTCAGCCCTGGAACTGTGCTGAATGCCATGCTACCTTTGTATTTTCGGGCAGCTGGAGCACCCACAGCTCCTCAGACTCATGACAAGACCAGGGCCATTTGCTGAAAGTGATTCTCTGGGCTGGAGAGAGCAGTCAGTGGTTAAGAGCACTCGCTGCTCTTTTAGAGGAGGGTCGGTGTTCAGTTGGCTCACAAACATCTGTAACTCTAGTCTAAGGGATCTGACATCATCTTCTGGCCTCCATGGGCACCAGGCATGCACATAGTGCACAGACCTACATGTCGACAAAACACCAATATACATAAACAATATGCATATATACATCAACAATATACATAAACAAAATTCCTGGGCTAAATCACCCATCTCTAGGCTGCAAACATCAAGGTTAGAATACTTGCACATGGAAGGAAAAATCCTTTCAAACTGTGCCCAGGAACATAATGGACAGCTACCAAACTTTAGCACGCGCGTGTGCACACACACACACACACACACACACACACACACACACGGGGGCGGGGGCGCCCTTTGCTAAGTCCACCATCTTTTCGATGAGTGTTAACTTATGCTCAAGTGCTCATGTCCCACTATAGGAGTGAGCCTCACCTGCCTGGTTCATAATACACAACTTGCTCCCATTGCTACTGTTTCTAGGCTGCTGTGAGATCCTGCAGTGAGGAATCAATATGGAAGAGATGTTGAAGCTCTCTGTAGAACACTAACCCCTTCGTGAGAAGTCTTGACCTAATTACCCTCAGCACCGTGTCCAGATGTGATTACAGAGTTGCCTTGATTTGGACTCTAAAATAATGGCAGTGACCTTGGGTGAAGATGGTCTGGGAAACTGCTTAGAGTTGCCTGGATTGAATGTTGTAATCCAGGCAAACCTGGCCGGGCCTCTCATCCACCTGTGCATGGCAGGTGTATGTGCCCTGGATCTTTAAAAGAAAGGCTCGCCCCTCTGGTCCCTACCCTGTGCTTGAGGTGAGTGGGGGCTCTGCCTTGGGCCCCAAATCCCAACATCCCCCTGGTTCTGTGTCCCTGGGCATGTCCTGCACCTTGAGAGGACCTACTCCACCGGAAAGGATCACCCTGAGTCTGGCCACACCTCAGCCTTCAGTCCCCTCTGGTCCCTGCCCTATGATTGGGTCTTTAGTTCCCTCTGATCCCCACCTGTGCTTGAGAGTGTCTCAGACCCACCTGCACCCATCATAAGACCCATTGGAGTATTAGACATGCTTGAATGCACTGGAATAGATCCTTAGACTCAAACACACCAGGAGAGGAAGAGACCCCATGAGCTCCCACTGAAACAAGGGATGGGAAGATGGCAATATAGAAACACAGTCAACAACAGAAGAACCAGTATGACACCACCAGAGTCTAGAAACTCTACACCAGCAAGACCTGAACATCCCAACACGGATGAAACAGAAAAGAATGACATTCAAAACAACCTCCTGAAAGTGAGGGGCCCTCAAAGAGGATATGAGAAAATCCCTTAAAGAAATGGAAGAAAACACAAACCAAAAAATTCAAGAAATCAACAAATCTCTTAAAGAAAGCAAGGAAAGCCAAGAAAAAACAATCAAACAGATGAAGGAAACAATTCAAACAGTTCAAGACCTGAAAACTAAAATGGAGACAATAAAACACAAACTGAGGTAATGCTGGAAACAATCAGGAAATACAGATGCAAGCATAACTAACAGAATACAAGAGATGGAAGACAGAATCTCATGCACTGAAGATAAACTAGAGGAAATAGATTCATCAACAAAAGGAAGTCTTAAATCAAACAAATCCTTAAAATAAAATATTCAGGAAATATGGGACACTGTGAAAAGATGAAACCTAAGAATAATAGGTATAAAAGAAGGTGAAGAAGCCCAGTTCAATGGTGCAGAAAACATATTCAACAAAATCATAGAAGAAAATTTTCCCTTCCTGAAGAGGGAGATGCTTATGAAAGCACAAGAAGCTTACCGAACACCAAATAGAGTGGATCAAAAAAAAGTTCCCTCACCACATAATAATCAAAACACCAAACATACAGAATAAAGAAAGAATATTAAGAGCAGCAAAGGAAAATGGCCAAGTAACAGATAAAAGCAAACCTATCAGAATTACATCTGACTTCTCCATGGAAACTCTGAAAGCCAGAAAGTCCTGGATAGATATTCTACAAACACTAAGAGACCACAGATTCCAGCCCAGACTACTATTCCCAGCAAAACTCTCAATCACTATAGATGGAGAAAACAAGATATTCCGTGACAAAACCAGATTTACACAATACATATCCACAAATCCAGCCCTACAGAAAGTTCTAGAAGGAAAATTCCAACCCAAGAAAGTTAACTACACTCAAAATAACATGGGCAATAGATAATCATACTTTATCAGAAGTCAGAAATAGGGAAAAAACTCACACACAAAACCACCACCAAAAACGGATCCAAAGTAAACAAGAATCAACAATCAATGGTAATTAATATCCCTGAATATCAATGGTCTTAACTTACCTATAAAAAGACACAGGCTAACAGAATGGATATGAAGACAGAATCCATCCTTCTGCTGCATACAAGAAACACACCTCAATTTCAAAGACAGATGTTATCTCAAAGTTAAGGGTTGGGAAAAGATTTTCCAATCAAATGGTCATAAGAAACAAGTGGGTGTCGCTATCCTAATATCTAACACAATAGACTTCAAACTAAAGTTAATCAAAAGAAATGAAGAAGGTCATTTCATACTCATCATAGGAAAAATCCATCAGGAAGAAGTCTCAATTCTGAACATCTATGCCCCAAATATAAAGGCACCCATGTTCATAAAAGAAATATTACTAGAACTCAAATCACACATTAAACCCCACACACTTATAGTGGGAGACTTCAACACCGCACTCTCACCACTGGACAGGTCCACCAGACAGAAACTTAACAAAGAAACAATGGAACTAACAGAAGTTATGACTCAATTGGGTCTAACAGACATCTATAGAACATTCCATCCAAACAAACAAACAAACAAAAAAGAATATAGCTTCTTCTCAGCACCACATGGACCCTTCTCTAAAATCAACCACATACTTGGCAATAAAACAAACCTTAACAGATACAAAAAAATTGGAATAACCCCCTGAATCTTGTCAGACCACTATGGCTTAAAATTATAATTCAACATCAACACAAATTGCAGAAACCCCAGAAACTCATGGAAATTGAACAATGCTCAACTGCATCACCCCTGGGTAAAGGAAGAAATAAAGAAATCAAAGACGTCCTAGAATTCAATGAAAATGAAGCACAACATATCCAAACCTATGGGGTACTCTGAAAGCAGTTCTAAGAGGCAAGTTCATAGCACTAAGTGCCCACATGAAGAAACTGGAGAATAGTCACACTAGAGAATTAACAGAACACCTGAAAGTGCTAGAACAAAAAGAAACAAACTCACCCAGGAGGAGTAGATGCCAGGAAATAATCAAATTGAGAGTTGAAATCAATAAAGTAGAAACAAAGAAAACAATACAAAGAATCAATGAAACAAAGAGTTGGTTCTTTGAGAAAAATCAACAAGATAGACAAACCTTTATCCAACCTAACCAAAATCAGAAATTAAAAGGGGGACATAACAACAGACACTGGGGAAATCTAAAGAATCATTAGGTCATACTTTGAAAACCTTTACTCCACTAAATTGGAAATTTTAAAGGAAATGGATGATTTTTCTGGATAGATATCACTTACCAAAATTAAATTAAGAACAGATGAACAATTCAAACATATCTATAACCCCTAAAGGAATAGAAGCAGCCATAAAAAGCCTTCCAACCAAAAAAAGTCCAGGGCCAGATGGCTTCAGTGCAAAATTCTACCAAAAATTAAAGGAAGAGCTAATATCAACACTCTTCAAATTGTTCCACACAATAGAAGCAGAAGGATCACTGCCAAACTCTTTTTATGAGGCTACAATTACTTTAGTACCTAAACACACAAAAACACAACCAAGATAGGGAATTACAGACCAATCTCCCTCATGAACATTGATGCAAAAATATTCAATAAAATCCTCTCAAATCGAATCTAAGAATACATCATAAAAATCATCCACCATGATCAAATAGGCTTCATCCCAGGGATGCAGGGATGATTCAACATATGAAAATCCATCAATGTAATTCACCATATAAACAATCTGAAAAAAAAAACATGATCATCTCACTAGATGCTGAAAAAGTCTTTGACAAATACCAATACCCCTTCATGATAAAGGTCTTGGAGAGATCAGGAATAACAAGAACATACCTAAACATAATAAAAGCAATATACAGCAAACCAACAGCCAGCATCAAACTAAGTAGAGAAAAATTCAATGTGATTCCTCTAAAATCAGGAACAAGACAATCTCTCCATATCTCTTCAATATTGTACTTGAAGTTCTTGCTAGAGCAATAAGACAACAAAAGGAGATCAAGGGGATACGAATTGGAAAGGAAGAAGTCAAACTTTCACTATTTGCAGATGACATGATAGTCTATGTAAGTGACCCAAAGAATTCTACCAGGGAACCTTCAGCAAAGTGGCAGGATACAAAATTAACTCAAAAAAATCAGTAGCCCTATATATAGACAATAAAGGGGGTGAGAAAGAAATCAGAGAAACATCACCCTTTACAATAGCCACAAACAACATAAAATATCTTGGGGGTAACTCTAACCAAACAGGTGAAAGACCTGTATAACAAGAACTTTGAGTCTTTAAAGAAAGTAATTAAAGAAGATACCAGAAAATGGAAAGATCTCCCATGCTCTTGGATAGGTAGGATCAACATAGTAAAAATGACAATCTTTCCAAAAGCATTCTACAGATTTAATGTAATCCCTATCAAAATATCAGCACAATTTTTCACAGACCTTGAAAGGCCATTCCCCAACTTTATATGAAAAAACAAAAGAACCAGGATAGCCAAAACAACCCTGTACAATAAAGGAACTTCAGGAGACATCACTATCCCTGACTTTAAGCTCTACTATAGAGCTATAGTTCTGAAAACAGCTTGGTATTGGCACAAAAACAGACAACCCACACACCTTTGAACACCTGATCTTTGACAAAGAAGCTAAAACAATACAATGGAAAAAATAAAGCATCTTCAACAAATGGTGCTGGAGTAACTAGATGCTGGCATGTAAAAGACAGAAGATAGATCCATATCTATCACCATGCACAAAACTGAAGTCCAAATGGATCAAAGACCTCAACATCAACCCAGCCACACCGAACCTCTTAGAAGAGAAAGTGGGAAGTACCCTTGAATGAATTGGTACAGGAGACTGTTTCTTGAACATAACACCAGTAGCACAGACACTGAGATAGACAATTAATAAATGGAACCTACTGAAACTGAGAAGCTTCTGCAAGGCAAAGGACACAGTCAACAAGACAAAACGGCAGCCCACAGAATGGGAAAAGATATTCACAAACCCCACATCTGACAGAAGGCTGATCTCCAAAATTTACAAAGAACTCAAGAAGCAAGTCTCCAAAACACCAAAGGATCCAACTCAAAGGTGGGGTACAGAACTAAATAGAGAATTCTCAATAGAGGAGTTTAAAATGGCTGAGAGACACTTGAGAAAGTGCTCAACATCCTTAGCCATCAGGTACATGCAAATCAAAACAACTCTGAGATACCATCTCACTCCCATCAGAATGGCTAAAATAAAAAACACTAATGACAGTTTATGCTGGAAAGGATGTGGAGAAACAGGAACACTCCTCCACTGCTGGTGGGAATGCCAATTTGTACAGCCACTTTGGAGATCAGTATGGAGATTCCTCATGAAAATGGAAATCAGCCTACCACAAGATCCAGCAATTCCACTCTTAGGAATATACCCAAAAGATGTACACTCATACAATAAGGACATCTGCTCAACTATGTTCATAGAAGCATTATTTGTAATAGCCAGAACCTGGAAGCAACCTAGAAGCCCCTCAACTGAAGAGTGGATAGAGAAAATATGGTACATCTACACAATGGAGTACTATTCAGCAGGAAAAAAAATGGAATCTTGAAATTTACAGGCAAATGGATGGCACTAGAAGAAACCATCCTGTGTGAGATAACCCAGTCACAAAAAAAAAAAAACATGGTATGTACTCGCTCATATATGGACCGCCAGAGAGTCTGGGAAGCAGGGAGGACCCTAAGAGAGATATGCATGGTAACCTGGAGAAGGGTTATGGGAGGAGATCTCTTAGTGGGGGGGGGAGATGGGAGAAAGAGAGGGGGAGAAGAGGAGGACACGAGGGGGGGGGAGGGGAGCAGGAAGGTTGAGGCTGGGCAAGAATAGAGAGAAGAATGAGAGATACCATAATAGAAGGAGCCATTATAAGTTGGAGGAGAGATCTGGCACTAGTGAGATCTTCACAGATCAATAAAAATGACACCAACTGGCATTAAGGCTACCTTAAATGTTCTCCCCTGATAATGAGATTGATGACTACCTTATATGCCATCCTAGAACCCTCATCCAGTCGCTGACGGAAGCAGAGGCAGATACCCACAGCTAAAAACCGAACTGAACTCCTGGAACCCAGTTGCAAAGAGGAGTGATGAGCAAAGGAATCAAGATCAGGCTGGCGAAACCCACAGATGCAGCTGACCTAAACAAGGGGGAATGCATGGACTCCAGACTGATGACTGAGAGACCAGCATGGGACTGATCTAGATACCCTCCCCATCCTGGGTGTCAGAGAAGAGGCCTCAGCAATTTATGGGACCTTGGAGAGTAGATCAATTCCTGGCATACAAATGGACTCTGGGAGCCCTTTCCACATGAAGGGATGCTCTCTCAGTCTGGACACATGGGGGAGGACCTAGGCCCTGCCCAGGATTATATGACAGACTCTGAAAATCCCTCATGGAAGGCCTTACCCTCCCTGGGGAGCAAAGGGGAGATGAGTGGGATGGGGGTTGTGAGGAATGGGGGGCGGCTAGGGGAGGAGGGGAGGGAGAGGGAGCTGAGAGTAACATGTGTAAAAAGTTAAATAAAAAATTATTATATAGCCGGGCGGTGGTGCCGCACGCCTTTAATCCCAGCACTCGGGAGGCAGAGGCAGGCGGATCTCTGTGAGTTCGAGGCCGGGCTGGACCGACAGCCTCCAAAACAATACAGAGAAACCCTGTCTCGTAAAACCAAAAAAAAAAATTATTATATAAAAAGAAAGGCTCCACCCACTCCATTCTTCTTCTGCTCTTCTCATTTGGCTCTCTCTTTCCCGCTGTTCCCCTGGGGCAGACAGAACTTTTTCTGTCTCCCTCTTCTGTCCTCTGTCTGTCTCTGTGCCTCTTCACCACTCCCCCCCCCCCTTTAATAAAACTTGTCACTAAGCTCGGTCTACCTGGCATGTTTGTCCCTCCGCCTCGGTCACCCTCACCTGCCGTGGAATCCTCCAAGGCTCCCCTCGCACTTTATCTAACACTAAATCCCAGCTTCCTTGACACCAGCAAACTTCGGCAAATCATCCTTTGAGCCTCACCTTTAAAGACAACAGTGCATTCAGGCATTGTGCTGGCCTGCCCCATGACCCGGCAGAATGCACTCAGGCAGTTCCCTGGTCAGGCTGGGGTTCCATGACTATTAGTCTGCACGCAGGTGCAAAGGACCCCTTTAAAAGAAAGACACTCCCCCACCCCGCCCACTTACGCTCCTCTCTCCTCATTCTGCCCCTGTCTCCCTCTTCCGTTCTGTCCTCCCTCTGTGTCTCTTTGCCTCTTTTCTCTTTCTTTCCTCCTCTCCCCTTTCTAATAAAACAACTCACTCAAATTGTCTTCCTGGCGTGTTTGTTGCCCCCACACACACCCTGGTCACCCTCGCCGTCCATGGAATCCACCAGGGTACCCCACGCAGGACTCCCTTCCAGCTTTATCCTAATATTTGTGCAAAAGAACAGCAGGGATGCTCTGAGGGTTAAAGAGAATGTAAGAGAAGCCCGTGAACAGTACGGGCACAGGGTGGGTGATAGCGTGTTTTTGTATTAACACTGCATTATTTCATTCATTCATTCATTCATTCATTCATTCATTCACCCAGCCAGCTACCTCACGTTCACTGATGCGCATTGTTTGGTTGTAGAAACTTCTCTGCAAAGCACCAGATCTGAATTTAAAACTCAAGCTGAGGAACATTCACAGAAATGCTAACAACAGTTGAATTCTAAGTACAGATTAATTTGCTTTCCATATCCAAACCATGAACTAAAACAACCAAAACCAAAAGAAAAGCAATCATACGGTGGTGCACGCTTTTAGTCCCAGCGCTTGGGAGGCAGAAACAGGCACATCTCTGGGTTCGAGGCCAGCCTGGTCTACAGCGGGAATCTGAGTATGACCAGGGCTACACAGAGAAACCAGTCTCAAAAAACAAAAGCCAATTTAACCTCCACCCCTGCTCTTGTCAGTCTCTAAAACAACGTTTTCTAGTCGTATTCCTCATGGATATTCCTTCTAACTTCAGTACCGTGTTCCAGCCTTTTTCTTTTGGGCCACCAACCAGCTCCCAAATCATGACGTGGAGACTTGTTAATGGTTTTGAATGTTCAGCCTAGCTTAGGCTCACTTCTGGCTAGCTCTTTTAACCTCTTTGATTACATTTTGCCTGTGGCTTTTACCTTTTTGTAGTTTCCTGTTGTCCCTCTAGCTGGCTGATGGCTGCCTGGCTCGGGGTGTCTCCCTTCTCCTTCTCCCCTCCCCCACATCTAGATTTTTCCTGTTTAATCTCTCTGCCTGCCAGCCCCACTTATCCTTTCCTCTGGCTAGCTATTGGCCATTCAGCTCTTTATTAGACCAATCAGATGCCTTAGGCAGGCAAGGTGAAACACATGCAACACATCTTTACATAATTAAACACACATCCTTACATCGTTAAACAAATGGAGCATAAACACATGTAACACACCTTTTACACAGTTAAAGTAATATTCCAGGACAGTACAGTCTAAAGAAAATGATTAACCCTCATTTCTTTTCTATTTTTTTTCCAAGACAGGGTTTCTTAACAGCCCTAGCTGTCCTGGAACTTGCTCTGTAGACCAGGCTGGCCTCGAACTCACAGAGATCCTCCTGCCCCTGACTCCAGAGTGCTGGAATCAAAGGCATGCACCATCACGCCTGACTTTTAGTCCTCATTTCTAAAAAGATTTTTTGTTTGTTTTAATTATGTATATGCATCTGTGTGTGACTATATGTGCTGTAAGCATAGGTGCCTGCTGAGGTCTCATATTTCTCTGGAGCAGGAGTTATAAGCAGTTGAGAGCCACCTGACTGTGTGCTACAAACTGAACCTGGGTCCTCTGTAACAACAGGACCTGATCTTAGTTGCTGAACCATCTCTCTAGCCCCTAATCCTCATTTTGCAATACAGGGTCTCATG
The DNA here is from genome assembly GCF_017639785.1 of Mesocricetus auratus. Classification (NCBI taxonomy): domain Eukaryota; kingdom Metazoa; phylum Chordata; class Mammalia; order Rodentia; family Cricetidae; genus Mesocricetus; species Mesocricetus auratus. The sequence continues at coordinate 69,194,053 of NW_024429190.1, read as the reverse complement.
TATTCCACGCTTCCCTCAAATTCCACTTGTAGCTGAGGATGGCCTGGGAGCCTCAACCCTCCTCTCTCTACTTTGTAAGTTTTGGGCATGCCTGAGTCCCCTATTGATCCTTATTCATTTGAGCCATCCTAAGAATACTTAGGGAGGTGGGGAGGATCTGGGAAGAATTGGAGGAGGGAAAAAAACATGATCAAATGTTTCGGATTTTGTTTGTTTGTTTTGTTTTTATGAGACAGGGTCTGTATTGCTTTGGAGCCTATCCTGGAACTCTCTCTGTAGACCAGACTGGCCTGGCCTCGAACTCACAGAGATCCACCTGCCTCTGCTTCCCGAGTGCTGGGATTAAAGGCGTGTGCCACCAACTCCCGGCCTGATTAAATGTATCGTATAAAGATTATTTTCGCTGGGCGGTGGTGGCCTACTCCTTTAACCTCAGCTCTCAGCCTGATCTACAGAATGAGTACCAGGACAGACTCCAAAGCTACAAAAGAAACCCTGCCTCGAAAACGCCTCCCTCCCCAAAAATTCATTTCCAATGAAAAAAAAAAGTTGAGATAATGAAACCTGCTCATACATGTGGAAGAAAAAAAATCCACAGCTTTAACTTTCATTGTGTCTAAAATATTGGCGACAGCAGTAGCGATTGCCCAACAGCAGGGACCGACAGCGAGCAGACACCAACAAAGCACTGCAAACAGGGCGGGTAAGTTTGAGCCTCTGAGCCTCCCGTAGCTCGGTACGGCTTGCCGAGTGTCCCACGTGCTGCTTCCGGTTACTCTGGGACACACGAGTCTAAGCTGCCGCGGGGACCGGCCGTGACTGGCGAGGGCCTACGTTTTCCAAGAAGTCCCCGCCAGGTAGCCCATCTGCCGCCACCATGTCGGGCAGGAACAACAACAAGCTGCCCAGCAACCTGCCGCAGTTACAGAACCTGATCAAGCGGGACCCGCCAGCCTACGTCGAGGAGGTGGGACGGGGATGCGGCTCTGGGGTCCTCCCGGGAGGAGAGGGTGCGGGGAAGGAACGTTCCTCAGGGCTCGTCTCCCGCCGCTTGCAGACCCCACTCGCTGCCGCCGAGACACGGCTTAAAACCTGTCGCCTGCGCATTTGTGCAGCCACCCCGCCGCGGTGCCGAGGGCCGCGCCCAGCCGCCGGCCGCCTCGGATCAGAGACTCATTTAATTAGCCCCTCGCTTTGGAGGAGTCGTGCTTACAGATGCTTCCCACAGACGGCCGCGCCCCAGCCCCCCGAGCCCTGCCAGGACGAGCAGAGCGTTCTCAGATGCCCGGGCCGCCGTCAGAACCTTAGAAGGTGCGGTGAAGCCAGGGTTCCAACCCATTGGGAGCCAGCCTGAGCTAGAGTTGAGAAAACGCTTTGGGAAAAGATCGAGGTCGACAGTTGTGAGGGCCTTAGCACTTCAGGTGCGTGAAGTGAGACGAAATGAAAGCGGTGGCTTTGTGCTGTTAGCCTGGTGGAGACTTCAGACACGCATTTGTCTCGGAAGCATTTAAACCATCATCCCAGGCTGCTGCCGTTGACTTCCCGCGACACTGTGACTTTTTTCCCCAGAGGATAACTCAGCTCGTTTTTTGATTGTCCCTCTCCCCCAAACTCATGTATCTTTACATATGAGTGTTTATACAAATGCTTTTCAATACTTCGGGTGGCCGCCAATAGAGAGTGCCAGACTGGTACAACAAAGTACTGACAGGCAGGGCTTTCCGGTGTCCCGAGTCCCGTCATTCGCAAAGGTGTCGATTAAGAGTCCTTGCCTTTCTTTTTCTGTTAGCATGCAGAGTGGTGGGCTTTATTTCAGACTCTCGTATGTATATGCTGCGTTTTGTTCTTACCTGCCCCCTTCTACACTGCCCTTCCCAAGCCTTCCTGGTCCCCTTCCTTTTCCCAGACAGCCCCTGCTTCTGTATTGATGTCCCATACATTTCAGTTCCCAGCACCCCTTTAAGACCTCATCTTCCTGGGGAGTGACTCAGTGGTTAAGAGCACTGGTTGCTTTTCCAGAGGACCCAGGTTTGGTTCCCAACATCTTCATCATGTCTCATAACCATCTGTAACTCCAGTTTCGGAGGAGCCTACACCCTCTTCTGGCCTCTGGATGCCAGGCACATGTGTACACACATACATGTAAATACTCAGTATACATGAAAAAAGAGTCTTCCCCCATATCCCCCTTTCTAACTTGTGTCATCAACATAAATTTAGATCTAAATTCTGCTTAGGAGAGGAAACATAAGAAAGAAGTCTAGCTTACTTTCTTAACATAATGATTTCCTTCCAATGTCATGATTATATTGTTGCTCGTAGCTGAAAAAAATGTGTATATGTGCCAAATTTTCATTGTACATTCTTTCTGTTGATGAACACCCAGGCCAGTTCTGTTTCTGGCTGTAATAGGTAGCACACCAATAAACACGGTTGTGCAAGTGTATCTGTAGTGTTTGATTGGAGTCCTTTTGCTGTATACTCAGGAGTGTTATAGCTGGGCCATACAGGAGTTCATGTGATGTGGACGGGAGAACAGGCCACAGTCTGAGTTCCTGGCCCTTTGTTTATGCCTCTCTGCTCAAGCTTCTATCCTAAGGAACAGGGCTCACAGGAGCCATGTGGTGCTGGAGATTTTTCAAAATCCAGGTGGACAGATACAGAGAAGGAGAAAGGAATGTTTTAAGAGCTGGGGGTGTGACTTGGTAGAGGGTTCACCTGCCATTCATGAAGCCTTGGTTTTAATCCTAGGACCACCAAATAAAGTGTGTTCTTACATACCTAGACCTTTTCTCTGCGCCGCTGGCAAAGATGTGTGCACCTTGTTATTCTGCATAAAAGAGTGTGACAGACTCCATTCTCTTTCCCCTACAGTTCCTCCAGCAGTATAATCACTATAAATCCAATATGGAGATTTTCAAGTTACAACCAAATAAACCGAGCAAAGATCTGGCAGAGCTGGTGATGTTCATGGCACAGGTAAGAAGGTAATGGTAATTCCTCAGTGGGACAGAGGTGCAGAAGTACCACTGCCCCGCCCCCGCCCCACCCCTGCTATTTCCGGCCTTCTTCCTAAGATGTGTTAGAGGATTTTGATTTAACACAGACCAACCAGAACAAAAATCAAAAAGGTTTTTTTTTTAATTCATCATACAAGCAGGTTCTCAATTGTGCTGTGTACATTTCACAAAAAAAGCCACTGGAACCATGAGAGTTGTAGAAAAATTAGCATACAGGGAAAGCTGGCAGCAGGGAGAAAGGCCGCCCTGAGAAGAACTCTGCTTTGTTACAGATTGGCCACTGCTACCCGGAGCATCTCAGTAACTTCCCACAAGAGCTAAAGGAGCTGCTCTCCTACAATCACACTGTCTTGGACCCGGATCTCCGAATGGTAGGAGAGTTAAAATGTCCTGTGCATGCAATGACAATGGAGAAGTGAGGGCACCTTCCAGCGGAACACCTTTCTGGTGCCTGGGGCAGGGCAGAGGTGGATGTGCATGCCAGGTTTCTCATTTGATTAACTTCACCATCATCTAGTATGTTCTTTTCCTCCCCCTAGACATTTTGCAAAGCGTTGATCTTGCTGAGAAATAAAAATCTCATCAACCCATCGAGTTTGCTAGAGCTCTTCTTTGAGCTTCTGCGATGCCACGACAAGCTCCTGCGGAAGGTAAAGAACCAACATTTGCTGCCTACATCCCTCTCTTCATGAGCTGACGTGACAGAGTTCAGAGTTCACAGAATTATTAACTCATTTGATAGGGTAAGAGATATAGCTGATACAGCTATGCAGTTTAATATTAATAACCAACATTTGCTGAATGCCACTCTGGACTAGCATTAATCTCAAAGGCTTCCAGTATGTGTTTATTCACAAAAACCTGAAACAGAGATTGTTGAGGTCTTTATGGTTAATGCTATACAGACTGGTTGAGGCACTGCAAATGGCTTGTCTCGGTCAGTCATACAGCTTCTGTATGTGTAGGACTAGACCATGAACCCATGCAGTCTGGTGCCAAAACCTAGTCTCTTCATGACTATGCTGTACTGAATGGTTACATGAGGACATGCACACTAGCTAGAACCAACCTGCACAATAAAAACTTTTTGTTGTTTTAGCATTTTTCTATGACTATATATTTGCTTATTTAAGACAGGAGCTGAAGGCTTGTTGATTGAGTGTAGTCTTCCTTGCCTGGCACTTTGGTCCGTTGTGCCTCCCCTCCCCCCGCCAGCCGCCTGGGCTCTGCCACAGTTGTAGTCCCCAAATAACACACAGGACGCTGTATTAATTATGAAGCTGTTGGCCATTTGTTTGTTTCTTACTGGCTAGCTCTGAGTTAAGTATTTAACCCATAATCTTAAGTATTTCTCTTACCAGAGAAAATGGTCCAGATCTCTTACTCCTTTGGAGGCTACATTGTGACTGACTCTGCCTCTCTTTCCCAGAATCCTCCTTGACTCGTAGTCCCACCTATCTTGCTTCCCTATTGGCCAACAGTGCTTTATTCAACAACCAATAAGAGCTAGATTTACAGAATTTCATCTCCCATCAAGGCTTATGAAACAAGTTTCAGAAAGAAAAGCTTAAGTTTATATTCATTAAGTTAATCCCTCATACCAAATATTAAAAGGCTACTACTATTTGGTTTGAGCGTTTATAGTTCTGGTCTAAGTCGTGAACTACAAATGATCCATGGTACCATGTTTTGGCCCCGTTTAGTCACAGAATTGTCATGCGTTCGGTCAGATGTTTGCTTCTCTTAGAAGAGTTAGGGGCTGGAGAGATGGCTCGGCGTTGAGCACTCACTGCTCTTCCAGAGGATCCAGGTTCAGTTCCAGCACCCTCATCGGACAGTGACAACCATCAGGAACTCCAGCTCCAAGGGATCTGACACCTCTGGCCACCATGGCACCTGCTCTCATGTGCACATACCCAAATGCAGGCACATACACAACTACGTTAATTAAACATAATAAAAAGAAATATTTTATATTCATTTATAGTGTACAGTTCAATGAACTTTTTTGAAAGACTCGTTTTTATTTGTGTGGGTGTTTAACCTATGTGTGTATGTATACTACATGCATTTATTGCTCACAGAATCCAGAAGAGGGTGTCAAGTCCCCTTGAACTGGAGTTACAGACAGTTGTGAGTCACCATGTGTGTGCTGGGAACTGAACTTGGGTCCTCTGCACAAGCAGCCAGTGCTCTTAACTGCTGAGCCATCTCTCAGGTCCTCTGTGCTTTCTGTTTCTGGGTTTCTTGTGGTGCTGGAGGTTGAGTCCAGCGCCTTGCAGTTGCTGGAAGTGCTTGTTCACTAAGCTGCATCCCAGCCCTTGAGTCTTTCAGACTAAGTAGTCCAGCCTGACTTTGACCTTGTTGCAATCCAGGCTGCCTCGAACACTCTTCCTACCTCTGTCTCAAGAGTGGTACAGTACCGCAGTTTGCCTATTCTTGATGTTAGTGGAGTTACACATTACTTTTTTTGCAGCTGTCTTCTTGCCCTCAGCCTGCTGTTTCAAGATCGTGTCCTTTTCATTGACAAATATCACTGTATGGCTCTGCCACTTGTTTACCCATCATCAGTGCCATTCATCACCCAGTGGGTGTTTGCGTTGCTTCTCCTTTTTGCCTGTTGTAAACAAAGGAGTTCTGACTGTTTGTGTAACAGGTAGGGACTAGGTTTTCTTTTCTCTGGGGTAGACGTGTTCATTTGGTAAGGACCCCGGGGGCAGCCTTACCTTTAGCTGCTCTTGAGTGTTTGCTTCTTTGGATCTCTTCTAGTAGAGAAGGAAATAGGAGAAGCAGGGTTGTCCTGCGTATTGGTGCTTTTCTCCAAGGTCAGACATGCTCATGGGTTTCCTGTGCTTTCTTTCCTCAGACTCTGTACACACATATTGTGACTGACATCAAGAACATAAACGCCAAACACAAGAACAATAAAGTGAATGTGGTAAGTGCCCTTTGCGTCCTTGCTGGAAGCCTGTGCTGTCTGTACATCCGAGTCCTCATCCTCCTTGTTCCCTAGGTGCTGCAGAATTTCATGTACACGATGCTGAGAGACAGTAACGCCACCGCAGCCAAGATGTCTTTGGATGTGATGATCGAACTCTACAGAAGGAACATCTGGTAACTCAAGCAGGGATTTTTCTCATGGGAAATTCACACACACACATACAGAGCTCTGGCTGTCCTGAAACTCCCTCTGTAGACCAGACTGGCCTCAGATTCAGAGATCTGCTGCCTCTGCCTCCCAAGTGCTGGGATTAAAGGTGTGCACCACCACCACCCAGCTATATTTCCTTTATAATGATTACAGGACTCATAGATAAGTGTGGCTTTTTGTCTTTGTTTTAACCTTACACTCTAATGTACTTCTGTTATCCATTGAGTTGAGCATAATGTGCAGAGGCATTCATGTGTTTGGTGCTTTTGTCAGCTCAACATGCGTTACTGCTATCTGGGAAGCGGAACCTCAGCTGAGAAGATGCCTCCATCAGATGCTCTGTAGGAGTTTATGGTGCATCTTTTTAATTAGTGATGGATGTGGGAGGGCGCAGCCCATGGTGCAGTGTTATCCCTGCACATGGCCCTGAGTTGTTCAAGAAAACAGAATGAGCCGGGCATTGGTGGCTCACGCCTTTAGTCCCAGCACTTGGGAGGCAGAGGCAGGCGGATCTCTGTGAGTTCAAAACCAGCCTGGTCTACAAGAGCGAGTTCCAGGACAGCCTCCAAAACAATACAGAGAAACCCTGTCTCGAAAAACCAAAACCAAACAAACAAAGAAACCAGGAAGAAAGCCAAAAGCAGCACTTGGTGGTCTCTGCTTCAGCTCCTGCTCTAGCATCTCTCAGTGATGGAGTGTGAGCTGAAGTAAACCTTTTGTCAGCTGTGGTTGAGATTTCACTGATGTTTGAGACAGGGTTTCTCTGTATTGTTTGGAGCCTATCCTGGCACTTGCTCTGTAGACCAGGCTGGCCTGGAACTCACAGAGATCCTCCTTCCTCTGCCTCCCAGTGCTGGGATTAAAGGCATGGGCCATCAACGCCCAGCACTGTTTAAGTTTTTAAAATAATGTTTGTATACATTAGGAGTGTGTGTGGGTGTACCCAAGCCTGACATCTGTTGTCTTCCTCAGTTGCTCTTTACCGTAAGGTATGAGACAGAGTCTCTCATTTGAACCCAGTAGAACTCAGTTTAGTTCAGCTAATCTGGGTAACTGGTTTGCTGTTGGGATCCCATCTCTGTCAACAGACAGGCCCCATGCCCCCCTGACAGGAGTGGTGGGATTTGAACTCCAGTCCTCATAGGAGCACTCTCCTCACTAGCCGTTCCTCTAACCCTGGGTATTGCAGTTTTTTTCCTTCTGAGTTTTTGGTGGTTTTGTTTTTGGAGTAGGGTTCCTGTGGCACCAAATGTTCTTCACATTGATGGCTTCAAGTTGTGTCTTAGACTTAGCTGGAACTTAGGGAAGTTTTGTGCCTGTGCTGACTCTCAGCAGCTTGTCACTGTGAAATCCTAGAATTGACCATCCTAATGTCAGAGGTCCTTGGTGTTTGATGCCGTTTTCTCTTCCAGGAATGATGCTAAAACTGTCAATGTTATCACAACTGCCTGTTTCTCCAAGGTCACCAAGGTGAGCTGTAGGGCTGTGCAGAAGCGAACCGAAGTGGAGCTGGGTGCGTCAGGAGGGAATGGCTACCATTTCTACGTCATACCTTAAAAACCCTGTAGCTCAGTTGACTCCTCTAAAGTGGGAGCCAGGAAAGCGACTCTGTAAAAAGAGACGCCATCGAGCCCAACTGCATGATGCAACAAAACAACAGCAGCAGTTCACATTATTTTCCCCGGTGATACCCGGCTTTTCTTCTGTCGGGCCCCGGCACAGCTGAAAGAAACTCAGACAATGTGTGACTTGTAAGAAAGGCTGTGGTGGCTCCTTTCTTGAGATAGAAATTCTCAGCAGTCTGCCCTAAGGGAGCTGTATAGAGCCTGGCGGTTGTTTCTGTTGAGGTCAGTGTTTATCAGTAGATAGAGTGTATAAAGACAGTGATCGGATGCCACAGCTTCCATGCCAGTGCCTTAACTACATGTGTGTTGTGAGGCTCAAGCCCCTCCATCCTTGTCAAGGGGAGCGCTAACCTCTCCTTCCATATAGCATGTGCTTGACAGTCTTTCTTCTGATTAATGATTGACTTGGGGGCTCTGGGGATGGAACCCAGGGACTGGCCTAACTCTCAAGCATGTGCACTGCCATTGAGCTGCCTGCGTCCCTCTCCTCATCCTAGTTAAGGACTTTTTTGCGTGTTTGTGAAATATTTTAAATCATGGAGAAGGAGTGATTCCCTCCCTCCCTTTGAGGTTCTTTTCTTCCGTGTGCGTGTGGGTTGGAAGTCTGTGTTTGTTGTAACATGGGTGTGTTGACTTGTTTCTTGTTGGTCTTTAGATCCTAGTTGCTGCTTTGACTTTCTTTCTCGGCAAAGATGAGGAAGAGAAACAGGACAGTGACTCAGAGTCCGAGGTGAGTTGAATGAGGTGTCCAGTTCTTCACGTGTTGCTCTGAGTTCAGTCTGTCAGATGTTAGAGTTAGAAGGAAACGAGTGTCACATATGTCCTTTTTAAAGTCCTGCCATGTTGAGACTTTAATGCAAAACATTTGCAATTTATTCCTATTATTTATCTAGTAAGACTAACTAAAATGTAAGTCACATTCATTCTACCCCGATCTTAGTTCTAAGTTATTTCTTCCTGTTCATATATAAATTTAGAAGAAAAGAGAATGCTGGCAGTTATGAAATAGTACCACTGTCCCAAAAGTAGGAAAGAGAGGAGGATAATGTCACAGTGTTTTTAAAAATCAAGATTTGTGCTAAAAAATAAAATTTTTAGAGGAAGTAAAAATAAGTTCTTTTTTTACAGAAATTATTAAAAATATGCATATCCATGTAGGGCTAGAGTAATTGCCCAGTGGTTAGAACACTTGTTGCTCTTGTAGAGGCCCAGAGTTTGGTTCCCAGCACCTATGTTGGGCAGTTTAAAACTGCATGTAACTCCAGCTCCAAAGGCGTGAACAACATCTTCTGCTTTCTGTGGAGATCTGCAGGGATGTGCAGACCCACACACACAAATACAAATAAATGATTTTAACATTGTGGTAACTAGACCAGGAACCCCTGGTAACATGTTACTGTATTTCCTTGTAAAGACTTTGAGACAATGTAGACAGAGTAAAGGTTTTCTTGACTCTGGGTTGTTTCTGTCCTAGGTCCCCTTCCAGGTTACCCATTTAGTTTCCAGTGCATTTTTGTGTGTACAGAGAGCCTTACATAAACTTTTAGCAGCTTTATGCGTTATATGTCCACACTGAGTGTGCTTTGTGTCGCTGTATGCAGATGCAGTTGGTTCAGATCTGTGAATACCCACTGAGTATCCAGAATAGGAATGTATTACACTTTAAGTGTGCTTCCATTGATGAATACATTCACAGTTTCCTTCAAATAAAAGCAACATTGTGTTTGCATATATCATACTGAAATGAAAAGTAAATACTAAATCTGAGCACAAAAATCACCGCTGCAGGGAAAATGTGTGGCCTCTTTTAGCACACATGTTGCATAGTTCCTGATTTTAAAAGTTGTATTCATTAGTAGGTGTGTGCAAAAAGTCTTAAGAACTAAAACATAGGGGCCAGAGAGATAGCTCAGAGATAAAGCCCTGTGGAGCAATCCCAGCGACGTGAGCTGCATCTGTAGAAGCCATGTAAAGGATGGAAATAGGAATCATTCTGCAGAGTTGTCCTCTGACAGCTACGCAAGCACTATTGCATACACACACACACACACGCACACACACACACACGTTGACACTGACGAGGTTATTTTATTAAACAACCTAACACCTGTAACTCCAGCTCCTGAGGACTCAAGGCCGATGGCCTGCATGGGCACTGCACTCATATCATATTCTTTTTGTTTGGTTTTTTGAGACAGGGTTTCTCTGTGGCTTTGGAGGCTGTCCTGGAACTAGCTCTTGTAGACCAGGCTGGTCTGAACTCACAGAGATCCGCCTGCCTCTGCCTCCTGGGTGCTGGGATTAAAGGCGTGCGCCACCAACGCCCGGCCTCACATGCACATTCTTACACACAGACACACATAATAAAAATTAAGTGAATCCCTAGAACAAAGCGGGATGCAGTTGAAGGTCTGTGCACTGCTCCTGTGCAGATTTTCCTTGCTCCCAGTTTCCCAGTGTCCTTTGTTCTTCAGGATGAAGGACCCACAGCGAGAGACCTGCTGGTGCAGTATGCCACGGGGAAGAAGGGCGCCAAAAACAAGAAGAAGCTGGAAAAGGCCATGAAAGTGCTAAAGGTGAGATTTGTACCCGGAAACTGCAGTGGGAACCATGAGTGTTAGGACTCGCATGGAGTTTGTAGCCTGCTAAGGTTTGGAATCAAGAGATAATATTAAAGACAAACAAACCTTAAGAATGTGTAATGAATTGTAAACATTAACATTTTAGATGAATAGGTTATATTCAGCTCTGACAAAACTGTGACTTAAATGAATTTGATTAAATTTACTTTGATTAGATATGAGTTCTTTGAAAAAGTTTGGTATTTGGTGATGGTTATTCCAAATATCATTAGTTTGATCCCCGTGGAGCCTCTGTGTGTGTGTGTGTGTGTGTGTGTGTGTGTGTGTGTGTGTGTGTGTGTGTGTGTGTGTGTGTGTGTGCGCGTGCACATTTATGGGTGTTACAGTTTATTTGTGTGTGGCAGTTAGCATGTATACATGTTTGTGCACGAGTTTACATTTATGCAGGTGCCTGTGAACACGGTGCAGATTGCCAAGATCAATGTTGGGTGTCTTCAATCCCTTTGCACCTTACTCTTTGATAAAGGATTGCTCCCTGAGCCTGGCTAGTCTGGCTGGTCAGTGAACTCCGGGAATCCACCTGTCTCTCTCTGCCTTTGCAGAGCTAGAGTTCCAGGGCACGCCACCACATCCCGCTTGGTGCTGAGGATGCAAACTCAGGTCCTCAGGCTCCCATGGCAAGCACTCTGCCAACTGAGCCTTTTCCCCAGCCTCTACGTTGTGCTAGCATTTGCATCTTTAATCTTTAAGTCACACATCTCATAGCCGATTTGTTTTTACTTTTGTTGTTGTTTGGTTGTTTTATTTGGTTTTTGAGACAGGGTTTGACTTTGTAGCTAGCTCTGGCTGTCCTGGAACTCACTCTGTAGACCAGGCTGGCTTCAAACTCAAGAGAGCCACCTTCCTGCCTTCCAAGTGCTGGGATTAAATGCATGCACCACCATACCTGGTTTCTCAAAGCTTAATTTTAAGAGGCAAAAACCAACTTTAGTTCTTCCAAATGAGAAAAGATTTTTAGAACAAGTATTTATATAATGGGGACAGGGAAATGGCTCCGTGGGTAAGAACTCTGCTGTGCAAGCGTGGCCACCTGAGTTCAGATATCTAGTGCAAGCCAGGTGTGGCTGCGCACATCTGTAACGCTAGCCCTGATGTGAGGGGAGACAGGCGGGTCCCTGGAAATTGATAACCAGCCTGCCTTGCTAGAAAACAGTAAGTCCAGGTTCAGTAAGAAACCCTATCTCGGTGAGACAAAGTAGAGTAGTAGAGCATTGACATCTTCCCTGTTGGGCACACAGCCTACAGTCAGTCTAGGACTGGCTAAGCCTTCAGGACACAAGCACACAGACAGGCTGAGGACTGCCTAGCTGACATGTCACAGGAATTCAGAGCCAAGGGGTTTTGAATGGGTTTCCCTTCTCTTTCAGAAACAAAAGAAGAAGAAGAAACCAGAAGTGTTTAATTTTTCAGCTATTCATTTGATTCATGATCCTCAAGGTACCATAATTGCTACTTCTGAGTTCCTAATTGGTCTTATCACTTCCTGTTTTCTTACTCTTGTTTTAGGTCAGTCTTTCTTAATTGAGTCACCTAGGAAACTGGGTAAAGTGAAGATTCTGATTCATTAGGGGGTGTGTGTGACTTTGGAGTCTGCACTTCCAAGAAAGTCCTAGTAGATTGGCTGCTGGCTGCCTGCAGACCACTCTCTTAGAAGCAAACTATATCCGTAGTCACTGCAGAGACTGATGCACAGCATCTCGGGAGCCTGTATTTAGGAATATGTATATACATATGTGTGAAACAGCAATTAATGGAAAAGGGCAGGGAAAGGTAAGGGAGGGCTTGAAGGGAGGAAAGGGAAGGAGGAGATGACATGATTATAACATCAAGAGATAAAAGAAATAGTTTTTAAAATATGTCTTGAAACCCAGGGCTGAAGAGTTGCCCTAGCAGCTAAGAGCACTGTCTGCTCTTGCACAGGACCCAAGTTTGGTTCTTGGCACCCACATCAAGTGCCTCACAATGCCAACCTGGCTTTGAGGGATCCAACACCTCTGTGAACATCCGCACACATGTGCACATACAAGCATACACATAAAATTAATATTCTCTAAAAGATGTTAGAAATCACCTTGAGTGTTGGCACAGCACTCATGAGGCAGAGGCAGGCAGATCTCGGAGTTCTAAAGACCAGCCTGATCTACACAGTGAGTTCCAGGGCAACTAAGGCTATGTAGTGAGACCCTGTCTAAAAAAAAACTTAAGAGTCCTTAAGACGGCCGGGAGGTGGTGGTACACACCTTTAATCCCAGCACTCGGGAGGCAGAGGCAGGTGGATCTCTGAGTTCGAGACCAATCCTGGTCTACTGAGCGAGTTCCAGGACAGGCTCCAAAACAATACAGAGAAACCCTGTCTTGACGAATTTGGGGTGCCATATTTGATCTTTTCAGTGATGTAACTCTTCGTGCCCTTTCCCTGTGCCTCTGATTCTTTCCTCCCAGATTTTGCAGAAAAGCTTCTGAAGCAGCTAGAGGGCTGTAAGGAGAGGTTTGAAGTGAAGATGATGCTCATGAACCTCATCTCCAGATTGGTGGGAATTCACGAGGTACAGAGCTTCTCATGGCGGATGTCGGGAGTGGAGGGAATTCACGAGGTGTAAAATGCACTGCTTCTCTTGGTGGATGTTAGGAGTGGGGTGGGCTTGGTAAAGGAAAGCAGTTACGTAGAACAATGTCTCGGTTCTAATCCCCAAGCATTTACACGGTTAGAATTAGTAGGAAATCAAACCTTTCCCCCTGAAAGCAACTACTTTTATTTACCATTGTTGCCTTTCCAGTGTATATGCACATACTAATCTATGCACATGTTCACATGTAACCATTATGTGCTCTGTACTTCATACTTTCACATACATGTTCCTGAGCCAGAATAAACTACATACTTCTCTTGATTCTTCTTGTTACCTTCCAGTGTGCTAATCATCCTGGCATTAGCTTCCAGGTGTCTCGGGTAGGGGTTGTACGTTTGCAAAGCAGGGATCCCTGGGTATTTCTTTTGTATTGAGTTAGAGCTATTTGGTGTGTGTATATAGTGTGCATGTGGATACTTTCAGAATAGCTGCCTTTAGAAAAAGATTACCAAAGTTTTAGATCACAAGGAAGTGACCCTTGGAATTGTTCTCTTGACGGCTTTGTTTTTTTCCTCTTACATGTATGGGGGTTTTGCCTGCATGTATTTTTGTGTAATGCATGTGTTCAATGCCCCTCTTTTGGGGCATCAGACCCTCTGGAACTGGAGTTAGTTACCTGTGGCTGTGAGTCATCATGTGGGTACTGGGAACACGTGGTCATCTGGAAGAGCAGCCCTTGCTGTTAACATCTTAGCCATCTCTCCAGCCCAGTTTTCTAACATGGCTGTCATGACTGGTTCTGCTCTGAGATTGTTCAACATTTTGCTTTTCTTGGTTAGAAATACAGAGACCAGAGTCCTTCCTCCAGTGTAGTTGGGCTAGTTGACAGTAGAGTCAGGGGTATCAGTTTGTGGCACTCTAATAACACTAGGGCCACTCAGATTGTCCCTGTTCTGTCCCCAGGGGCTTTAGGACCAGTGCTGGTCCTGACCTTGCTCTCCTTCTATGAACACCAAGACAAAGCTCTGCAGCCAGGCCAGGGCCAAAACTACAAGGGTGTTGGGTTTTGTCTGCCTTTCCCTACCCATTCTACTCTTTCTCTCTTGTATGGAAAGAGAGCAGGGTAATGGGGGAGAACATTCTTTCGCTGAGTTATTGCAGCATATTGAATTAGCCTGTGGTGAAATTGCTTACTGAGGCTAAAACAAGTCAAAAAGCTTGCCAGTGCATTTATCTTGGTGATGAAATTGCATGGTGGAAACTGAAATTTCATGCTTACATTTCATAAATGTTAAAGTTGGTGCATTCTTCTCTCCACAGCTTTTCCTCTTCAACTTCTACCCTTTTGTGCAAAGGTTCCTGCAGCCCCACCAAAGAGGTAAACTTCCTGTGTGTCTGTTCCTTGATGGCTGCAACCTAATAGGTGCTAGTCTGTTGCTATAGCACCGTTAAGGACAGATAGAGTTATGTGTGTTTTATATAGAGAAAAGAAAGGAAGATGGAAAGCTGAGGCCGGAGGATCAGGACTTCAGTCCAGCCCACACACACACACACACACACACCCCTAAAAAATAAAAATAAAGATAAATTCTTGCTTGCAAGTCTTTTTGTAACATAAATTCTCTTATCAGAAATTCTAGTTTTGGGCCTAGAGAGATGGCACAACAGTTAGGAGCACTATACTGCTATTGCAGAGGACCTTGGTCTACTTCCTAGTCCCCACATGGTGGGTTACAACCATCCATAACTCCAGTTAATAGATCCAATACCCTCTTCTGACCTACACAGGCACCAGGCATGCGTATGGTGCACAGACACGTGTGCAGGAAAAACATCCATACACATAATAAATAAGTCATAAACATGATGTAATTTTCACTTTAACCGTAGGTTGTGGTGGCGGGACTCCATGGCCTTGTGTGCCTCCTCAGTTAGCAGTGACACAGAAGCAGGGAGAGATGACCGACAGGAAGGAAGTGAACATTTGAACATCTGACATGAGCCTAGCGCCATGCTTAGTGCTTTCTCTACGTCACTAGATGAAATGCTTCAGTTGTCTCTTGGAAGTACAGAAAGTGACCACAGAATTCAAGTGAATGAGAAGGCAGTGTTCGCCTCTTTTCCCAAAGGCCTCCTCATTTTATTTTTGGTTGGTGGTGGCTTTTTGTCTGGCTTGTTTTTATATTTTTGAGAAGCTCTCACTATTCGTGCTTGGCTAGCCTGGAACCCCCTGTATACACCAGGTTGGCCTTGAATTCACAGAGGTCCTCCTGCCTCTGGCATGCACCACTGCACCCAGCTTGGGGTTTGTTTGTTTTTGAAACGGGCTCTGTAGCCCAGGCTGGCTGGAACTTCAGTAAGCCTCCTGCGTGGGCCCCTTGTGTGCTGCACTAACGGACATGAGACACATGCCTGGTCCAAAGGCCTTGTTCTTTCCATACACTGCTTCCTTTGGAAGAGAGTTTTCATATGTGTACATTTGTGTTTGTCCAGCAGATGTTTGTTTGGTTAGTTTGGGGCTTGAGACCAGATTTGGTGTATAGCCCTGACTGGCTCCAGTCTCGGGTCCTTCTGTCCCTAGGACCTCACTCCTATGTGCTAGGATCATAGGGTGAGCTACCACACACAGCCTTCTTGGTTTCTATGCCTACACAGAAAGCCAAGGTGAGCGTACATCTGTTAGGCACTAAGTTCTTACTCTCACCGAATTGGTGCTCTGGAGGGAAGTCTAGGCAGCGCAGTATAGTACTCAGGTCAAGGTTCGGAAGAGAAAAGCAGAGTAAGGACAATATTGAGTATGGAGGCAGATCCTCTTTTAGGCTGGGGATCTCAGAGGCCCTCTTGATGAGGTAGAGTTGAACAGTGGACCTGAAGGAGCCAAGAGGGGAGCCCTGCAGATGGGTAGAGGCTGCTGTTCAGGTGGAGTAAGTTAAGTGACAGTTGTGTGATAACTGAGTTTGCTTGCCATGTTGCTGTAGTCCTTGGAGGCAGATGATAATGTGTGTCCCTTCTGGTCTCTTGTGCTTTCAGAAGTTACGAAGATCCTTCTGTTTGCTGCACAAGCCTCTCATCACCTGGTGCCGCCAGAGGTGAGAACTGCCCTGACCTCTGGACCGGGGGTTGGGGGGTGCAGTACAGTGAGTGCCGCCACCGGGATCCATTGCACAGTGTTGCCGCTGCTGAGCATATGAGGGTTTCTTTCAGGGCTGCTGTGTCTCCTGTCCCTTTCTTTACATGAACAGAGGAGACCTAACTCCTAAGGGCATGTAACCGGAGTCAGCTGTACAGTTCACAGAAGGGAGCGTGCTGAGGGTTCTCAATAAACGACTAGGAAAGGTCCAAGGGTATTAATAAGTTCATGCTGACTGTGGTTTAAAGCTGGTAATTCTTTGATTAAAAGCAGAGTTTTGTTTTGATTTAGTCATTGTTGAAAACAACATAATAGAATACGTAGAGTAAGAAAACAGAGGTAGCCGGGTGCCAGCTCTCAGGAGGCAGAGGCAGGAGGATCTCTGTGAGCTCGAGGCCAGCCTGGTCTACAAAGTGAGATCCAGGACAGCTAGAGCTGTTATACAGAGGAACCCTGTCTCTGAAAAACAAAACAAAGCAGAAGTGGGGGCTGGAAAGATGGATCAGTGGTTAGAGAACTTGCTGCTCTTCAGAGACCCAAGTCAGACAGCACACAGACAGCCTGAAATGAGTTCCAGCTGCTCTGGTGCTCTCCTCTAGCCTCTGAGGCTACTGGCGCACGCACGCACACACACACACATATTAAATTTTAAAAAAGAAAACAATGTGAAAGAACCTTGTGCCCAATGCTGGCAACCCAGATTACTGACCTGGAGGAGTATGTCTTTCTCCCTCTCTTCCTTAGCTTTGATTCTCAGCTCCCATCCTGGAGGTGGAAGTCTGCTTTTGCAGTGAAGAATCTGCTCTCCTCAGGAAGCAGAGACCTCTCTCACGATACAACCTCTTTTGTTTCCAACTCAGATTATTCAATCATTGCTCATGACGGTGGCCAACAATTTTGTTACTGACAAGAACTCTGGGGAAGTCATGACTGTAGGGTACGTACAGCATGCTTGGGGACAGTAGGTGTTTATAATGTACCAACATGGACAGTAGAGCTGTAGGTGTGGCCTCTAGAACAGCAGTCTTCTCTGGAGGCTCTGTGTTTCCTTTCACTGATCAGAATTCTAAGGAGGGAACCAGATAAAAAGTGCCTGTCCTTCTGATCAGCCATGTGATATTTTGCAGTTTTACTCTTTACTCCCCCCTCCCCAAGAATTTTTCTTAGACTGGGACGTGGGATTTGTTAATGAGTCGCTCTAAAGAGAAACCAGAGAACTTCGTAGCCCTTCTGGTTAACTCCAAGGCTTGTCTAACCTGCCCACATTAGGTGATACGCTGAACAGTTACTTTGTATCTCTCTTGCCATCTGTGGCTGGGAGAACAGCTCTAAAGACCTTTAACCCTTCCAAGCCGTCTTCATGCCTTCTCTCCTTAGAGTGGGTGAGCAAATCCTGCCATGATTTGTTGTACCCATTCCTGGTCCTTGTTACACTGACGGGACAAGTGACTGTTGTCGTGAGTAACAGCCTGCAAGGCTGTTCACCCTCTTTCCTCTGCCACACTGCAGGTTTAGGGTCCTAAGCCTATAAAATCCAGCCTGTGTTCCTTTTGATTTTTGAACATAAAGTTACTCTTTTATTTTTAATTCATTGCTCCTTTTCCAGAATCAATGCTATAAAAGAGATAACAGCTCGGTGTCCTTTGGCCATGACTGAAGAACTTCTCCAGGACCTGGCTCAGTATAAGACGCACAAAGATAAGAGTGAGTTGCACTTCGTTCCCTGTGGGCCAGCGAGCATGGTTGACTCGCTTTACCTCGCTGTAGTCTTTGCTTCAACATTTCTAATCAAAGGTGGTGTTTTATAGACGTGATGATGTCTGCCAGAACTCTGATTCATCTCTTCCGGACCCTGAACCCTCAGATGCTGCAGAAGAAGTTCCGGGTAGGTGAGGCATACTAAGGGTGGTCAAAAGTTTGTGGTCTCAGAAAGTGAGTGATGCCTCCATGGAGACTATGTGTGATGCGTGTGGCTCTGTTCTTCAAGCTTAGGATGCAGCTGATTGAATTCCTTGATCCTCAACCCTTGTCGCCTAAATGTGTTCTGTGATGAGGCCTGGGTCTTAAAGGCCTGCCGACTTCTTGTACATGCCAGTGTTTGATGCTGTCGGCAGGTTGGAGTCCACAGTATCAGTCAGCCAGGGGCCACCTCTTTCAGCAGGGATGAAGTGTGTTTGTATCGCAGAGAGGTGGCACTCTTGGGCACTCTTGAGACTTAGTCAGGGCCGGTATTCTTTGCAAAAGTCAGTTTCTCAGTTTAGATCAGAAAGCATTGAGAAAGACGTGAACTGTGCTCTGCCTGGGGTTTTACATTGTTGATCTGATGTGTAAGCAAATTGTTCCTTTTATTTGACTATCTCCATTTTTTTTAAATAGTGTTCTCACCCTAGAGGGCCTTTCATAATGATTGTTCCTTTTAATCTAAGCACCTTGTTTTTAAATAATTTTATCTCTTAGGGTAAACCTACTGAAGCCTCCATTGAAGCAAGAATACAAGAGTATGGAGAGTTAGATGCTAAAGATTACATTCCAGGAGCAGAGGTTCTGGAGATTGAGAAAGAAGAGGATATAGGAAGTGATGAAGGTTCGTTCTCCTCCCTTTTGCCTTGCCTTGCCTTTGCTGGGGATTGAACCCAGGTTCTCACTCACACCACGGAAGATCTAGCCCTGAAGCTGCCTGGCAAGATCTGAGTGTCTGGGTGGCTGTGTAAATGGCAGCTGTATCAGTGACTTCTCTTTCGCCCAGATGGATGGGAAAGTGCCAGTCTCAGCGGGGAGGAAGAAGATGGTGAATGGGTTGATGTGCACCACTCTTCCGACGAAGAGCAGCAAGAAATTGTAAGTCCACGTGACCTCACAAGTGCATCGTCCTGTCTGCCAAGGTGCCATGTGTGCTGGGCTGTGTTAAAATGGAAATGACCGCACTGTCACTTAAGCTGGTAACTATTTGTCCTTTTGGCTCTGTGCTCTTCAAGGCCAAGAAGCTGGACAGCATGCCCATGGAGGAGCGGAAAGCCAAAGCTGCAGCCATCAGCACGAGTCGGGTTTTAACGCAGGATGACTTCCAGAAAATCCGAATGGCCCAGATGAAGAAAGAAATGGACGCTGCCCCCGGGAAAGCCCAGAAAAGGAAATACATCGAAATCGACAGTGATGAGGAGTCCAGGTGAAAATGAGACACGCCCAGATCTTCAGTCTGCCTGCATGGCAGTGAAAATGTCTGGGGAAGGAGGTCCCCATTGTTCTGTATTGTTTTGTTCCTCTCCACAGGGGTGAATTGCTGTCTCTGAGGGACATTGAACGCCTTCACAAAAAGCCCAAGTCTGACAAGGAGACCAGACTAGCCACTGCAATGGTGAGTAGGACATACCATTCCTCCTGTGAACAGAAAGAATAAAGTGAACCATAATCCCCTAGTGTGTAGGTATAAACCTGCTGGCACGTGCTCACTTTCCCTCCCTTTCTTTCTGCCCCTCCCCCCCTTTCTTAGGTGAGGTTTTGTTTTAAGGCAGGCAGGATCTTAACCCACAACCCAGGCTGGCCTAAAACTTTAGTTGAGGGTGACCTTTGGATTCCTGACCCTCCTGCCTCTACTCTCCAGGTGGTTTATAGACATGTACTGCCATGCTTGGTTTATGCGGGGCTGAGGAAAGGACCCAGAGCCTGTGCCTGCTAAGCAAGCCCTCTTCCAACTGAGCCACATCCCAGCCCAGAAGATGAGCTTCTTTTGTTTTCTTTTGATTGGTGTCCTTTTTGTTGCTTTGTGACAGGGTCTCTCTCTGTGTGACTGTTCTGGAATTCTTGTAGACCAGGCTGGCATTGAACTCAATCAGCCTATGTCTGCTGGGATTAAAGATGCCCCCACTATCCATGACTGTTAGATGAGTTTTGACAACTGTATATAGCCATGTAACTACCACCCAAAACACAGTGCAGAGGATAGAAATGCAGATTATGCGCTCCCCGTGGTCTCAGAATGCTTAGCACATTGTTAAAGCAGCAGGGAAACATGCTCACAGTCAGAGTGGGCCTGTAGCTGCTGCTGCGCCGCTCGTGTGTGTGTGTGTGTGTGTGTGTGTGTGTGTGTGTGTGTGTGTGTGTGTGTGTGTGTGTGTGCGTGCGCGCGCGCGCGCGCGCGGTGTGCGTGTGCAGTGACCGAGTTGTCCCTCACTGCTGTCGCACCGGGTCTCCTCCTCACCTTGATCTGGTTTGACTAGAGACCCATGTGGACAGTTGGAACCGTGTGCCTTCTCCTCCACTCTCCCACGCTCTGTCTTCCTTCCCCTTTCCCACCATGCCAACACCAGCACGGCCTCTGGAATCCCGAGGAATCTGGGTGTTTGCTCTCACTGAGCTCAAGCTTTGTCTCTGTTGGATTGAGTCCTAGGGATCAAAAACTGTACTTTGTCCCTGTCTTGTCCTTGACATCCAGCAGAGTGATGAGATAACGCCCGAGGTGTGTTGTTAGTGAAGAAATACTAATCACTAATTGCTTTGTGCTAATAGGCAGGAAGGACAGACCGAAAGGAATTTGTGAGGAAGAAAACCAAAATAAATCCGTTTTCCAGTTCCACAAATAAAGAGAAGAAAAAACAGAAGAACTTTATGATGATGCGATATAGCCAGAATGTCCGGTCAAAAACCAAGCGCTCCTTCCGGGAGAAGCAGGTGGGTTCATTGTGGAGCCTGGGTGCTAACGCGAGGCGGCTGTTTGCTTGACCAGAGGGTACCTTCTGAGGACCACATGCCGAGTGTGCTTTGGGCTCGAGGGGGCACTCTGAGGCTGGGGGCAGTCGGGGTGGGAAAGCCTCAAACCTGAGCTGATAGGGGTCTCCATCTGACCTGTGGGTGACCTTGGATCATCTTCTCTGTAAGAGAAGCAAGCTGGGTCCCCTCTGGGGTCCATTCGCATGCTAATGTGGTCTCTGGCCTGTGAAGTAGGTTGAAATTGATGCGTTAGCATGGGGCTTTTCTAACTGTCCCGCGGTGGTGTGGGACTAGCTTTCGGCACTCAGTCCTGCTGTGTTGTGAGTCTGTGTGTCCTTTCCCAGAGAGTGTCGTGTCCGCCAGCCTTTGGGATTTCTCTCCATTGTCACTTAGCTGGTTTGCTTGCCTGCTTCGTGTCACGACAGGGTCTTCCTGTGTGCTTTCTAGTGGCTTGAACGCACCCAGGCTGGCTTTCTGCAGAGAGTCGCTTGCTTCAGCCACCTGGGTGCTGCTTTGCTTCCTGATTGCAGGCATGTGCTACATGCACGGCCCGGCAGTCATGCTGCTCGGTGGCCTGCTCATGTCAGTGATGCACTGTAGTAAACAGATTGACGCCATGTGTCTTCCTCTTCTGGGAGCATGCCAGAGCTTATCACATGTCATTCTGAAGCCACTGTAGAGAATCTGTGCAGTTCCAGGCTACCCAGTCTCTGAACTGTCCTTCCTGGGAGCTAACCAACAGCAACCTGCCAAGACAGTATAGTGGCCAGCCCTCCGGGCAGCTCTGACTGTGTGCCATTCTTTACTTGTAATCTGTGTTTAACACTGTAGATAATAAAGTGATGGCATCTCTAAATAAAGGCTCCGGTTTTGCCACATAGTTGAATTGACTAGACCGTCCTTCGGAGCCTTCCTAACGTCATGGAGTTGAGGAAATGGCAGCCTTGCTGTTGGCAGCCTTGTGTCTGCAAGGTTAATTTGGTGTAGGGCCTCACTCCCCACATCCTGCTTTGTAGAATGCCGGGTTTTAGCATGATAGAGAAGCTGGGCTTTCATCCTCAGCAGTGCTTCAGATTGAAAACATTGCCCTCAAAGACTAGACATTTGAGACTAAACTAAGAATGACACACTCACGGCTGCTGGTTTAAGAATGTTTCTTCATCCTGCAGTTGTCTTGCTGCTGGGACTGACAAGTGAATCAGCATTCCTGCATTTGTTTCCTTGCCTGCAGTTTCTTCAGGCTTTATTCGTTATAGAACATAACTCTTGTTCCTGACTTTCCATATTGTCTCAGCTGCACTTAGACCATCAGTGTTTAAAGTGAACATAATATGTATCAAGTAAGCTGGGCAGTGGTGGCACACACCTTTAGTCCCAATACTTAGAGGCAGAGGCAGGCAGGTCTCTGTGAGTTCAAGGCCAGCCTGGTCTACACTGGGAGTTCCAGGACAGCCAGGGTGAGGCAGAGAAACCCTGTCTCGAAAAACAAAAACAAAAAGATGCATCTAGTATTATTTTTAAGTAAAGATAATAAGGCTGGGTGTAGTGGCTCACATCTGTAATCCCAGCAACTCGGGAGGCTGGGGCAGGATCAGTGCTTGAAAGTAAAGATAATAAAATTAATTTTAGTAGTATACCTTGATTTACCTAATATGTGAAAGTAATTCTAACAGCTAATCAATACAGAAGTTATTGAGATATTTTGTATTTGTGTTAACTAATTAAAATTCAGGGTTCTATTCCTGTTTTAGTGTGTGTGATACTGAAGCGTGCAAGCGTGCGTGCGTGTGTGCGTGCGCCTCATGTCAGATGCTCAGAGAGTCCCCGTACCCTCTAGGAAAGACCAACGCTTCCCCCCTGTGGGTCTTTCACTGTGTGGCACTCACAGGGAGAGAAGGGACTGTAGGCATGCCTTCTTTCAGCTGATGGCATTTGGAGGGGGAAGGAGTGAGATGTACAAATAGTTGTGCTGACTCGGGTAGCTAGCCGGCGCTGAGATGGGCTTGGCCTGCAGCTTAACTAGTCAGGACTTCCGAGTAGCATGCACACGCAGGTCCTGTGAGTGAAGAGCCTGCAGCTTAACTACTCAGGGCTTCTCGGTAACGCGCATGAGCAGGTCCACTGAGTGAAGTGTAAACACACACAGCCAACAAGACACTGAGAGTGTTAGACCTCCTTAGCCAAACCTATTAAGATACTGTCCTAACAACCCACCTGCCTACAAAGAGATTCTTTCTCCAGCAGGGAGCATGGAGACAGAAAATGCAGAACTTCACAGGGTTTAGATGCAAAACCAGGCCACGTCCATCCTAGAATGGTTTTTATATTTTTGAGGCAGGGTTTCCCATGAGTATGAGCCCAGACTGGTCTTGAATTCCATCTTTCTGACTCAGCCTGCCAGGTGCTGAAGGTGTGAGTCATGATATCTGGCTCCCAGAAATGCCTTCTAAACAAAGCACAAGTTAACACACCTTAGTAAATAAGAAACCAGATCTCTTCAAGTAGCTGGAACAAAGAGTCATATTTGGGGATTAATGGGATAATTGTTCATCACACACTGAAGATGTGTGCCTTGAGCTTGCTTGCCTGCTTAAAACTTGGGCTTGTTCTTAATAGCCTTTAGTATTGTGGGCTGTCTGGTGAGGCTTAGAGATCTTGAGTGGACACCTGTACCTCTAAGTGCCGAGAGGAGCAGACAAGTGCTGGGTGCCACCCCTGAAGTCAGGGGACACTTTCTGTAGGAAGCATAAGGTCACTGCAGACGTTTTTTCTGTGTCTCTCCCCCCCCAGGCCTTGAAGTCAGCCTTCAAATTCTACCTTGAGTATCGTTATTGCAGGAGCCCCCAGTTCCTGTAGCTAGAAGACAGTCACGTCCAACTAGAACACAGACATCACACATTCTTTTTACCTGACACAGGATGACTAAAGAAATTAAAAAACTTAGAGCCTGAGATGAGGAAATGGCTCAGCAGGTAAAGTCCAGGAACCCATGAAGTGCAGAGAGAGAATCAGTTCCACAGAGGTGCCCTCTGACCTCCACGGGGGACCATGACTCGTGCACACACATACTAATAAAAGTAAAGTCTTTTAAAGTTAAGAGCCTGAGTTAACTAGGAAGAAATATTTGTCTTGAGCCTAATTCCCAGAGGTTTGACTCCTAATATTAATTAATGTCTTCAAGTATGAGCCGTTGAAAAGAAGTTATGGCGGTGACATATGGTGAGGTGGTCTTACTGGGTGGCAGCAGTCGCCTTCACCCACTGAGCCATCTTGCCGACCTGCATTGGAACCTGTAGGAAATACTTCACTGTGTGATGTTTTGGGATGGCTGATGACGCGTGGTTCTTACTTGTTACTTGATGGCCCAGTTGGTGAAACAAGTTCTCCCTGCTGATGCTTTCTCCTCTTCTCTTGCAGCTGGCACTGCGAGATGCACTTTTGAAGAAGAGGAAAAGAATGAAGTAACTTAGCAGCAAGTTATCCATCTGCCAGACGCTAGCAAACATTTGCTTACATTAAAAGATCAAGAACCTAGTTTAGAAACCACAGTAACTTTTGAAACAATTTAGTATTTTTAATTTGGAGGTGGGACTGGTGGGAATGTGAAATGTAAATAGTAGTGATGTTAAGATCTCTTATACCAAGTGCCTCCTAATTGCTGCTGCATACATAGCAGGTGTACATAAGTTGTTTATAGTGAGCTGTAAATAGTCCCTATTCCAGGGCCCTGGGGCTCCTCACTAAGTGCAGGGATGGGAGTTGTGCATGCTCTTCAAACAGGACAGCGTTACAAGAGTAAGAGGGTCTTGCTTGTAAATAGGCTTTCCTGCTGTATAGACTGGGTACACAATCCATCCGTTTTGTTTTGTTTATATAAAAAGTTTTGGCTAAGACCTCGCTTTTTAAATCGCCTTAAGTCTAGTGATTTTGAAATGTTTAGCAAGGTGAGTGACACACACCCATAATCCCAGCATTCCAGAAGCTAAGGCAGGAGGCTCGTTGGATTAGAACCAACTTGGGATGTACTGAGTTATCAGGGGCAGCCTGGGCTGCATAGTGAAACCCCAACCAGAAACGCAGGCAGCCTTAGAACTTTCCAGGCCTGTTCTCTGTTGCCAGGGATTTCTTGTCGAGGGGCCTGTTCTCTGTGTCTGTTGCTGGGGATTTGTTTTTGTTGCTGTGCTTCGGACCAACCCTAGGGCCTTTTGTTTCCCACTAAGTGGATTCGCTGCCTCTGAGCTTCGAGTCCAGCCCAGACTGCCGACTCTTCCCATTGGCTCAGTCAGCTCCCTTCATTCTCAACTCAACCCATTGTTTGCCTTGTTCTCATCAATGCTTACATGATTAATGTCAGATAGGTGTGTGCAGTGAGCAGGCACTCTTGATCCCTTGTGGGACCCGCTCTGCATGCAGGCCACTGGATTTAGAAATGGTTGGTGCCTTTTGCCTCAGATAGCTTAGGTAATCTTGTAATGAGAAGCTGTTGCATGTTTGGATTAGAGGAAAGGGCAGTTTTCTGCCCCTCTGAATTAGTAGCAGCTTCTACTGTTCGCTTCCCCTTTCCCCTTTTCATTGTTCTGCCCCGTCACTTTCCCGAATGGTGCCTGGGTGACTGTTAGGGGATTGCCCAGCAGCCTCCCTCACCCAGCACAGTGGTGGGGAAGTGTGGGTGCAGATGTGTGTCAGCCCTGAAGTCAGCGGGGCTCTCACTCCAGCTGCAGCTGAGCTTTGTTGTAGCTCCTCCGGCCCGCACCGCCCAGCTACTGGGGTTTCAGGCACACGCGGGGCTACTAGGGGTCATGGCCAGGCCTCAGCATATAAACCCAGAATACCAGCACATTTCCTGTGTGACATTAGCCAATTTCACTGGTATAGAAGTGCCACACACCTCTTCTGCCGAATCCCTAGTGCTAGTTAGGTGTGTCCTGTAGTGTCGAGGGCACAGCACTGTGTGAACACCTGATTTAACCCCTGCCTGCCAAGGCTGTCTGTAAATGTTACACCGCCTACCTCTCTCTGAGTAAGTTGTGTTTTGGTGGGCTTTTTTCCTTTCCTTTTTTTCTTGTATTAGTTAAGTTGCTGTGTTTATTTTAGCCACCAAGGCCAGTGTTTTGACAGCTATTTTAAAATACATGCTGAATGTCCACTGTGTATAAAATAAAGCACTGTTAGGTGCTTGCGGCTGCACACACAGTGTTTGGGTCATGTTGAGGGAAACATGACGTTCCGTGAGGATACAGCCATGCTTCATCACGATCCGGTCACTACAGTAGACACACACTGAGTCTTCACACTGGGCTGAGCATCCCCATTCCCCGTGGTGGGCAGGGCGGCGCTGTAGACAACTTGTTCTTGAGGCCTGTGGTTAAGTCAACATGCTGTTAGTATAATTTTTTAAAGGATGTAGTTAACACAAATTTTGTTTTTATTCATTTTCTGATTCATTGAAAATTTAGAATATATATAGAATATTGCATTAAAATTCTAGTTTAACTAAAATGTTTACTTGTTTTGAGTTTTCTATTTAAGCTTAGCAGATGTTTAAGCTGTACATAGATAATGTTGCTCCCACAGGTAGTGTCCTCTCATTAATTCCTTGCATGGTTGGAGTGTATTTTCTGAGATTTAAGAACATTCAGCCAGCCAAGCGGTGGTGGCGCATGCCTTTAATCCCAGCACTCGGGTGGCAGAGGCAGGAGGATCTCTGTGAGTTCGAGGCCGGGCTGGACTGACAGCCTCCGAAACAATACAGAGAAACCCTGTCTCGTAAGAGAATGAGGCAGGGCAGGAAGTTGCTGTGAGTTTGAGGCCAGTCTGGGCTACATAGCAAGATAGCAAAACCCTGTCTGGGAAGGGGGATATGAAACCAAGAAGGGTGGAGAGATCTGGACTACAAGAAGGAATCCGCGGCACCTGGAAATCTAGTTGCGGTCCAGGCTGCTGGGGGAAGCCCTTTCCTGGTCCTTCTCACCTCTGTAAAGATGCAGAGGCCACAGTTGCTTCTGCTGCAGTCACATAGCATGCTCTTCTGTTTGCATAGGTTCTCTGTTACCTTCTCTTGCAGATTCTGTCTGTGTGTTTTATCAGTCTAAGTGGTTAAAGGATGAGAAGTACTTGTAGTAAAATCCAGTATACATGTGGGAGATTATAAAAAACATACAGAAAATGTGCCAAATATTCTGGGGACGGGGTTGTTGGGATCATGTATAAGGTGTGTTTTCCTTCTACTTTCTGAGTCATGGTGTATTTTTTTAATGAAAACATATTCTTTTTTATTAATTTTAAATAGCTTGTTTTACATGTCAATCCCAGTTCCCTCTCCCTCCCCTCCTCCCGCACCCCCCCATGGTGTATGTTTTTACTTACATCATTGTGTAAGAAACAGACAAAACGAGATGGCGAATAAAGGTTTGTGGAGAATCATCCTTGTGAAACTTCTCTGTAATTAGGAGATCCCGTGTCGTCATGTCCATCCGTCTGTCTTCCCTCCCCCACCCACCCCCAGGGTGCTGGAATCGAGCTGAGGACCCTGGCGCATGTGGAACCCGTGATCTACCACCCAGATGCACTCCAGGCCTGGACAGGACGGGGTGATTTCAGAGTGCCCAGAGCCGTTTGTCTCCTCTCCCTTATTTCCCCGCTGGCTTCCTGGGGTCTAGAAACATCCTCTAGGACCCTCTCTGAGTCCTGCTCGTAATTTATACTTAATGTTGTCAGAAGTGCCATTAAGCAGAGGCTGGAGAGGTGGCCCAATGGTATAGAGCACCTGGTGTTCTTGCAGATGATCTGTGTTTGACTCCCAGCACCCATGTGGTGACTTATAACTGTAAGGTGTCTGTAACTGCAGGGGTCCAATGCCCAACACAAGGGCACCAGGCATGCACGGTACACACACATGCATACAGACAAAATACCCATACGAATAAGGAAAAAATCAATTACTGAAAGTTTCTCTTGTCCTGCCTGGTCCCCCTGCCTCTTCAGCCCCAAATAAACATACAGAGACGCTATATTAGTTATAAAACTGCTGGCCACTGGCTAGGGATTCTTATTGGCTAGCTGTGTCTTAATTATTAACCCATTTCTCTTAATCTATGTATTGCCACCAGGCTGTGACTTACCCATAATCCAGCATGTTACTCCTTGGGAGTATGGCGTCCTCTCGCGGCACCTCTCTGCCTACCTCTCCCAGAATTCTGGTCTCCTAGTCCCGTCTGTCTTCCTGCCTATTAGCCAAACAGTGTTTTATTCATCATCCAATAAGAGAAATATGTATACAGAATGTCATCCCCATCATTAATCTATTTTTAAAGTACCATTAACATGGTTCTTAAGAGGAAAAATGGCTTACAGTTTGCATAGAGTAAAATAAATCATGAGCTTTAGCTAAATCCTACTTTTGAGATTTTCGTTGTCCAAATGATAGAATATGGCAAGAGCTGCAGTTTCTATCTTTGAGCTTTTTATATGAAAACATGAATTCATGGTCATTTCACTGCAGGGACTGCAACACTGAGTGACAAGAGATTCAACATCTCTAAAGGACAGGCAAAATACACTATAGTTGGCCACTTTCTCCTTGCTCTTACCAAATACCTGGCAAGAAGCGACTTAGCAAGGATTTGTTTTGATTCCCAGTTTGAAGGACAACCTTTGTGGAGGGAGGGTCATGGGTGCCAGTGTGTGGCTAAGATGTCTCTCTTCTGAAGCCCAGAAGGTAGAAGAAAAGCCTGAAGCTCACACTGTGCGTCGGCTCACTTCCTCCGGCCATTCCCCAGCTCCTAAAGGCTCTTAACTCCAGCTAACAGTCTGCGGGGACACCTCACACCCACGCCAGCTCAGTTAAACCATTAAGCAACAGTTGCGGTGGACGTGATTTTAAACCAAGGAACAAGCTGGATGTGTGCCCACCTGAGGCTGAGGCGGAAGGGATGGGGAGTTTAAAAGTCTCAAAACACACACAGGAGGCGCAAACACTGTTATTGGGAAACCTAAGCTGTTTGTTTAGTTTTTAGTTATTCAAGACAGGGTTTCTCTGTGTAGCCCTGGCTGTCCTGGAACTCACTTTGTAGACCAGGCTGGCCTCAGACTCAGAGGTAAGCCTCCTGCCTGGGCTTCCCAGGTGCTGAGATTCAAGGCATGCGCCATTACCACCTGAGGTTAAATCAGCATATAATACCTAAAAAGTGATACTAAGGCTTTTCTGTATTAACCTCTGAAACTGGAATATGTTTTAAGTTCTTGCATCCTTATGACAGCGTATTGTCCTTGCTTACACAGGCACTAGCATCCCACCTTGGGGAATGGGGCTTAGTAGCTGGTAAGAAAATACAGGGGGAAAAATGCTGAAACATTTTAAGCTACTGTTAACAGAAAAGTACAAGTACCGGGGGTGGTGTGTGATGTAGCTTAGTAAAGTGCTTGTGTAGCATATGCAAACTCCTGGTTTCAATTCCCATACCACATAGGCCAGGCATGATTGGGCACGCCTGTGGTATCAACACCTCACAGAAGCCTCAGGGTTGCCTGGGATACAGGAGACCCCATCTCAAAGTGTTACAGCGCTGAGGACACTTAAGCTTGGTGAACATTACAGCCCACCTCACAGTATCCAGCTCGGCTGGAAACATGCATCGTTTTAGAGCCTGCGTCTTAGTGCACTCTTGGGTACTGTAGCTTTCCGGACACAGTGGTGTGCACACCCAGTGCTGGAAGGCTCTAAAGCACACTGCTGTGAATCCAAAGCCTGCTTGGTCTGTGAAGCAAGTTCCAGGCTGCATGGCTCCTGTCTCCAGAGCAGACTCACCGAGGTTCTGTGTACATGTGTACACAGCTGGGGTCACTGAGTCTCTCACTGGTTGGCTAGGCTACCCCCTGGAATCTACCTGTCTCTCCCTCACCTGCCACCGCAGCTCTGGATTATAGGCATGAGTCACCATGTTTCGGGGAGAGGGAATTGCTGGAGATCTAAACTCAGCTTCTCCTCCTTAAGCAGCAAGTGCTTTACCCACTGAACCATCCTAACCCTCAAGGCTCAATGGCACAGAGGGTAATGTGGGGGCGGGGAACAGTGGCATCTACATCAAGTCAGATGGCTGTTTGGAAGCATTAACCCCGAATGTAAAGACACTTAAGCAATATCTTTTTTTTTTTAAGATTTATTTATTTGTCGCATACACAGTGCTCTGCCTACATGCCAGAATTGTAGATGGTTGTGAGCCACCATATGGTTGCTGGGAATTGAACTCAGTCAGTGCTTCTTAACCTCTGAGCCATCTCTTCAGCCCCCTTAAGCAATATCTTAATTTCAATTTTTATTTTAATTTTTTTAATGTGTAAGAATAGATACATGATTTTTTTTGTACAAACACATAAGAGAGTTCTTTGAATGCAAACAGAGTCCTGATAGAAAAGAATGTCACTCTTTAAATGACAATTTTCCCTTGAGGCGCATACCGTAATGGTACTTGTTTTAAAACAGCCATATGAAAATGGTTGCTGGGTGTGTGGGAAAAGTATGTCTGACTGGCCTTTCTGTCTCTGTTATAGACATTCTAGTAATTTACATTGTACAAAGCATCCTTTGAAAAGCCAGGAACAGCACTAGTTTCACCTCAGCCAAAGGCCGTTAGGGCAATCTGTTCCTAAATCAGCATCATGGGAAATTGGACCAAGGAGTTAAGCCAACGGGCAAGATGGGAGCCACCATTCTCTGGGAAAAGTTGCAAAAAAGCAGGAGTTAAAGGAATCACTCAGGAGCCGGGCGGTGGTGGCGCACGCCTTTAATCCCAGCACTCGGGAGGCAGAGGCAGGCGGATCTCTGTGAGTTCGAGGCCAGCCTGGTCTACAAAGTGAGTTCCAGGACAGCATCCAAAGCCACAGAGAAACCCTGTCTCGAAAAACCAAAAAAAAAAAAAAAAAAAAAAAAAAAAAAGGAATCACTCAGGAAGCAGGTCAGGAATAGACAATACTCCTCACAGCTTACTGTTTCAAGGACACTTGAACCTTCCTCCTTTTGAAAGATAAAAACATTTTATAGCTGTGACTTTAAATAGAACACAATGAAACATTTACGGACTCAGTGTTACATGTCGTGTTACTTTTATTAAAGAATGGAGGCACAGAAACCGGCATCATACTACACAGCTGTAACCCCAGTACACGGGGCGAGGGCAGAAGAGGCAGACCGTTGGGGTCAGCCTGAGCTATGCATTACATTCCAAGCGCCTGTCTAAAAGGGAAGAAGTTAACTATAAGGAATTGAAGTTCTCACCATGACTCCTCCCTCAAGAGAGCCGCTAACCTCAGGGTTGATGCCTGCCATTCCTGTAGCATGTGTATATATGTTCAGCACGGTATTGTTTAGTATCTTAAAAATTTACATAAAGAGTATCAATCTACACTTGTGCTGGCTGTAACTCAGCATTAGCTTCCGTGGGGGGGGGTGCTCATGGAGGCTAGAGGCCAGCCAGCATCAGATGTCTTCTTTCTGACACCCGGTTGCTCGCTCACTGATTTGATAAGCAGGGTGTGCAGTTTAGTTCCCTCAGTGACAGGCAATTGGGCGGACAGGCCTGGGGCCCTCGGTCTCTGCCTCCCCGGAACTGGCTTTTTTTTTTTTTTTTTGAGACAGGGTTTCTCTATAGATTTGGAGGCTGTCCTGGAACTCGCTTTGTAGACCAGGCTGGCCTCAAACTCACAGAGATCCGCCTGCCTCTGCCTCCCGAGTGCTGGGATTAAAGGCGTGCACCACCAACGCCCGGCTCTGGCACTGGCTTTTGATGTGGCTGCCAGGATATAAATTCAGGTCTTCATGCTTATGCAGCAAGTGCTTTTCCAACTTGGCCATCTTCTCCAGGCCCGGGATTATGTTCTTCATAAATGCATTTTTCATTTTGTTAAATGCTGCAGTCTTTATTCAACCATTCGTAATTTATTGTTTTCCTGACAAAAAGAAGTTACATGTTTCCGCTGTTTAGAACTTTGAGGGCATCCCTGCCAATGCTAAGGTCTGGACCACAGAGAAATAATACGCAGAGAAACGACCTGTAGAGAAACCATCCGCGTGAGGCAAGAAGGAAGCTGGTTCAGCACCACTCAGTATTGGTTCAAACTTCTAGAGTCCTGGCAGGGACAGTTTGTTCTTCAGGCATTCAAGTACAGTGCAATTTTGGGAAGGAAAAAAAAAGGTTTGCTGGTGACAACTATCTCAATCCCATGTGCACAACTAAGCTTAAGAACCTGGGGAGGAGCAGGTGTGGACTTGGTCATACAGATATTGTAGGTCACCAGGCTACAAAGTACATGTAGCTGGGTTCTATTGACTGAAAAACAGAGCTAAAGATATAGGTCTAGGGAGGAAGAGTCTGGGATAAACTAGTAGTCTGGGGCATTTGGATGTGGCCTGGCCCTACAGGTAGCAAAAGTCACCAGACTATTAACTACATCCTCTCCCAGACTTCTGGGTGAAAATGGGTATACAACCCTTCTGTTGCAGAGACAAGCCTGTGTGCTTAACATTCCTAGTTTCGCTTATCTGTGAGCAAAAAGACCTCATGTCCTCTACAGAGCCATGAGTAGTAAGCGTGTGTGAATGCATCTAGAATACATGTTCTAACAGTTTTCTTTTTTTTTCTTTATACAAACTAGATAATGGGCAACAAGTGTCTTTGCTAGAAATGGAATTGCTAGGTTGGAAAGGCTGTGTTTCCTTGGTATTGGATAATGTTAAATTTCATTGTAGCCCCACCCACAAGCCTATTTTACTGCAGCCATATCAACACAATGTTACTAGACTTCAAAACTGTAGACTTTTACCTGTGAAGTGATTGAATGTTTTAATACATAGTTCAGTGGTGCTGGGGAGGGGAGATAATCACATTTTGTTACTCAGTTTGGTTTTCTTTGTAGCGCTTTTAACCTTTGCTTTGTTTCTGAGTGCTTCACCCCTCTTTCTTAAAGATGCATTTTTGTTTATGTGTGTGTGAGAACATACGCTCACATGTGTGTGGATGTGCCCAAGGAGACCCTTTGGGGCTGCAGTTACAGGCCTTCATGAGCTGCCCGACACAGTTGCTGAGATTCAAGCCCTCTTCCTCAGGATACCGCAGCAAGCACCTTTAGCCCGTGGATGCTACTTCTTGTCAGTTACAGTGCAAATATCTCCACAGGTGGGACATGGTATATCTGTAAAAAAAAAAAAACCAGGTTCCTGTATAAAGTTTGGACCTGGAAATTTTCAAAACCATTCCCAAATCTCCTCACACATTTTACTATGAGCAAGAAGAAAACAGGTGGCAACTTCAGCAAGAGTCCCTAGTTCTGCCTGGCGGTGATGTCGCATGCCTTTAATCCCAGCACTCGGGAGGCAGAGGCAGGAGGATCTCTGTGAGTTCGAGGCCAGGCTGGTCTGACAGCCTCCAAAACAATACAGAGAAACCCTGTCTTGTAAAACCAAAAAAAAAAAAAAAAAGAGTCCCTAGTTCCTTGGTGTGCTGACTAGTTCCTTGGTGTGTTGACTAATTCCTTGGTGTGCTGACTAGTTCCTTGGTGTGCTGACTACTTTTATGTCAGTCGGCACACACTAGAGTCCTTGGAGAGGAGGGAGCCTCAGATGAGAAAATGCCTCCAGAAGATGAGCTGTAGGCAAGCCTGTAGGGCATTTTCTTAGTTGGTGATTGATGCGGGAGGGCCCAATGCTGTGGAATAGTCTTTCTGTCCACTGTGAATATGTATTATTCTCATTGGTTAATAAAGAGCTGAGAGGCTGGGCGTTGGTGGCACACGCCTTTAATCCCAGCACTTGGGAGGCAGAGGCAGGCAGATGAGACCAGCCTGGACTACCAAGCGAGTTCCAGGACAGCCTCCAAAGCCACAGAGAAACCCTGTCTCCAAAAACAAAAACAAAAAACAAAAACCCACAGTGATTGCTGGGGAGGGGTCATGACGTGGTTGTGGGTCCCTGAGCCAGGGAACTTCCCTCTAGAAACTTGATCCCAACACTTTGTGCATTATTTATCTAGCACAGAAGAGCCATGGCTTCCGTGTGTAGCTAAGGAATGGCTCTCAGTGTCTAGCTGCTTGCTCTTAAGCTACAGATGGGACATTTGCTTTGAACAATGAAATAGGACTTAAGGAAACGAAAGGTTCTTGAGCTTAATAGCATACAGGTCATAAAAGTAGACAAATCAGAGGTAGCGGTGGCCCCTACTGGAGGGCAGGGCTAAGGAAGGATGGCCGTAGTGGCTGGAGAGATGGCTCAGAGGTTTCCTGGGTTTGATTCCCAGTACCCACTGCCGTCTACAACCCCAGTTCCAGAGGATCTGAAGCCCTAATGTGGCCGCCTCAGGCACTAGGCACAATAAGGTGTACAGAAATACAGGCAGGCAAAACACACATGTACATAAAATAGTAAAAATAAAGACTCCATTTTTTTATGATAGAGGGATGGGAACACCTGAACAAAATGAATTCCCAAGTTTCTTGAGCACATTTAGCTATTTGATTATAGGCAATTCTGCTGTCTCATAAGAATGTTTGGGTCTTACCAAGGTGACTTTACACATTCAGTCTCTCAGATATTAGGGACAGTTTAGATGAGTCAAGGGGGATTCAGGTTGGAGATTTGCTAAGATAGGCTTTGGATTCAAACAACCCAACAGAGGAAGGCAAAGGCTCCTCCGCCTGTGGCCCCAGGCAGGTGAATTCCCTCCAAGCTCGGCCACCAATAGAATGTGAATTAATTAGGAGTTGCCATTTGTCTTGTGTTGATAAATAGGTGTCAACAAAAATGGTTAAATTTTTAGGGGGTTTTGCATAGAAGTTCTGCCCTTCAGAGAGTTTTAAAATGAGCAAATGCAGACTAAGGAGACAAAGATGTCTTTCTATCACTGTAGGACCTTAACGCCCTGGACCACTACAGCTCAGTCTCGGCCCACGGAGGTGTGATGCGGCCTCAAATTGTGAGTGAGAAGCAAGTTTAATCTTGCTAGTGCAGGAGGCAGCTGTCACTGCTTGGGTTCCTGGTGATGGGTGGGGCGACCTAGGGCAGGCTCCGCCTTCAGTGCTAGCACCGCCCCGATGCCTCCCGCTTCACTTCCCGGACTGGTGAAGGCTCGGTGGTGGGGTGGTAGCCTCAGGAGTCCGAGCCATGGGGACCCGAGCCACCGGAGCTGCGGGCCATGGGGCACATCTGGCACTGGCTCTGCTGCTGTTGCCGGGGCCCTGGCTGGCGGCTGGTGTCCCCGGAGCTCCGCCACTCTTCAACGTCAGTCTGGACGCGGCCCCGGAACAGCGCTGGCTGCCCATGCTGCAGCACTACGACCCGGACTTCGTGCGCGCCGCGGTGGCAGAGGTCATCGGGTGAGCCGCGGGACAGGTCCTGTGAACTTGCAGCCAGACTCTGCCCCTCCCCCTCGGTGCTGCACCCGTGCCCTCCCCACTGCTCCATGCAGCGCCCAGAGGGTGGCTGACACAACAAGGCCAGTTAGGTTCCTAAGTTCGGGGTCGCCGGTGGCAGGCGCGCGCCTTCCAGACGTTTTCCGGGTCAGCGCGATGCACAAGGTGTCACTCAGTGGGCTAAACATCCCGGACCAGCCTGACCGCCCTTTCTCTCCAGGGTGCTTGGCACTCATTGGAGATGGAGGCGAGTGCTCCACCATTGGGTGTTAAGTCAGCCCTTATAATTTTTATTTTGAAAGTCTTTCTGGGAGTTTGACCCTGCTCCAATGAGTATATGGATAACACAAATTGCACCTGGTATTTTTCTGTTTTTGGCGGGGCGAGAGGGGTGCAAGGGAGAGGATGGACCCTGGAGGAATGGGAAGCTAGTGTGATGTGGGTACGCTGTATGAAATTCCCAAATAATTAATACAAACATTGTGTTGGGAGAAAAACAGTTAAAGACTTCCTGTGTAGCATAAACTGGCCTTAATTGTGAACCTCCTGCCTCGGCCTGCTGAGAGCTGGGATTATGACCCGACACTACGGCTCGCGGCTCATTCCCTCCGCTTTGGATTCTGGAAATGGAGCGGCGTGGTGCAGCGCTTCAGTTCTGGGAAAGTCTAGACTCTCCCTGCCCCTAGTCCACACACACTTGCACCCTGCATGCTCTGAGCTGGAGACACAAGCTTCGTGCGTTGCCGTTTCTAGCGACAGAGTTCCCCAGTGGGTACTCGGGGTGATCGGAGAGGTGGTGTCGAAGGTGGAGAGCTTCCTGCCCCAGCCCTTCACCGACGAGATCCGCGGTATATGCAACTTCCTCAACCTCAGCCTGGCCGACGGTATCTTGGTCAACCTGGCCTATGAGGCCTCCGCGTAAGTGCCCCATGGGAGGGTGGGTTAAAGTCAGTTGACTGTCACCTGGCCGAGACTGTCACCCACGATGAGTGGGCGGCGGTATGTTTGCTGTGAGATAAAGCTAGTCACTGCAGTTTGGAAACCACCTTAGGTCTCTGTCTGGTGGACTTCCCGGAGGAAGCAGCCGCTCTACCCAAAACTTTGTTTTATCTTGTCATCAATCTAGAGGTCATCCCTCTTTCCAAATCACTCAAGGGTTGGGGCGGTGACTCTGTGGATAAGAGTGCCTGTGGCGGATGGAGTGAACCTGAATTCTGATCTCTGGCTGCCGGTGGCCTCAAGTGCCTGTAACCCAATCATTGGGGTGGGAGAAGAGAGGAGGATCATGGGAACTTGCTGTTTCAAGTTCAGTGGGAGAACATGTCTAAAAAGTAAGGGGGGGTGTTGGTGTGAGCATGAGTTCAGTTCAATCCCTGAGACATAGCGGAAAGGGGGAACTGACTACCGTTGCTTGTCCCCTGACCTCCAGAAGCTCACTGTGACGCAAGCCCTCTCCCCTCTCCCACACAAATGAAAACAATGTAGAATCAGTAGAGGAAGACCCTCGACTGCCGCACTTACTGTTTCCTACCCTGCATGGACAGCCAGTAGATGCCAATAGCTCCTGACTGCCTTAGGATGAAGGAGCACACCTTTAGTTCCAGCACTCAAGGCAGGGAGATCTCTGAGTTCAAGGCCAGCCTGGTCTACAGAGCTAGTTCGAGGACAGCCAGGGACACACAGAGAAACCCTGTTTCTCACAAAAATGAATAAGTAAAAGAAGATTTAAAAAAAGATGAATGAAGGGAAGTTGGTGGAATAACAAACTATTCTTTGGCAACTTTCCAACCCCAGAAAAGCAGAGTCCCGAAGCGATCTACTGCCTGCCTTTCCAGGGTAGACTCCTGTGTACTCTAGGCTGCCAAACTCAAGTGCCTTTCAAAGGGAACTAAGTTAATTTTACTCTGTGTCTCAGGTAAGGTTTGTTAAATTGCCTAATTTTCTTTGTAAAGCGCCCTCAGGGTCAGGTTGGAAATGTTCTGCCCTCACTTCTGAAGGCTGGCCATGTGAGCTAATTATGTCCTGCTGAATCTTTGTAGCCTCAGGCCACGTAGGGGCACAGGCCTGGGGGGAAGGTGGCTTCTTCCGGTTTGTGATATGGAAACCAAGCCTCAGAGAGAACATTTGCCAGCTCTCTGGTGGCTGGTGAGTTCCAAGGCTGCCCACAGTGCCTCTCCTGGAGCAGAGGATGCACGTCCTTGTCCCCGTCCTTCTTCAGGAGGGGGTCACACTGAAAGACTTGCACACCAGGAATGGTGGTGCACACCTTTAATCCTGGCACTTGGGACATGGGCAGGAGGATCTCTGTGAGTCTGAGGCCAGCCTGGTCTAGATGGTGAGTTCCAGGACATGCCAAAAAATGACTTGGCAATAGTGGTCCCCTTGGTGGTCCTCTTGCCATTCTTCAGAAAATACCAACTTTGAGAGCAGTCCTGCAGACTTTAATCACTCACCCACTACCTTTGAGGTCCTTAGGAGTCAAAACCTCACCAAGCTTTCTTCTTTAAACAAACCAAGCAGTGAGGTAATACTGGTTTTTTCTAATTATAAAAGTAACAGTGAATGATCACAAAAAATAAGTAGTACAGAAAACTTTATTTAAAAGATATTTTGTATTCACTCAGTTATCTATTTTGTAGCAAGCTTGCCCTGTCTGGCCTGAAACTGTCTGTGTACAACAGGCTAGCCTCAAACTCACAGAGATCTACCTGCCTCTGCTTCCCGAATGCTGGGATTAAAGACATTTGCCTCCACCACCCAGCTCTGGAGTTCCTTTTAATTTAAGTGTGTGTGTGTGTGTGTGTGTGTGTATGTGTGTGTGTGTGTGTGTGTGTGTGTGTGTGTGTGTGTGTGTGTGTGTGTGTGTGTGTGTGTGTGTGTGTGTTTGTCCTAACAATGCATAATATGAAGAGGACAAGTTGGGCTAACTGGTTTTTTTGTTGTTGTTTTGTGGCTTTTCGATACAGGGTTTCTCTGTAACTTTGGTGGCTGTCCTGGCACTTGCTCTGTAGACCAGCTGGGCCTCAAACTCGTAGAGATCCGCCTGCCTCTGTCTCCCGAGTGCTGGGGTTAAAGGCATGCGCCACCAGCGCCCAGCTCTCTTGGGCTAACTTTGAGTAACATGGTAATAGGTAACACACCAGCAAGCAGGGTTCAGGTCTGGCTGTGCCTTGCACACACACAGGACGTGGGGAAGATTAAACTCTCATCTCATCATCTGTAGCAGAATCATGTGGCCTGATGGAAGGGTCTAGATGCATTGTGTCCAATTGTATCTTCCAGCCACAACTGTCATTTCATATCCTTGTACAAGAGCATATTATAGCATTTATGTCCACAATAAGGAAGAAAACCTGTTGCTTTGAGGATTTGTTTCAAAAACAGAAATCTCATTCTTTGTTCCTGTTGTCTTCATTCTTGTTGGAATTATCCCTTTGCTCAGATTCTGCACCAGTATCGTGGCCCAAGACGCCCAAGGCCACATTTACCATGGCAGGAACCTGGACTACAATTTTGGAAATATCTTGCGAAAGATGACAGTGGATGTGCAGTTCCTAAAGAACGGGCAGGTATAACCATTTGCACGAGACCCAGAGATCAGGGTCAGGAATAGCCGCACCCACAAGATGCAGAGATGGAGGCCGGTACAATCATGCGCACAAGATACAGAGATCAGGCCGGGCATTGGTGGCACATGCCTTTAATCCCAGCACTCAGGAGGCAGAGGCAGGCCGATCTCTGTGAGTTCAAGGTCAGCCTGGTTTACAGAGTGAGTTTCCAGGACAAGCTCCAAAGCAATACAGAGAAACCCTGTCTCAAACAAACAAATAAATAAGATACAGAGATCAGTGGCAGGTACAACTAAGTGCACGTGCATGAGAGGAGAGACGGGGGCAGGTACAGCCGTGTGCAGGAGAGGAGAGGCAGGGCAGGTACAGCCGTGTGCACGAGAGGCAGAGGTCCTCCATTAGAACAGCAAGTGCTCTTATCTGCTGAACCATCTCTCCAGGCCCTAAAAGAGCTTGTGGTCTTTTTAGTTGTTTGTTTTTTCAATTGTTTCTTTGTAACTGCATTGTAGGGCTCCTTATTTTTTATTGTGTATGCATGTGTATTGAGTGTGAGTACAGTGGATCTAGCATTCCAGGCAGGTGGGAGCCGCCCTCAGGGTGGGAGCAGTATATGCTTTTACTCACAGAGCCAACCCTCGGGCTTTAATTGCAGGGAATGCACTCGCACCACACTCCTGGAGATGGTGATGGGGAGCCTTCACGGAGGCACACGGAAGGTCTAGGGGAAAGCTCACTGAAGAAACTAAGTCCTTCTCCCTTACAGTTCAGTCACCCAAGTCACAGCCAGACAGAGCAAATTTGAATAATGCTGTGAACAAGGTTATTAGTATAATATTAGGTTTGGTTTGGTTATTTTGAGACAGGGTTTCTCTGTGTAGCCCTGGCTGTCCTGAAACTCACTATGTAGACCAGACTGGCCTTGAACTCAAAGATATCTACTTATGGGTGTTGGGATTAGAGGCATGCATCAGCACACCTAGCTTTAATATTAAGTTTTGAAAACAAAAATACTACTCTAGGTCTATTTAACTCCTCAAAATCTAAAAATTTTGGTTAGCCGTTATAAATAGTACAAACTGTGCAGGATGGATGCTTCTAGACGCTTCCAGGAACTGATGCCTCTCAACTTCTGCAACTTGTGACTTGGTTTACAGTGATGTTGTAAATGAAATCTGGTTGTAGGGTGACTTAAAGCGTTTGAACTTTAATCTGGCTGTTATTGGCAAGTCATTCCAATGGTTTAGTTCCCTAAACTCCACAGGCCTTATAAATGAAGAGTGTTTGCCTTTGGCATAAACTCAAAACCATTTCCAGTCACACTCCATTTGCTACCTTCAGAATGG
This sequence comes from Mesocricetus auratus, assembly GCF_017639785.1. Lineage (NCBI taxonomy): Eukaryota > Metazoa > Chordata > Mammalia > Rodentia > Cricetidae > Mesocricetus > Mesocricetus auratus. Next base: position 69,153,899 of record NW_024429190.1, on the reverse strand, counting down.
AAGTCTTCTGGGTCAATAGTGTTTCATAGACACACAGAATGCAAAGGGATAGAAACAACGGGTTGTGGTGAAATCTGCTGGTTCAGTATCATACCTTTAAGGTTTTTTTAGTAGTCTGACTTAGCAGCCAGTCTGGTAACTACCATGACTCATTCATAGTGTCTGTCACCCTGGGTGGTGGTACAAGTCATCTGCAACTACTGTCTCTCATCTCCAAGTACCAGCAAGGTCCTCTGCAAAAACCACAGGCACAGCCATTACTTCATGCTTTGCCGAGCACGTTCACTAAAAGGCAGTTTGGAGAGCCAGGTGTAATGCAGGTAGATAGCTGAGTTCAAGGCCAGCCTGGTCTACAGAGCAAGCTCTGGCATAGCCAGGGCTATGCAAAGAAACAGTCCTGAAAAACAAAACAAGGAAGCAGCTTGGTTCTACTTTGGTTAGGGAAAGGAAAGCCACACACCCCACCACCGTCCATCTCACTCTGAATTCTGACCATAGATCGCTCCCTGGCAAGGTTAAGAAACCTTGCTCTAGAATATGTTTCAGAGTTTCATTCTGTTATGTTGAAATCTCTAAGGCGAAAAAAATTCAGGAAGCTGGGTATGGTGGCATACACTTTTAATCTCAATTCTAGAGGCAGAGGCAAGTAGATCTCTGTGAATTTGAGGCTATCCTGGTCTACACAGCAAGTTCCAGGCTATCTAGGCCTCATATAGTGAGGCACTCTCAACCAACAAGTAAACAAGCAATGCAGGAAAGTGTAGGGGAATTAAGTGATTTCAATTTGCACTCTGCTGGGTGGTAAATGATGCCTTTTTCCCTTGATTTCAGGTTGCATACACGGGGACTACTTTTGTGGGATATGTAGGATTATGGACAGGTCAAAGTCCACACAAGTTTACAGTTTCTGGCGATGAACGAGGTAATTTAAAAATTCCTGAGTATTTTAAAGCAAATCCTTGTTGAGGTCTTCTAAGTGCCTCCTTCACTCTCAACCAGCAGATTTTGTGAAAGGAAACTTCCAGCGACTTCCACTTCCACTCATGAGGGAAGTCCCGTAAGCAAGGAGGGTGACCTCAGGTGGTGCCTGGGACTGCAAAGGAAGGACTGAGGGACGATCTGGTGGAAGGTGCAGAGGCATGGGGGATAGGCTGCTACTAGGGTCAAGGGTCAGGGAAGGCCTGATCCATGTCATCCCAGTCTGGGTCTGCAGAGGCAAGAGGAAGATATCTCTGTGGTCTGACAGCAACAACAAAGGCACCTACTGTCTTTGATGTTGCAAATATATATATGCTATTGGTGTGATTAAAAAAATGGAAGTCAGTGTAGTTATGGCAATAGTTATTACTATTGGTGTAGTCTAGAAATGAAACACAGTTGGTGTAGTTACAACAGGGAGTAAGGACATTGGAGGTATAGAGGAGACCATGGCCATGTGCAGGGCCATGATGATCGTTTGAATTTTAACCAGAATAGAAGCCATAGGAGGGTGTTGGGCCAAAGAGTGAACAGACTCTCTCTCTCTCTCTCTCTCTCTCTCTCTCTCTCTCTGTGTGTGTGTGTGTGTGTCTGTCTGTCTCTGTCTCTCTCTCTGTCTCTCTTTCTCTCTGTCTCTCTCTCTCTCACACACACACACACACACTTACATGTACATTTGAAACAGTATTATCTTTTTGTAGCTCACACATACATTTGAAACAGTAGGCTCCTCTTGAATGAGCCTCCCGAATGCTGGGATTGCAGAAGTACCACTATTCTAGTGTGACTTATGTTTTGACCATCTTTGACTGCTCAATGTTAAGTTGTGTGTGCATGTGTACACACATGCATGCGCGCATGCATGCATGTGTGTGTGTGTGTGTGATGTATATATTTACTTAAACAGGCTTTGATTCCATTGTCTTATGAATTAAGATGTTTGTTAAACTAATTATTGAAACGAGAGCAATTTAAAGTAACTGAGTTACTCTGGAACATACAAATTTGATGAAACTCAGTCCACATGTAAACTTATTAAAGATACGTCAAAAAGGCAAAGTTTGCCCCATTCTTCCTAATATTTGTCGAGTAGCCTCCCTTGAAAGGAATAGAATTTAATTTTTGCCAAGATAATTATTGGTAGAATGATTTTATCTAACATAATCACTGTTGAATCAGGTGCAAAAGATTCTGTTTGCAAAACCTGAGGGAAGCTGGCCATGATGGCACATGTCTGTATCCCGACTCCTGGGCTGCACAGGGAGATCCTGTCTCAAAAATAAAGAAAAGAGAAAAAAAGAAAAGGAGGAGTCAGTAAATATCTGCTTGTTTTTGTTTATTACTATACATATGAATATTATATACATATTCACTTGTGTATAGATGCTTTTATGATTGGTTGGCTCTCAGGCCCAGGGCCAGCAAGATGACTTAGCAGGGAAGGGCACCAACCATCACGTCCAAGGATCTGAGTTTGATCCCCGGGACCCACATAGCAGAAGGAGAGAACGCACTCCTGCAGGCTGTCCTCTGACTCTTAAATACATGCTGTGGCACACACACCTAAACACACAATAAAAGTAAATATGGAAATAAATGTAACAAAAACCTTTTACTTAAGAAGTATTGTTTGAGTGGTGTTTGGGCCTGAACTGCTGCTTCTTTGCACACGCAGATAAAGGCTGGTGGTGGGAGAATGTGATCGCTGCCATTTCTCTGGGACATTCTCCGATCAGCTGGCTCATCCGAAAAGTGAGTACTAGTGTTGAGTCCCCTTCACCCAGGCTCATCTAAACAGAGGGGTCATGCTGCAGGGCTCTGCGTCCTTTAACAGGATTTGATGTTTTCCTCCAAGAAGAACAAATGATGCATTGTCTTCCAGTCCATCTGTCTTTCCATAGTAAACATTAATGATAAAGCGAGGTACTAACTGACAATCACCAGGGCAGATTTTAGTCAGTAATGCACTATTACAATAGAGACAACAGTCAGGGTGACCTGAGCTCAGCTCTGAGTTGTGCAGAGGAGCCAGGCTGCTATAAAGGAAGAATGAGGGAATGAAGAAGGTGAATGGAGACTTAGAAGGGTCAGAGAAGACACACATGAAAAAAAGTAAATAAAATAATAATAAAAGTATCTCATCCTTCCAGCAATATTTACAAGGCCTTGTCAGGGCCTTGTGGCTTGTGTGCCTTGTGATATAACACTAGCTGTGGGATGTCTTTCTCTCAAAGTGACAAGAGTGATTGTGAAGGTGTTGGGGACGGCAGGGTGTTCTCAGCAGCTGAGTTTAGTGAAGGAACATGAGTGGCAGTGAGGTGCTGGAGAGTGACCCTCTTCACTGTGCGTGCCTCAGACCTTTGAGTGTCTCCACAGACTTGGCCTGGCTCCTCGTCCTAATGCCACATGCTGTCTCTCTGTCCCAGTTGAGTCCATTGACCTGGAACCCAGCCCCACATCCACTCCAAACCCTGAAGCCACCATCGCAGTGACTCCTGTTTGTCTCTTGGTACCTGAGCTCTTGTGCCCTGAGAATGGATGGGTTCCTTGTTGTGGCTTCCATCATTATTTCGGTGTGTCACCACTGCTTGGTTACGGCATTGTGTTCTTGGAAATTTTGCTGAGAGCAAGAATGAGGTCCTGGCCCCCCTCCAGCCCATTGCCTCATGCAGAGCAGTGATCAGCAGTGACTGTGGAGATTACAATGATTGGGAAGGTGGTCAGTCAAAACTCATGCCACCAAGACTGGGGGAGTCAACTCTAGGACTAGCTCACAGCTCTGTCCTGTCGCTACGGCCTCTCTGCCAAAGCTGAGGCGTTTGTCAGTGCTGTTCTGTTTTCTTCTCAGGAGCCCCAGTGACTATGGGATAAATCAGGAGTCACAGGTTATAGGTATGGCTTAGTTTAGTTAGCATCAAGAGTCTTTGGAATGTGTGTCCTGCCCCGTGAGCCCTCCCCATTGGATGACGTCGCCAATACCAGTTTGTCTTTTTGCTCAGACCCTGAGTGACTCAGAAAACTTTGAAGCTGCTGTTTACACTCTGGCCAAGACGCCCCTCATCGCTGATGTTTACTACATTGTTGGGGGTACCTTGCCCCGGGAGGGGGTAGTCATCACCCGGAACAGAGGTGGCCCAGCGGACATTTGGCCTCTTGACCCACTGAATGGAGCGTAAGTAGAATTGCATCTTATTTTGCATTTTAATATTTCTTCTAAATGTCCCTGGTAAGGCAAACTGACACACTCTATTGCAGGTGGTTCCGAGTTGAGACAAATTACGATCATTGGAAGCCTGTACCCGAGTGGGATGACCGAAGGTAGATTCTTCTTGTCTTGTCTTGTTCTGTTTCATTGAGACAGGGTCTCACTCCGCATGACCAGGCTAGCATGGAACTCGCTTTAAAACCCAGGCTAACCACAAATTCAGAGTAATCCTCTTGCATCAGCCTTCCTGGTACTAGATTAGAGGCATAATTCCTGTAGGTAGACTTCCAGTATTTTCTCATGGTCAGGAGACTGTCCCATTCATACCACAGGGACCTACAGGTGACATCTCCTTCCAGAAAATACAGCTGGCCTCTCACCAGGGCCTGGAAGGGCAAAGAGTACAGGGTGTGGAGGAGGGCAGTGGAGAGGACCTCTTGGTAGTTGGTGGAGGCTAGAAGGGTCCTGGCCCCAGGGTCAAGGAGCCCTGGATTCCACCATGATCCCTACCAGTGACTCCGTGGAGCCAATAGGGTCTTTGTTCACCTAACTGAAAGTGTGTGGGAAGGGCTGAAAGTCATTTTCCATAAATCAATCAGTCAAGCCAGGCAATGATGGCACATATCTTTAATCCTAGCTCCCGTGAGGTAGAGGCAGGCAGATCTCTGTGAGTTCAGGGCCAGCCTGGTCTATAGAGCGAGATCCAGGACAGGCTCCAAAGCTACACAGAGAAACCCTGTCTTGAAAAAAAAAATCAGTCAATTGCTCTGCTGATACAAGGGCTTGAATTCCCTTTCTAATGTGGAAATGCCAGTCATTTGGTTACAGGAAGTAGTATATCTCACTAATCTCTATTCTCCCACTGGTTTGGCAATAGTGGATTTCTGCAGCAATTGTCCCAATTTCCTTGAGCACTTGGGATGGGCAGGGGCAGGGTCCAGCTGAACGAATCAGATGACTCAGGAGAGAATGTTGGGAGCCAGAGTCTATTCGCAGGAATCTGGGCCTTGCACTGTGCCTCTCAAAATGGCATCTGATGAGGGTCAGAGTTTCCTGAGGCACCTGGTGATCTTTGGCCCATTGTCCTTACAGAACACCAGCCATCAAAGCCCTAAATGCCACAGGGCAAGCACACATCAGCCTGGAGGCCCTTTTCCAGGTAACTCCATCTCCATGTTGTCCTAAGAGTATGAAAAAGCTGCTCTGAAATCAAGAAAAAACATTTCAGTAAAAGTTCTATGAGAGCCGAAAACATTTTAAAAATCGCTTAATATTTTCTGAGTTTGGGTCTATATGGTAGTGTAAGTGTCTTCATCTAAGCTTCTCTTCGTATTAAAATAAGCATAGCTAGAATATGTGTTTGTTGTTTAAGAGAAAGAATGGGAGCTGGAGAGATGGCTCAGCAGTTAAAAGCACTGACTGCTCTTCCAGAGGACCCAGGTTCAATTCCCAGCACCCACATGGTGGCTCACAGCTGTAGCTCCAGTTCCAGGGGGATATAACACACTCACGAAGACATACATATGCAGGCAAAACACCAATGCACATGAAATAAAAATACTTAAATGTTAGAGAGAGAGAGAGATAAAACAAGGATCTAAAAATCTGTAACAAGCATCCTGAGATACATAGAAATGTTAAGTGGTTATATTATTTTTTTATAAACTTTAATTTAGTGTGTGTGTGAGAGAGAGAGAGAGAGAGAGAGAGAGAGAGAGAGAGAGAGAGAGAGAGAGAGAGAGAGAGAGAGAGAGCTTGTGCCGTACCAAACACAAGGAGCTCAGAGGACAACTTATGGGAGTCGGGTCTCTCCTTCTACCATGCGGGTTCCAGGGATTGAACCCAGGCCATCAGGCTTGGCAGCAGGTGCCTGGGCAGCAGGGTGAGTGGTTATAGTCTCCTCATATGTACTCCACATGCGTTTCTTCTACCTTTTAATATTCTCATGATACGATTTTTTTCTATGCAGGTTTTATCTGTATTTCCCGTTTATAACAAGTAAGTCGCATGTTCAGCACACACTCTTCATTTTCCCCTAGCACAAACGTTACTGCAACCAGGTGACCCAAGTGTCAGAGCAAAAGCTCTGGCACTCGAAGCCTTTAAAAGCTAGCCCAAGCCCGGCGTTGGTGGCGCACACCTTTAATGCCAGCACTCGGGAGGCAGAGGCAGGCAGATCTCTGGTCTACAGAGTGAGTTCAGGACAGCCTCCAAAACAATACAGAGAAACCCTGTCTCGAAAACCAAAAAAAAAAAAAAAAAAAAAAAAAAGCTAGCCCAGCGCCCGTCCTACTGTGCCAGTTAAAGGGATGCACATTAGAGGGAGACAGAGAAAGGTGTGTCGATCAGGGTGCTGGGAAGAGGAACAAATAAGGGGTCGGTGAGGCTGAGCAGGAAGCTGGCAGGGGATTAGGTTAAACAGAGGAAGAATTGGGGGAAGATTCTAAAGTCCTCCTGGTGCTGCTGTCCCATTCTGCCCCACTCTGGCTCTGCAGGGGCTCTGAAAAAGTCCTCACCTCTTGAGGGGACAGGTGCCTTGCCTTGGAGGTGGCGATGGTGTGTCCTTCAGGCTATGCTGTTCCTGGAACCCAAGTTGATGCAGGTGTAGGATAATGACTGGGGGCATTGAGGTGCATTTGGAGGAACCGGAACAGGACAGTGTAAAAATGGGCGGTAACATGTGTCCGTGTATCTGAAGACTTGAATCGGGTTGATGTAGCTTAGATGAGCACCAGTTTCTGGATAGGGACTCCCTACTAACGTGCCGCGTGCAGAGTGACAGATTAGCATGTCCGTGTGCAGAGGGAGCAGTGGTACAAAGCAAAGGAGACACATGTAAAATGAAGGCAGGTGGCTGGGCCTTAGCCTTCCCTCAGGTACCATGGGGGCCCAGTGAGGAGTCTGTGCTTATCTAAGAGCATGTGACAACCTCAAGCACACCTTGGCTTCCCAGGGATCCTTGCTCCCAGAGGCAGCAGTGAGCAAAGCCAAGTCTCAGGGGACAGATATTCTAGTTCAAAGGGAGGGACAGGTACATGTCACAGCCAGGTGAGAAATTCAAGAAAACCAAAGCCAGCAGGATGGGGTGACCAGGATGAGGAAGGAGTTGGGTAACGACATGTTTGCCTCTCAGTCTGCAGGGGGACGTTCTTCACGAGTTTTTCAGCTCTGTCACATTCCAGTCTCTGCTACCCGCTCTGACTCACAGTCTGAGATTCTTTTCCTTCCTTCCTTCCTTCCTTCCGCCCTTCCTTCCTTCCTCCTTCCCTCCCTCCCTTCTTTCCTTTATCTTTTTTCTTCTCTCTTTTTTCTTCCTTCCTTCCTTCCTTCCTTCCTTCCTTCCCTCCTTCCTTTCTTTTCTTTTTTCCTAGACAGAGTTTCTCCAGGAAACTGCTAGCCCTGGCTGTCCTGGAACTCACACTGTAGACCAGGCCGACCTCGAACTCAGAGATCCACCTTTCACCTCTGGGGGATTGTGTTTCTCTTTTATGTATTTATTCTTTTTTTTTGTTTTTGTTTTTTTGTTTTTTTTTTCGAGACAGGGTTTCTCTGTGGCTTTTGGAGGCTGTCCTGGAACTAGCTCTTGTAGACCAGGCTGGCCTCGAACTCACAGAGGTCCGCCTGCCTCTGCCTCCCAAGTGCTGGGATGTATTTATTCTTTTGATTTTTAAAAATGTTGCTTTACGTTATTATGGTTGTTTATATTATTATTATTATTTCTCCCCCTTTTAGCCTGTGCTCTTGACAGCTGTAGTCTGTGAGCTAGGGTTTCTCTGGCTTGTTGCCTGTGATTTTACTCACACACTCTCCTAAGGGGAGGGTCACAGGAAGCCCCTAGTGTGCTCTGAGGGGTGACTGTGCAGAAGTTGGGGGTTCCCTTTCACCATGACAGCAAAGAATAGGCGATGACCCCATTAGAGGTAGCCCCACACATGGGTGATGTCACCCACTACCACAGCGTGATGCTTCGAGGAGTCAGCATTTAAAAATCCAACTTGGCTTTCAATGGTGTTTCAAAATAGGAAGAAAAGCCATTTAGATCTCTTGCGTTACATCTTAGACATTACACCTCTTTGCCTTCTTATCCTGCATTCCAAGAGATGGGGAAGGGCGTCATATGGGAAGGTGATACACACATAAGAATTGGTCTCATTATTTCAGCTACACAATCTATACCACAGTGATGAGCGCTGCCCAGCCTGACAAGTACGTGACTAGGATCCGGAGCCAAAGCTGAAGGTAAGCAGAGGAGCGAGTGCGCCCACGCCAGGCTGTGAAGGATTTGACATTTGTTACTGCTTGCAGGGGAAGGGGTGGCAAGAGCTTCTCACGCACGATGGTGACCTCCCTAAGACTTAAAAGTACGTGATATTTTCAGATAAACATTTAGCATATGATGGTCAATTGTTAGGTATTTTTTAAAGTTTACACAACACTGAGATCTCTCTGCCCATTGCTGCTTAACAAACCCTGAGGCCCAGGGTTCCCAGAGCAATAGTGAGGCCTAGTGTATCAGCGCATCAGAAGGCAACAGACCCTCACAGAGTTTACCTGAAGGCACCAGTGAGTCCACAGGGAAGAGGAAAGACACAGGGGACAGGGACCTCCTTGTGGACGGCACCTGCCATCAGGGCCTTAGGCCACCTACTGCTCAGGTCTCTGGATTGGGAAACCTAGCCTGATGGTTTGGTCAGTCTTTTATCATGAAAATATTTTTTAAAAAATTACATTTTTAAAAATTTTGTTTGAATTAAATGTGTTTTCTTTTCCCTACCAGGTGGTGATTGTCCAAGAGTTGCATTTGAAAGACTAAGTTGGAATGAAAGTGCTCTGTTTGATGAGCGGTGTGGACTCCTCCCCATTCAGCGTGTCTGCCTTGTGCAGATCTCCGTGCTCTGTCTGGGGAGGCGGAGAGTAGCACATTGTCTTGCATCCTCCCCCCTCCTGGTCCTCTTGATCATCCTTAACAGCCCACCCTGGCTGGAACAACTCAGATAACCTGTGCCCAAGGCCAGGCTCTATCCGGCTGGTCTCGGTTTCCCATGGTTCTCTCTACTTCTGCTTTTCTACTGAAGAAGTGGAGGGGCACAGTGGCTGTCTTGTGGACAAGCCTGGGCAGTTTCCCCTAAGGCTGGGTGACAGCCCACGGCTCAATTTACCTAACAAGTGTGAAGCCCTGGATTCTGTCCATAGCACCACAGAAAAGAGAAATACATAAGTTTTCTCTGAAACGTGGAGAACTGTAGTTTCAGTAGAATTTGCTTAAAGAAATTCATATTTCCATATAGTGACACTCTCACTTTTATAAACTTCTAATGTATTTTTTTAATGTGGACCTTATTTTTTAAAAAAGCCAACTATTTTGTTACTGCTTTTGAAAGTTATGTGAAACCAAATAATTTCCTGTCATTGTTTATTGCTTGTTAATAAAATGTCAAAACATGTTGTCAGGGAGAGTAAAAACTTGCAAGACATCGAGCATTGTGTTCTACCCAATTATCCTGAAACCTAGTGCTTCTGTTTTTAAATATAGTTTATTGTTTTATATTTCCTAGGAAAGAGAAAAGGAACTAAGTATAGATTTCTTTGTAAATATTCATGGTTGGTTTAATACCTATTTAATATACTCAGGCATCTTAGATTTGCTGAAGAATGATCTGGGAATGTAGATTAACAATCATCTCATCTCAGTCTCATCCGTGGGAAAGACAGGAGCACACACACACACACACACACACACACACACACACACACACACACACAAACGCATGCACGCACGCACACACGCACGCACCCCCTACTCTCCGTGTGACTCTTGTGGAGCAGCAGCCTTTGGGGTCACCACTCTGTTTCTGGGTTAAGGAGCTCAGGCCTGCCGGGCTGGCTTGGGGAATGTACCTCCTAATCCACAAGAGTAAGAGGATCTAGGACTGGGGGGCAGGGAGTGTGTTCCCCACCCGGAGTGACACGTCACACTCTGCAGACTTGCCTCCTGTCCCCAGGCCTCATTTGACCCAGGTTGGTGGCCCAGCGCTTGAAGGTGCATGTTGCGAATGTCACTTGGCACTTGAAATGCACTGCCGGGCTTGTGAGTGTCATCCTGCCCTCTGAGAGGACACCAGGCAAAGGTGGTGTCGCATCTGTTAGACCTGCAGCCAGCTCCATCCTCCAGCCCTGAATATAGGAGGATGACCAGACATATGGGCTAAGTGCCCGTCCTGTGTCTCACACTCATCAAGGCACCAAGAAGGTAAGGGGGGGACTTTCTGGCCTGTGGGACAGAAATGGACGAGACCACGAACCCAGCAAATGAAGTTAATGCGGGAGGAAATGGCTTTCACCATGGTCACCAGAGACAGAGTACGGCTCCCATCCATCTCCCACAGCAGCCTCAAGAGTTTTCTGTCCCGTAGGGACCGCCATGCAGGCAAAACCAGGACGTGTGGCTTTGTTCAGGGAAGCCAGCATGAAATGGGTGAAGATTAAGTAAAGTCATTTCTAACGTATTAAGCACAGGGGATTAATGGAGAGAGACACTCAGGGAAGCAGGGAGACACACCCAAGCATGGCTGTGGCCCTCTGCATGAGAGTCAGACGTAGGTGTCTTTACAAAAGGTTTATATTGGATCTTTGTGGCTTTCAAATTACACCTCTAAGGCTTGCAAAGACTACCTACCTACCTCCAAGCACATATACACACACATGCACACACACACACACAATTATTTTTAAAAAATACTTTAGATGTATTTAATGTTGTATGTATAAACATTTTGCCTACATGTATGTATATATACCCTGTGCATGCCTAGTGCCCATGAATGTCAGCAAAGGGTGTTGGATTCCCTGAAACTGGAGTTATGAATGATTATGAGCTGCCATGTAGGTGTTGAGAATTGAACCCTAGTCCACTGAAAGAGCAACAAGTGCTCTAAACCACTGAGCTGTCTCTCGGGGACACACACACACACACACACACACACACACACACACCTTTTCAACGTTGCCCACAGCGTATAGCTATAATAAGACTATAAATGAAGCATTTCCCTCAGTGAGCAGAGCTGTGAAATGGGTCTGTATGAGGCATTGGTCAGGCCTAGGAAAGAGCGGGATGTGTTCAGCCTTCCGTGTCCCTCTGTTCTTACAGAGCGGTTTATTTACCCTAGACCTGGGTAGGAACTCACATATCATTCCAGTCCTAAGTAAGCACAGCTTGTTTAACGTCTCCGACACCGCTGTGTGAGATGTCTGTGGACAGCAGGGACTGCCTCACCAAGCAACTGTGACTTCACCAAAGATGCTTGAGGTTTCCTGAAGTCAGCAAGCCAGGCCCCAGGACCATGGGACGTTTTCTTGTCACCTGCCTTTGCTTCCCTCTCCACGCCACTGCCGTTACCTCTGTCGTTGTCTCCGGCTTCAGTTCTGTTTGGGGATGAGGGTCTTTAGGAAACCTCTGTTCCATCATCAGCTCGCAGGAGCTGGAGGGGCTGGGTTTCCTGGATTTCAGGCGCTGACAACCAACTTTTCTTCCACCTGCTAGTCTCAGTCAGTGAGCAGAGAAACACCTGTGTTAAAAAGAAAATGATAAGGCCTGGCTGACTCTACTGGTTAAGTCACGTTCTAGAGAGGCAGGGACACTACCTCACAGAGTGGCATAATGTGGAAGTCACAGTGACCTCGGGTGTGGCAGCTGCCAGTCACTGCCAGAGGGAGCCAGGCCAGTTGCATGTGTGTGCTTGCATGCAAGCTCATCTGTGTGTGCATGTAGTGGAGGCCACAGGTAGGCACAAGTTGTCCTCTACAATCTCTTCAGTCAGTTTCCCTCTGAACCTAGCACTCCCTGTGCCGTTAGGCAGTCAGTGAGCCCCCTCATCCTCCAGTCCCCACTCCTGGCACCATGGTAACAGCCAAGCACCTGCCACTCCCGGCCTTTACATGAGGGCCCGTGGTCCAGCTCAGGTCCCTCTGGTGTCTACACTGAGAACTGTACACAGAACTCTCCCCACTTTACAGATTTTACTCTTGAGCCGTTTTTCTCGAAAATTCTTTTATTTTCCCTTTCTGTTTATTTTTAGCAATTTCTAAATGACTTCACTTTCTCTTGGGGACCCATATGTAATAGTTAATCTAATTACGGTTCCTTTCTTATTTTTTCTTTCCATGTAAAAAATTTTGAAAATATATCATTTATTGATCTCAGTGATAAAGATTACTTAAAAAACCTAGAAATTAAAAATGAAAGTCCACCTGTTGAACTAATAAGCAGGCTCAGTTCTGCTTAGCTTTTGAGGTCAAATCCAACCGGGCCCATTTAAGATGGTATGAACATCAACAAAACTGTGTGGTGGCACATGCCTGTAATCACAGCACTCAGAAATGTTATAATTTTAAAAAGTAGCATGCCAGAGAAAGATGCCTTGTGACAGAGTTCACGTGGAGGGTTTTTTCATTGGGGGAAAGTGGATGGATGAAGGGGAGAGGGGTGACTGGGCTGCAGAAGAGAAAAGAGAGAAGCAGAGACAGAGATAGAAAGAGAAGAGGATGGGAGGTGGGCAGGGCCTTTTCAAAGGGAACACAGTGAATTGCGCAGGTGGTGCTCTTAGTGGCTGCAGCTGAGGGTGTGTCCTGTCAGAACCCCAGGACAGGCCAGCACAGATGCCTGAATACTAACACTGAGGAAGGAGGATTGTACTCCAGGATTAGCCTGGGACACAGGTCAAGACCTGTCAAGAAACAAAGAAGGGGTGGAGGAAAGCGAGAAAAGAGAAGGGGGGGAGCTGGGGTTGGAGGAAGGGAAACTCTCTCACCCAGACTCATTCTTCAGTTTAAGAGTCAGGTGTGCACCCTGGTCTTCACACACTCAGGACTGTTTTGAGCAGATGAGAGCACACTGGACATACAGTTCTTCACGGGACTCATTTTGGGGACATTTTCACACGTTGCACACAGACTTGCCTTGCTCTTTGTCATGTTACATAGTATGTCACTGTTTTTATTATGCCATAAATATTTGGTTGCTTCTGTATGGAAATTATGAAAGCACTTTTAGTTTTATGGGACGGCATATTTTAGATTTTTTTTCTAAGTCAGGGCTCCACCCTATGTTGTGGTCCTCCTGAGTGCTAGGATTACAGGCGTGTTCAGCTGTGAACTTTTGAGGTTGTCATTTAAGAAAACGATCATTCTGCACTTTGCATGACAATGGTAAGGCTTTGCAAAGCACTCCTGGTGTGCATAGCCTTACTCACCTGATGACACACACCTGCAATGGAGTAACCCACACACGGCACAGGGGAGGCCATGAGGCCCCAAGCAGGGATGCAGGCACCTCTGTAACTCTGGTGATAGCTCCTTCCACATACTGTGTGGGCTGAACTTCCCTTTATCCATGGTGACACGATGTGCCTCTCCATGGAGGACACCATGGCTTTCACCCCGGCCTATTGGCCCATGGGAGTTATGACTTTTCACACTGGAGCAGTGTCACAGTGAGTGCTCCATAATTTTACCTGTGCAGTTCCTACCTCACCAGAACAACAAAGCCATTTGTCTCTACGGTTCCCACCTGGGTTACAGTTCTGTGCCTTGGGGTCTCAGATACGGGCTTTCTGATATTTGCTCCCTCCTCTCCAGTCTCTCTCTCTAACTCAGTTTCCTCTATTTCTCAAATGCCAGTGTGTGTGTGCGCGCATGTCTGGGTGTGTGCATGCAAGTGTGTGTGCCTGGGTGTGTGCATGCATGCCTGTGGATTCTAGCTCCAAACCTCTCCTCTTTTACTCTGTGGTTTATTCATTGTGAAACGTTTTGGTCAATGAGGACGAAAATGGTAGTTTTAAGAGCATCTAAGAAGTCAGGCATGGGGCCAGGCGTTGGTGGCGCACGCCTTTAATCTCAGCACTTGGGAGGCAGAGGCAGGCGGATCTCTGTGAGTTCGAGGCCAGCCTGGTCTACAAGAGCTAGTTCCAGGACAGCCTCCAAAGCCACAGAGAAACCCTGTCTCGAAAAACAAAACAAAACAAAACAAAAAAAAGTCAGGCATGGGTGATGCAAACCTGTAATCCCAGTTAATTCGGGAGACTCAGACAAGAGGGTTACAAGTTCGAGTCCAGCCTGGAATATTTAACATCTCAACACAAAGGTAAAAAGGGAGTTAGGATGTAGCTCAGAGTGCTGGACTACCATTCATGAGGCCCAGCCCCACACAAACAGGTGTCATTGGTGTATGCCTGTCACCCAGCACTCAGACAGCAAAGACAAGTCAGTCAGAAGTTCAATGTTATCCTTAGTTACACGGTGAGGTTGAGGTTAGCCTGGGATACATGAGAGCCTGTCTCAAAACAAAACAAAGAGTAGAAGGAGACTGTGGATATGGTTCACTGTTGGTTGTCTGGTACATTCCAGGCACTGAGTTTAATCCAAGTGCCATAAAACAATAGTATGGATGGATGCCTTTAATCTCAGCACTCAGGAGGCAGAGGCAGGGGGATCTCTGTGAGTTTGAGGCCAGCCTGATCTATCTAGAGAGTTCCAGGATAGCTAGCTATACAGAGAACCCCTGTGTCAAAAATCGAAACACTTTAAGAAAACGTGCCGTCTGCTCTTGTGGTTGAGAGGAGAGCAGCGGTTTGTAGCAGCCTCAGGATGGTGGAGAGCATGAAAAGTCTTTGAAACCTCTAAAGCTACCAGCGTGTTCTACACCACGGGGGCGGGGGAGGGGGTGTTGGGGAGCCAGTAGAGAGTGAAATCGGGAGGGAGAAGGGATGACAAACAGAAGGCATTCTCACGGGATAAACAAACGCCTGGGTACCGAGCCTAGAGAGGAGAGGACGCTCTCACGGGGTTGGTTCATAGGCAGTTTGTTCCATCTGAACTGCTTTGTGTCTGACAACGCCCCTTCCTTCTGTCAGCAAACGCCTCCCTTCCCCGGATCTGCTTGCAGTCTGTGTCCTGCGGGAGCTCCGCACCTCAGCCATGGGAAGCAGCTCCTCCAGCCAACACCACTTCGCTTTTCAGAACGCTGAGAAAGGTACGCACTTCCCTCCTTCAGAGCTCGCCTTGGTGCCCGAAGTCCAAGCATGCTACGTGGGGCGGAGCTCCTCAGGATGGAAGCAGAAAGCCCTTGATTAGTCCTCGGGCCGCCTCTGATAAGTCGCGTGCTCCTTGGCAGGGCTCGGCAGACCAGCTGAGTTGGTAGAATTAAAATGTCCCCAGCAAGGGGGGAAATGTAGCGGGTCAGCGGGGAGGAAAAAGCTTGCCTCAAACTTGCCACAACTCTCTCGCCTCTGCTTCCCAGGGACTGGTATTAGGGACATGTACCAACACGTCCAGCCTTCTGTAGAACTCTAAACTTTATTCCAAGGGCATAGAGACAAAAGAATTCAGAATAAGGAATTCTGTAACAATATTTTTACCTCTCCAAAACATCCCTGGCTTCTGTGAAGAAAGGGTTGAAGAGAAGTTAGAGTAATGAATTTTTAGAGCTACTAAGGCCATTTGAATTAGCTACTTTCACGTAGATGCAACCAAATACCTAGTAGAATAAAATATTATTATTATCATCATCATCGACAGGGTCTCACTCTGTGGTTCTGACTGTCCTGGAACTCACTCTGTATACCAGGCTGTGCTGGAACTCACAGAGATCTGTCTGCCTCTACCTCCCAAGTGTTAGGATTAAAGGAGTATGCTACCATACCCCTCAACGTATTCCTTAAACTGAGAATGTTTGCTGTCTCAGTTAGAGTTACTATTGCTGTGATGAAACACCATTGGAAACTTGGGGAGGAAAGGGCTTATTCAGCTGATGCTGCCACATGACGGTTTATCATCACAGGAAGTTAGGACAGGAACTCAAGCAGGGCAGGAACCTGGAGGCAGGAGCTGATGCAGAGGCCATGGAGGAGTGCTGCTTTCGGACTTGCTCCCCCTGGTTTGCACAGCCTGCTTTCTTGTAGAACCCAGGACCACCAGGCCAGGCACGGCCCCACCCACAATGGACTAGGCCCTCCCCATCAATCACTAATTAAGAAAGTGCCCTACAGCTGGCCTACAGCCTGATCTTGTAGAGGTATTTTCTCAATTGCAGCTCCCTCCTCTCTGATGACTCTAGGTTGCGTCCAGTTGACATAAAGCTAACCAGGATAACACCATATGCAAGATTGGGACGTATGAAACACTCCTAATTTGTTGTGTGATGTCAAGAGAGTACCTTTTCTTCACAGAGTCTACCTACCTGTTTAGATGAAGATGCTGAGATGTAAAATAGCTGATCAGGACAGTTCAGAGGAACCCGGTCTCTCAATATTCAGCTTACTGTCACAGTGTAGAAATCTCTCTCACCCACATACATGCACTCACTCCTTAAGTGTGTAAAATCCTTGCCATCTTTCCAGCTGACATCTCCTGCCCAGAATCCTCAGACTCAATAGTCCCTTTTTATCCACACTTTTGCTCTCATCTGCATTGCATATGTAGTCAACTCTGCCGTGAAAGTATTGAATGGAAACCCCGGAAATAAAGGGTTGCTCTTTCACATTGTGAACAGTGAGGTGAGTTCTCACCTTGTCCCAGTCTCCTCCGCGACTCGACTCATTTCTTTGGCCTGAGAATTCATGCTGTGTATGCTGTCTGCTCACTTGTCACAGTCGTCTTAGCTAGGAAATCAACTACTCCATCACAATGCTTCTTTTCTCTTTTCCTTTTTCTACTTTTTCTTTTGGTTTTTAGAGACAGGGTTTGTTTGTGTAGCCCTGGATGTCCTGGAAACCACTCTGTACAACAGACTGGCTTCAAACCCACTGAGAACCTCCTGCCTCTGCCTCCCGAGTACAGGATTAAAGGCATGTGCCACCAGCTCCCAGCTCCCAGCTCCTTTTTTTCTTTTTAAGAAATGATTATTTACATCTTATGTGTATGCACATTTTGCTTGCATGTATGTATTATAAAGGTATATGTGTAATAGGCTTTTTCTTTTGGGTGACCAGCCAGCTCCCAAATCCTGGCACGGAGACTTATTAGTTATAAATGCTCAACCAAACTTAGGCTTGTTTCTGACTAGCCCTTTTAACTTAAATTAACCTGTCTCTCGTATCTACCTTTTGCCTTAGGCTTTTTACCTTTTTTCCCTTCTTTATGTCTTACTTATACTGCTTCTTGCTTCTGGCTGGCTGGTGGCCTTCTGGCTTTTTGTCCCAAGTGTGTCCCTCTCTTTCTCCCTCCTCTTCTTTTCTTTTCTCTTTCTCCTCCTATTTATTCTCTCTGCCCACCAGCCCCACTTTTCCTTTCCCCCTGGCTAGCTATTGGCCAGTCAGCTCTTTATTAGACCAATCAGATGGCTTAGGCAGGCAAGGTGAAACAGATGCAACACATCTTTACCCAACTAAACAAAGGCAGCACAAGCAAGTGTAACACAGCCTTACATGGTTGAGCAAATGTTACATCTTTAGTTAAAGCAATACTCTGCAGCATAAACAAATGCAGCACATCTCTGCCTAGTTAAAATAATGTTCTACAACATATATGTCTGGTGCCTTTAGACCCAGAAGAGCATGTTGGATCCTCTGCAGCTGGAAATACAGACAGTTGGGAGCAGCCACATAGTGCTGGGAACTGAACCTGGGCTCTTTGCAAGAGTGGCTGTTGCTCTTAACTGCTAAGCCAACTTCCACCTCATAGAGCTGCGCTCTCTCCCTCTCTCCCTCCCTCCCTCCCTCCCTCTCTCCCTCTCTCTCTCTCTCTCTCTCTCTCTCTCTCTCTCTCTCTCTCTCTCTCTCTCTGAGACAGGGGACAGGGTTTACTCGTGTAACAGCCCTAGGTGTCCTGGAACTTGCTTTGTAGGCCATGCTGACCTCAAACTCACAGAGATCCGCCTGCCTCTGCCTCCCTAGTGCTTTTTGTCAATTAATTAATCTTTTGTTTAGCAATGGACCGGCAACACTAGCGTACAGATGCAGTCACTTGGATATGCCAAAGAGAAGCAGGAAGGCGTTTCTTTAGATGAAAAGGTGAATTATCATTGACTCAATAATGAAAAAAAAACCAAAGAGCACAGACAGGGTCATTACTATTCCTGGTTTCTGGCATCCACCAGGTAACTGCAAATGTCTCCATTCAGACAGGGGTCAAGGTGAGACGGAAACATCAAGAAGTGAAAATTGGATAAACCGTCAGTGGTTAGTACCATCAGTCATGGCAGGAGTTGGGAGGTATGGTGGGGTGGACAAGCCTGTGTGACCAACCGTAAGATAGATGCTGCCTCCTGGCATTTCTGGGTAGTTCCCACCACCTTTTTGATGGGGCAAAGTCTGCACACCATCCCCCCTGCTTCCTGCTCCATCTCTGGGAGCCCCTGCCAACAGGCCTTTATCTTTGTATTACAGCCTTCAAGGCAGCCGCCCTGATCCAGAGATGGTACCGGCGCTACATGGCCCGCCTGGAGATGAGGCGGCGATGTACCTGGAACATCTTCCAGTCTATAGAGTATGCTGGTCAGCAAGACCAGGTCAAGGTACGTGGGGATGCCTGCAGGGATGGGGAACTCGCCTGCAGCCCTGGCAGCAGGTCCTGCTGCTCGAAGATACAGGACCACTCCTGGATTCGCTTTCCCTCATTTTTAAAGCTAACCTTGTCTGGTTTTTCCACAGCTCCATGATTTCTTTAGCTACCTTGTAGATCACTTCACCCCTACCAGCCACCACGAGAGTGAGTATGAGTTGCCATGTGACATGGTCTGCTGTCAGTGTGGGTGGAGTTACTCAGAGACTGGGATGGGGAATCTGGTCAGAGTTCAAGACTGAATGAGATGGTTAGCAAATGAATGACAGAGTAAACTTTTATTTTGTTTTGGTTTTTCGAGACAGGGTTTCTCTGTGGCTTTGGAAGCTATCCTGGAACTAGCTCTTGTAGACCAGGCTGGTCTCGAACTCACAGAGATCCTCCTGCCTCTGCCTCCCGAGAATAAACTTTTAGACTGGGCTCTCCTATAGCATATGTGGAGACAAGAGTTTAAGTGCAAGGAGTTGTTTTACTAAGTGGTGGAAAACACTGGAGGTGGGAGGGAGCGGATCGGGATGGAGGGAGTGGAGAGAGATGCAGGAAATGAGAGAATAGATCACTAGCCACCAACTCAGAGGCCTGGAAGTAATGAAAAGGGACCTCCAGACACCAGGACCTTGGGGCAATGTCAGCCTGGGAGTCCCCCATTGAAGGCCTCCTGGAGAGAAGGAAGGAGGGATGGTTGACTTCATTGCCTTTCTGGTCTGCCACTCCTGGTCCTCTGCAGAAACCCTGGGCCTAGAACTCCAGTTGGCAACTGGAGGAGGCTGCAGGACTCGGAATGGTCTTAGCCGGGCTGTGCCCACTGAACAAGGTGAATGGCCGAGAGTCTCTTCCTCCTTGGCTATGCTCTGGCCTTCCTCCTGCCTTCACAGGTCTCTGCATTTCTGAACCTTATCTGACCAACCTTTTGATTATTAAAAAAAAAGATTTCTTTTAAAGCATGTGTAAAAATATGTATGCATGTGTGAGTGCAGGTGCCCAAGGAGGCCAGTAGAGGGCATCAGATCCCCCCTGGAGCTGGCCTATAGGTAGGTCATCGGGAGATGTCAGAGTGCTAGGAATCTACCTCAGGATTTGTGGAAGAGCAGCAGTTAGGAGCAAGCACTCCTAACTGCTGGGCCATCGTCTCTCCATCGCCTATTTCTGGTGAAATTTTTTTTTGTTTTTTGTTTTTTGTTTTTTACGAGACAGGGTTTCTCTGTATTGTTTTAGAGGCTGTCGGTTCAGCCTGGCCTCGAACTCACAGAGATCCGCCTGCCTCTGCCTCTCCAGTGCTGGGATTAAAGGCGTGCGCCACCACTGCCCAGCTTTTCTGGTGAATTTTTAAAAAGTAAATGTAGACTAGATACCACCTAATGGTTGTACTGTCACGGAAATATAACCTTCCTCCTGTGCCCCTTTGACTCCCTTTGGCTTCCCTGTCATATCCTGGGCTGGATGGAGCCAGAGCGAGACTGGCGAGGTCCCACTGCGTGCGTCAACAGTCCCACGAGGTCTGTTCCTAAACTGGCCTGCCTTTGCCCTCCGTGTCTGGACTAGGGGACTTCCTGAACCGCATGTTCACCGAGGAGAGATTCGCCCAGGATGTGGAGACAGAGAAGGGCGGTGACTACGAATCCATAGAGGTTCCCGACAGCTACACAGGGCCACACCTCTCCTTCCCGCTTCTCCCTGATCATGCCACGGCCCTGGTGGAAGCGTTCAGGCTGAGACAAGTAGGCTCAAGCGGGAATGTGGGACCATACCGACTTGTATTCATGAGTAAAGACCGACCCAACCAGCCCCGGAAGTACAGCCAGGCTCCAGTGGTCCATCCCCCAGTCTCTAAGATCAAAACCTTTGCTGTTTGGTTCATTCAGCCTGCCGGCAGCCAATGAGGGATACTGCGAGGCTCGCACTAATCTGAGCACTGAGGATGCAGCCGCCCACGTGCAGCGGACACGCTAGCGCTGGTGTAGGAAGACAATAGACCGATGAGTCAGTTTGTGTTAGCACAGAAAGCGAGGAGCGCTATGGAAGAGTGGGCGGGAAAGATGGTTTTACAGAGTCTGGGGAGGAGATCTTTGACAAAGGTCCGGGGTGGTGAGGCATACACCTGAGTTATCTGGGAACGAAGTATTCGAGACAGGCCCTGAGAAAGAATCTTTGTGGACTGTGCAGAGACCTCGGGAAGGCCTCTGTGGTTAGCGAGGAGGAATCCAGGGGACCAGTAAGAGATGCAAAAGCTTGCTCTTAAAAATAGCAGGACCCCGTGGCTCACACCTTTACCCTCAGAATTTGGGAGGCGAAGTCAGGTCGATCTCTGAGTTTCAGCCTGGCTGGGTCTAGAGAGTGAGTTCCAGGACAGTCAGAGAGACAGTGAGAACCTCTCTGGGGTCATCACAAAATTACGGTGCTTGCTGAGGTGGAGACTGGCTTGCAGAGCTGGTGAGAAGTTCTGAGGGGCACATAGCGGTGAGCGAGTTGGGATGCTGTTTCCAAGCAATGGCAGGGTTGGTCCCCACTACCAGTATATGTGCACCAATTCATACCACGCTACTGCAGACATGCACTGCTCCCGAGGGGCAAAGAAGAGTTTTATATGCCTGACAGGGAAGAGGAGGTGACTCCATGGGAGGGGAGAAAAGGGGAAATTAAAAGAGGGTTGAGTGAAGAGGACCCACGGCTTACTGGGTCCCTCTGGGGTCTGGGGTGGCTGGGCGTTCACCAGCAAAAGTGGGGCCACCGGCGTTGTTCCGTTCCGTCCCTTTGCTTCTCCCCAGTAGCAGCTCCATGCTCGATATGTCTTGAGTCTTTTGTATGAGACCAGGAAACACTTGGTCCAGCTGCCCAACATCAACCGGATCTCAACCTGTTACAGCGAGGAGATCACAGTGTGCGGTAAGTTCCCATGAGAGCTGCCTTGCCTGGCTAGACACAAACCAGAAAACACTGCCATAGGGAGGGGCCGGGAGAAGGGGCTGAGCCAGCGCGAGCATGATGGCATGTGCCAGCGCGAGCATGATGGCATGTGAGCGGCGTGCCAAAGTGTCTCTCCTTCAGCTGACCATTTTCGCACTTGTCCCACATTGCACTTAAAGGAGACAGGGTTCAGAGAAGCAATTCATAGTGACTCCAAGTTCTCACTCCATACTGAGAACAAAATCGCAGCAACAACCAACCAATAGCAAAGAACAAATGAGGAAACCCCACCCCACCCAGGCTTTTGTATGAGCAGACGTTTTATTTCTTGGTACCTGAGCAAGGCTTATAGAGCTTTTGTCCTGTGCATGCACACGTCTCTCCTGTGGAGACCAGTAGCACCCAGGCTCCTCCATTGTTTAGTATCAGCATCCACGCGGACAGGAGCCCACACTCCAGCGGAGGGAGAGGCACACCAGGGGTTGGGAACTGTTCCAGAGGATATGTCTTGCTTGCTCAGCCTGCAAGCATCTGAAAGTTAAAAATCGTTGTGTCAACATGTGAACAGGAGATCTATTATTACATTTGGATTTGGCAACTCTTCTTGAACAACCTCCCAACACTGGCCCAAAAGCAGCTCCTAACTTAAGTGGGGTGGAGTTCCCCCCCCCCTTCCCACCCCACATTATCCTCCCCCGTCTTTGCTTCAGTAGCAACATGGATTATTTACTGCTTGTGAGAATCATGAAAAACCAAACCAAACCAAAAACATTTTCAGCTCTAAGGACATCTGCAGCAAGGTGAAGTGAAAGCCATTGTCCCCAAATTAGTAACCGCTGCTTTCTTAACTTGATCAGGTTCTTCCAGGCACAGTATTTTTGTTGTTAAAGAAGGGTCAATATGGGGACTGGAGAGATGGCTCAGAGGTTAAGAGCATTGGCTGCTCTTCCAGAGGTCTTGAGTTTAATTCCCAGGAACCACACAGTGGCTCACAACCATGTGTAATGAGATCTGGTGCCCTCTTATGGCCTGCAGGGATACATGCAGGCAGGATACTATATACATAATAAATGAATAAATCCCTTAAGAAAAAAAAAAAGGGTCAGTATGAACTAACATTCTTTTTCTCTCTCAGGAGATTTACATGGCCAACTGGATGACTTAATATTTATATTTTATAAGGTATGGACATTCAAAATTCAAATTAAGTTAATTTCTTGCTGTGAGGCTTAATTTAAACATTCAGATATGTCCTTTCCATTACACAAATGCTTGCTTAATCATAGCCTGGATTTAAATATGTATGTATGTATGTATGTATTTCAGTGCACCATGTTTGCTCAGTATCCATGGAAGCCAGGGAGCTGGATCCCTTGGAACCGGAGTTGCAAGTGGTTGTGAGCCTCTGTGTGGGTGCTGGGAATCAAACCTGGGTCCTCTAGAAGAGCAGCCTGTGCTCTTAACTGCTGAGCCATCTCTCCAGCCCCAATTGCTTGGGCTTTTAAAATATTATATTTAAAATTATACACATGTCTGCACAACACATGACATAAAAGTTAGCCTTGCTTTCGGCTCTAGATTACTTTTGTAAAATTTAGGCAAACCCAAATGTTATATTGATAAGCAGTTGGGACCTTAATTAAGCAACTAATTTTCTATTTTTCCAAATAAAGAAGATTACTATGGAAGCAGCCAAAGTTTGTTTTTTATATCCATTTTAGCTATAAGTAGAATGCATACCAAAGAGCATATTCAATATTTTATTAGTACAATATTACTTTGTATGTCTACTGTACTTCCAAATCATTATATGTACATATATATGTGCATATAAAAAATAATATACATATGTATTTTTAAGTTTTTAAAAATATGATCTCATGTGGACCAGGCTGGCCTCCTTCTAATTCACTCTGTAGCCTTGAACTCATGATCCTTCCTGCCTCCGCCTTCTAAGTGCTGGTATTAAAGGGGTGTGCTGGCATGCTCAGCCTGGTATTGTCTTATCTAATCTCTGTGAGTCCATGGCAGTCATTATGACTATTGTTACTGTCATTATGTACCTGGAACTTAAAAGTGGCTTCCGAGTCCCCAACATCCTTTGGTTCACAATGCGTGGAAACACTGTGTCACTGTATCAAGTGTCAGTCTCTGTGAGCATCTCCTATCCTCAGCCCCTTTAGAAAGGAAATATAACACGATGGAAAACTTCTCCCCTTTGCTGGTGTTTCCCACTGGAGGAACCCACAGATCACAGAATTGGCTACGTCTGACTTAGCAATCAGATACCCGCTGCCTTTAACCTCATGCTCTCTTCCCCTCCTCCACCGCCTCTTCCTGGACTCCTCTTGGGATGGAAGAATGGTCTGCCATCGCCAGAGAGGGCGTACGTGTTCAATGGTGACTTCGTGGATCGAGGCAAGGACTCAGTAGAAGTCCTGATGGTCCTATTTGCCTTCATGTTGGTTTATCCCAAAGAGTTCCACCTTAACAGAGGGAACCATGAGGATCACCTGGTGAACTTACGGTACAGGCCCAGACACATTGGCCATTGGGTGCTTGCTTTAGTTGTAAAAAGTTACTTCTCCAGAGTTCTTACTTTAGACACTTTTTAAACACAGTTTTTCTAGGCTAGGGCTGTAGCTCAGTGATGCTTGTCTAGCATGCACAAAGTCCTAAGTTCAATTGTCAGAAAAATAAAAGTTTTCTGATTTCTGAAAGAACGCACAGTATATAATACGTTAAAATTCCATATTATTTTACTATTGTAATAAGATTATATTTTAACATATTAATATTTTAGCTTGTAAACAATAAGGATTCACACAGAGAGTAGTAAATCTAGAAAAACAAAAAGAATAGAATTTAAATATCTCATAATTTCTTTACCCAGAAGTAATGGCAAAAGTGTAAATTTCCTCTCTTTTTTACATATTCTGAGGGCACAAAAAATAGAGTAAGCATTGTTATAGAGTGTGATCTTGCTATGACCTCTGCCACTAAACGCATCTTCATGTGTGCTTTGTGTCCAGATACGGCTTCACGAAGGAAGTGATGCAGAAATACAAGGTGTGCCCCTTCAAAGCCAGACTTTCCCTCCCCTCAGACTGAGACTTGGGAAGCTGAGCATCTTGTTGGTGTCGTTTCTCAGATACATGGGAAGAAAATCCTAAGGACACTTCAAGATGTCTTCTGCTGGCTGCCGCTGGCCACACTGGTGGATGAGAAAGTCCTGGTTCTGCATGGCGGGGTCTCAGACAGGACTGACTTGGAGCTTCTGGCTAAAGTAGACAGGCACAAGGTACTGAATCATGAGCCACTACAAATCTCACCTTCAGTCTAGTCACACTGTTAATGGAAAATACATGTCACCTTGAATGGTGACTGGTGAGGATGTGGAGAAAGGGCGGAGGGTTCACAGGGAGCAAGTGTGCTGTAATCCATTAGCAATGTCTGCCATGGACACACAAGAGGGGAGTGGCAGAAAGGGCCGAGAGTTCACAGGGAGCAAGTGTGCTGTAATCCATTAGTAATGTCTGCCATGGACACACAAGAGGGGAGTGGCAGAAAGGGCTGAGAGTTCACAGGGAGCAAGTGTGCTGTAATCCTTTAGTAATGTCTGCCATGGACACTTAGGAGGAGAGTGGCAGCCAGTGCTGTGTGTTTGCCATCCTTGATGTAGATAATTCTAATTACCTGTCCCTTAATACCATCACCCAAAGAGCCTCTATTTCCCAAATAATTCATATCCCCAAATAATTCATATCCTGATTGTCTTGAACTAAACTGAACCCATGTGTACCCAGCACCTAGCGTGGCAGGGAGGATGCTTGCTTGCCATGTGAAAGACAATACTAAGGATATATGAAAATGATGAGAGACGGCGTCTGCCCTTCAGACGCCAGCTCTGTGTGCTAACAGGGGAGGTAGAGGGGTGACGAGGAGTGCATTATAGTCAGTGGACAGTAACTTTCTATTGTTCACTTCCCGTAGCAATAGAGACCTGGAAATCAAAGGTTTTGTGAATTCTTTTCATAACACACTCTTCTGCTTTTCATGGTACTGCATGCATCCACCCTCCAACCTTCCCACGTGGCCACCTCTGTAGAACATTCTCTGTGGCACTTCCCTGGCAGTTCCAACAACGTGGAACTTGTTTCTCCAGAAGCCACACTGCCTCAACTCTGAATGACTCTGGTGGCTATGAACACACATGACAGCACACAGTTTTAGAGTCAAGGACTGGCTCTGAGTCCTGGAATTTTCAGTTATCAGGTGACATGACAAACTTCGTTCTGTGACATTGTCTAGAGAATCATCCTAGGGTAGCTATCACCTGCTGCTAGCCTTGATCTGGATTGCCAAGAAAATGTGCTCCATACCCTCCTGGACACTAGGAGGAAGGGAAGGGAATATGGTGTTCTTGCCCCTTCCAAAACAACACAGAACAACACAGTCTCTATTTTCATCCACCTCATCAGGCTGTGGTTACATGGTGGTCCCCACACTTGCAGGGAAGCTGGAAATACAGTATTTCATGGTTGGCCATCTGCTCAGTAAGAAAGTCGCAGTTTCTGTCCTGTGAGAAAGAATAGGAAGACAGAGCTGGGAAGAGATAGTCTTTGCCACAGAGATAGGTGGTCAAGTAAAAATGTGTTACCTGAGTCTGCAAAGCCTGGCCTGAGAAGGGAGGCAGAAAGGGTTAGAAATCCCACTTCTTCTGCTTAGAGTTTGTAACCATGAACAAACTAACTTACTGTGACCTTAGATTTGACTTGTAAAATAGGGATATGAATAGACTAGATTATTGGCATTGTGAAGGTTAAATGTAAATACATTAAATATGTTACACATGCCTTATAAAATAGTGCTTACACTTGGCTGAGGTGATAGAACAGTCCAAACACCTGTGTTAAATGTTTATATCTTTCTTGTGTAAATAAAGGCCTAGGACAACATCACAAAGTCTTAGGAACTTGGAATTCTTTTTGCTGTTGCTGTTGTTTTTGTTTTTCAAGACAGGGTTTCTTTGTGTAGCCCTAACTGTCCTGGAACTCGCTCTGTAGACCAGGCTGGCCTTGAACTCACAGAGTTACGCCTGCCTCTGCCTCCCTAGTGATGGGATCAAAGGCATGTGCCACCAATGCCCAGCGGGAACTTGGAATTCTTGCTGATGGGTCACAGTGCATCATGATCCAAGATGGCTGCTTGCGTTCCAGTCATCATGATCACATTCTAGCCAATTAAAAAGAACAGAAGGAGGCAGTTTTTTCTTTTATGAGCATCCCATGGCACCCAACATGTATGTATCTTCCTATCTGACTGACAAGAACTTAGTCAAATGGCTATGCTTACCTGGAAGGGAAGTTTGCAAACATGGTCTTTAGCCCAGGGTGCATGACCATTACTGAAGACTAGGGAGAGAGGAAGACAGGACTAAGTTAGGGCGGCAACACTGACTTAGTTTGTCCTGTTGGCTTCCCAAACTTCTGTGCACACTCTTCCTCAACACACAGGACCAGGCTCGTGGCCCAGGGCTACATGGGGCTCATTCAGCACTTACATTGCCTCAGAGTCCAAGGTTTCTGCGCTCAGGTTCTGCCTGTTAGGTTTAGATAAGACTTCTTGTGATTTGGTAACCAGGGGACAAGTTGCATATCCCTGTATACCCAAACTCAATGTTCAAAGAGGAAAAAATACTTTTTTGGCGAATACTGGTGGGTGTTTCTGGGCATCTCAGCCTTTGGTGTTCATTTTTTGTTGTTTGTTTGTTTTTAATTTAACACTGGTCTAGAGTTCACTGTGCAGTCAGGGCTGTCCCCCAGTTTGTAATCCTTCCCTTGTGCCTCCCAAGTGCTGGGATTACAAGTGTGCACCACATCCAGCTTCAGCCTTAAAGTTGCAGGCTTCCTTGTGACATTTGCACACAAACGTATGGCATTTGCACACAAACTTATGGCATTTGCACACAAACGTATGGCATTTGCACACAAACTTATGGTATTTGCACACATATTTAAGGCATTTGCACACATATTTATGGCATTTGCACTCATACTTATGGTATTTGCACGCATATTTATGGCATTTGCACTCTTACTTATGGCATTTGCACACATACTTGTGGCATTTGCACTCATGCTTATGGTATTTGCACACATATTTAAGGCATTTGCACACATACTTATGGCATTTGTACACATATTTATGGCATTTGCACACATACTTGTGGCATTTGCATTCATGCTTACGGTATTTGCACACATATTTAAGGCATTTGCACACATACTTATGGCATTTGCACACATACTTGTGGCATTTGCACTTGTGCTTACGGTATTTGCACACATATTTAAGGCATTTGCACACATACTTATGGCATTTGTACACATATTTATGGCATTTGCACACATACTCAGGCTGGCTGATATTTTATGGGGTGTGGGAGCCTGTGCAGGATGGTGTTGTATCCCCTGTAACTGAGTTAAGGGTTGTGAGCTGTCTAATATGGGTGCTGTAGCTGAACTTCAGGCCTATACATGAGCAGCAGGTTCTGTTATTTCTTAACTGCTGAGCCATCTCTTCAGCCTTCCCACTTAATTTTTAAAATAAGATGTTTTTGTTATTTTTTCTGTTTCAGTGTGTCGCCTGCATGTATGTATGTTCACCTAGCATGTGCTTGCAGAGGTTGGATGAGGGCATTGGATCCCCTCAAACCGGAGTTTCAGATGTCTGTGAACCACCATGTGGGTGCTGGGAATTGAAGCGGGGTCCCCTGTAACAACAGCAGATGTTGACCCATCTCTGCCCTCCCACCCGTCTCCCCTTTCTCCATCTGCCTGCCCCCACCCCCACTTGTATTCTTCAGAGTGTGGGCCCAAGAACCTAAAGTCGGTTCCTCTTGTTTCCCTTGTTAAATCTGCATGTTGCCTGGAGCCTGGCTTTTTAAAGCTTGGTATTTCACAAACTTTGAGCTCAAACCTTCTGTTCATCTATGTTTCCATCTGGAGGTAGAGACAGCAAGCTACAGGAGAGCCAATTGTCTCCTGGAGAGAATCGTATGTAATGGTGAAAACACGGAAGTGGGAGGAACTTTGGAAAGAATCGAAGGAACAGTTTATTTTCATGGCTTGGCACATGCTAACTTCCTAACTTTTTGTTTGTTTGTTTGTTTTTTGTTTTTCAAGACAGAGTTTCTCTGTATTGTGTTTTGGAGCCAGTCCTGGAACTCACTCTGTAGACCAGGCTGGCCTCGAACTCACAGAGATCCACCTGCCTCTGCCTTCCGGGTGCTGGGATTAAAGGCGTGTGCCACCAACACCCGGCTTAACTTCCTAACATTTGGTTGACAAAGTTTTGTGGCGGGGCTGGCACAGCAGTTTGTACAACCTGGGGATCCCCTGGGTGCCGAGTGTGGGAGGACGCTCCAGTCAGACTAACTGGGTCCAGTGCAGGAAGAGTCTTGGTATCTATGTGCCTCAGTTTCCTTGGCTGTCTGTAAATGATGCATCCATAGAGCGGATGAGAATGTGCGGAATAGCACCTCATCAGAAAGATGCAATACGCTGGAACCCGAAGTTTCCTTAAGAATGGAAGTTAGAGACACTTCTAGGAGCGGGTGATAGAATCCTTAAACTTTCCTGAGAGGTGACAGGGGTGTCACTGGTGGCTGGCTTTTGCTGTGAGATTGCAGCGAGAAGGGGCTGACTAGGAACCAGGTGATCACAACCTCTCTCGAAACTGTTAGGAAAGGATCTGGTAGCACATGCCCAAAGTCGGCACAGCCTCATTGTCTCTACATAGTGTGGACCCTTTCCAAGCCACATTCGTCCTGGTCCTCTCCAGAACCTTTCTTTGTTGTCCTAAGCCAGTCCACCCCGGAATGGGTCTTTTTTGTGCATCGGTTCCTGCATCTATTTGCACGGGGAGGGGAGATCCTCCTCCCATTCTGTGTACTTGAGCTCACAGATTTCTCAGTCGGGCGTGGCCTCGTGGAGGTGGCCTCCCTTAGCCTTCCTGGTAGCCCTCAGCCCCAGGGATGGTTGTCTTTGTTTATATCGCCATGCAGTCCGGTACCAGACCCCTGTCTTTCCCGAGAGCTGGGTTCTATTTATTTTTTTACTCGACCCCAGCACCACGATGACTGAGTCGGTGACGGCTCAAACTGAAAAGGGCTCCCGCTTCCTCTCTCTCCCCCCTGTCCCTCTGCAGCAGGTAGGGCTGCAGCATTTCCGGTTACCTGTCCTGCGAGTTCGCTTTTCTCTGTTCCACACATTAGCCTGTCAATCCATGCAATACAGGACGTCCAGCAGATGGCGCTGTTTATTTATTGTTTGTTTGTTTCCCTGTGTGCCCCGTGTCAGAGGTATGATCTGCCCAACCATGTTTGATGCACTGGTTCAGACTGCATCGCTACTGTTCCATTTGCGGGTATTATTAAGTAAAAGGATGGTTCCTCAAAACAGCATGGTAATAATGTTGCGACTGTCCACCAGAAAACCTAGGCTACGTGACTGATGGGCGGGCAGTGTATACAGCATGGATACGCTACACACAGGGCTGACTCAAGCAGCATACAATTTTCCGTTGGAGATACAAAAGGTATACAATTCTTACTATGCGAAAATATGTTAAATATGAATAATTTAAACTTGAAATGCAACAAAAAAGACATAAGCCTGCATCCAAACATGTGACATAAGACATCACGTGTTTGGATGTGGTGGCTGTACACAATTGCTGTTCCAAGTTCTGAGGGTTGCTCTCTAGATCTGTGCTCATCTCAGCCCAGGAAACCTGCACTGAACAGCAGGATTTGTGGACGCCAAGGTTTAGGGCTGACCTAGATGTGGGAACGGTAGTCTGAAAGGACTTAGCATTTCATTCTTGCGTGCGTGCGTGTGTCTGTCTGTCTGTGCGTTTGCTTATTTATTTATTTATTTATTTTTTATTTGAACATGTTTAGATTGTTTCTACACTGAGGTGCAAAATGAGAAAGGAGAGTGAGAATCGGGAGGAGCAGAAGAGGAAAATCAACCAGACGAGCTCTGGGCAGAGACCTACTCCGTGGTTTCTTCCCCAAAGCCGCTCTCTCCCCTCTTCGCCTTGTCACCTGGGCTCTGGCTTGAAGGCCCACAAAGCCTGCCGGTCCTGCAGCATTCCCTGCGGCTCGCTTGACCACAAGGAGCAGCAGTCCCGGCAAATGCGGCGCTCCGTGGACCTGGAGCTGGAGCGGTGCCGGCAGCAAGCAGGCTTCCCAGGGATCGAAGAGAAGGCTGCTGACTGTGACGCTGACGCCGGAGAGTCACTGGAGCCCACTCCAGAGGAGTGGAAGCAGGTGAGGGTGGCTAACTGCGGCTTCCGAGAGTATGCCTGCTGTCTGAGGGAACATCAGATCAAAACTGTATAAACGCAGGAGGCTTCCCAAGGCCCCTCTGAAAGGGAAAAAAAAGAAAGGTGAAGCGGGTACCTTTCAGGGTGGGGGCGGGGGGGGCTGCCAAGGTATGCCACCTAGCAAACACACGCAGAGTTAGCGCAAGAGGTGTACTGGGGGAGGGGAGAGAGGAAGAGTGAAAGGTGTGTTGGAGTGGGGACGAGAGAGAGGCAGGCACGCAGAGAGGGAAGAACAGAGAGGAAAGAAGAGTGAGTTGTGCCTGGTGGGTACTTTTAAGGGGTGCACATGTTGCATAGCTGATGGTGATGTAACTGCTTGGACAGCAGAGGCAGGATCCTGTCCCAACGGAAACTAGCACCCTCTTTCTACCGGGAATTTTAAAATGGAAAACTAACAACAGAAACTAGCACCCTCTTTCTACCAGGAATTTTAAAAGTCCACATGCACATTAGATTTTGTCTAATAACTTGTGCTGATGTCTTATAATGAGTGAGGAGAGGCTGCTGGGGACTGCTACCCAAGAATGCCTGTTCCAGGACTTGGCATCGGCTGGGGATGCAGATCAGGTACCACTTAGTGGATCCTTTTCCATGATGACTTTATGTAAAACCAAGAGAACTAGCCAGCAGCTTCTGGCCCCTGTTTTCAGGAAAGCACAGGCTTCCCCCGCTCTCCAGAACTCTGTCATTTGGCCACCCCTAGCTGTGAGAGAGTCTGGAAAAGTGTGTACAGCTGCGTATATTGCTGCCCCAAACATAATGATTCTGTTAGGACAGACGAAACGAATGGGCAGATACAGAGTTGCACCTGCACAGTGTGGCTGGTCAGTTGCCAAAGAACCAGGACACTCAGGCCAACAGGAAAGCAACATTTACGGGGGCAAGGCCAGGTCAAGGAGGCCCTGAAATGGCTGGCCTGGTGTCTCAGGGTTTGTTTGTTTGTTTTGTTTTTCTTCTTTGAGACAGGGGTCTCTCTGTGTAGCCCTGACTGTCTTGAAACTCACCATGGCCCAGGCTGGCCTCAAACTCACAGCTACCTTCCTCTGTCTCCTAAGTGCTGGAATTAAATAAAGGCATGCACCACCATACATGGCTGCTATTTAGTTAGAGTTTCTATTGCTATGATTAAACACCATGACCAAAAAAACTTGGAAGGAAAGGGTTTATTTTGCTTACACTTCCA
This sequence comes from Mesocricetus auratus, assembly GCF_017639785.1. Classification (NCBI taxonomy): domain Eukaryota; kingdom Metazoa; phylum Chordata; class Mammalia; order Rodentia; family Cricetidae; genus Mesocricetus; species Mesocricetus auratus. The sequence goes on along the minus strand of NW_024429190.1, from coordinate 69,121,680 downwards.
CAGCGTGATCCATTACTGAGAAATTCAGGGCAGAAAATTCAAACAGGGCAGGAACCTGGAACCAGGAGCCAGTGAAGAGGCCATGAAGGAGTGCTGATTGCTCCCCATGGAAATGCCCAGGCTATCTCCTTATGTGCCCCAGGACTACCTGCCCAGGAGTAATGACACTCCCTGTGGAATGAGCCTGGCATGTGAATTATTAATCAAGATAGTACCCCACAGACTCGACTACAGGCCAGCCTTACTGAGGCATTTTCTCAATTAAGGTTCCCTCTCCTCAGATAACTCTAGCTTGTGTCAAGTGACATAAAACTGTCAGCTCACCTGGTGACCAGGTTAGAGACAATGTTGGTGGTCTTGGGCAGTTGACGAACTGTGAAAACTTGATGGTGCAGTCATTTGTCACCTATAAAAATGGCAGTTTCATAAAGTTCATCCAATGAAGAAAGGAATTGAGACCTTTTTTTGAAGATTTATTTATTTATTATGTATACAGTGTTCTGTCTGCATGTATGCCTGCAGGCCAGAAGTCACCAGATCTCATTACAGATGGTTGTGAGCCACCACATGGTTGCTGGGAATTGAACTCAGGACCCCTGGAAGTGCAGCCAGTGCTCTTAACTGCTGAGCCATCTCTCCAGCCCCAAAATTGAGACTCTTTTAAGAGCTAAAATGAGCAGAAGCAGCCTCTGGTTGGACAAAGGAGGGTGAGAAGCAGATGCCACACTCTCCCCAAGTTATTAATCTGGGCTTCAACACCAACTTACACTTGGAATTTAAAACAGAGGCCCCTCCTTTTGCAACCTGTGACCCCAGAGTGTGCAGATACTTATAAATCAGACGCATTTTCCCTGAAAAGTACACTGGGGAAGTATTATATGTCATCACTCCAAATCTATAGTTCCTGCCTCTGCACTGAGTAAGACTCACTGAGTAAGACTGACGGTGGGTGCTTTCCTGAGTAAGACTGGCCGTGAGTACTTTCCTGAGGGTGAACAAGAGGGTAGAGCATGAATGGCTGCAAAGACGCCTCAGATCTTCTGCAGCTTTGCGTCAAAGCCCTTAAATTACCTTAAAAAGCTAAATGTTGGCTGAGCGTCTCCAGGACCATGGCTAGGGCCTGGGGGAACCCCCCACAGGGAGACTGTCCTGCCTTTTCCAGGCAGTCTGCCTTTACTTTGGAGCCAAGGTGCCTGGGCCTGGGATGCAGGCTCTGAGGGCAGCAGCTCTTATGTACAGCTGTTACCTGAGCAATGCCTCCTCTTTGACCTCTCACATGGGATTCACATCCAACAGGCACACACACTCATCTGTGAAATAAAACACTTCCAAGCTGCATGCCTGTGGCTCCTAATCCTGGCAAGTGAAGGCAGGAGGTTCAGCTTGTTCAGAGTCATTCTCAGCCAGCCTGGGCTACACAAGACCATGTCTCAAAACAAACAAACAAGAGTTCTGAAACACTTGGAAGGCCGAGGCAAGGCTGTCACTGTGAGTTCAAGGACAGCCATGACTGTTTAGCAAGACAAACAAACAAAACAAACAACAAAAAGATGTGACATATCTTTTTAAATGCAGCCCTAAGCATCCAAAATATAAACATGAGGCTGGAGAGATGGCTCAGTGGCTAAGAGCACTGTGGGTCACTCTTCCAGAGGACCCTGGGTTTGATTCCCAGCATGCATAAAGTATCTCAAAACCATCTATAACTCCAGTCCCAGGGAACCCAACACCCTCTCTGGCCTCCCTGGCCAAGTAATTGTAACCTCAAATGTAAATGTGTGTCAAATGTTGATTACACAGAAATCCATTTCATTTCATCTTATTTTTCCTTTCTCCTTCTCCGGCCTCTGCTTCCCCCGCCCCTCCCCCACCCTCCTGTTTCTCCTGTGAATGACTGAGGGGATGTGGACCTTGGTCCTCCTAGGTTGTAGATATTCTATGGAGTGACCCCATGGCTCAGGAAGGTTGCAAGGCCAATACTATCCGAGGAGGAGGCTGTTACTTCGGGCCTGATGTGACAGAAAAGTTGCTGGAGAAATATAAGCTGCAATTCCTGATTCGCTCACACGAATGCAAACCTGAAGGCTATGAGTTCTGCCACAACCGCAAGGTGGGCTGAGGCTCTGCTGGCACCCACGTTTGTGACACAGAAGTGGTCCAGAGAGCTCCTCCCAGGAGCTAACAACCAACTGTGCCTAGGATTTGATGCCTACTTGCCCAAGCTCCTTTGTGTGTGTGTGTGTGTGTGTGTGTGTGTGTGTGTGTGTATGCATATGTGTGCATGTGTGCATGCATGGGGCGTGCACTGTGCATGTTCATGCTTGCATATATGCATGCATGCGGACACAGGAGGTCAATGCTGGGTATCTTCTTCAGTTGTTCTCCCCCATCTTTATGGAGGCAGGCCTCTCAATGAGTCTGGAATTCACCAATTCATCTAGACTGGCTGGCCAGTGAGCCTCGGGGGTCTGACTGTCTCTACCTCCCCAGCGCTGAGATTGCAGATGGGAACCGCTAATCCAGCTTTTTATGTGGGTGCTGGGGAGATCCCCTCAATCCTCATGTCCTATGTAACAAGAAGTCTGCCAACAGAGACATTTTCTCAGGCTTGACGATCTTTTACCTTTGACTTTTACGACTTTTTTGTTTTGTTTTGTTTTTGACACATGGTCTCTCTACACAGCCCTGGCTATCCTGGAACTCACTATGTAGACCAGGGAGGCTTCAAACTCCCAAGATTTGCCTGCCTCTACTTCCCGAGTCTTGGGATTAAAAGTGTCACCACACCCAGCTTTTAAATTTTTAAATTTGATTGTAGCTATTGCTTCCCAAAAGCCTGAGAGAAAGGGAGAGATAAGACTCTTTTTGGTTGATGAACATCAGAGACCAGTGTTTCCCCAGACACATCTTGGCCTGTAAGTCACATGATTTTCAGTCATTTGCCTCAAACATCCCTATGAGGCACTGGATTTTGGCAATATCTAGGCAGATGTTCGGGATCTTGTGTATCTGGGTATCTCCGAATGCAATAATGTAGGACTCTGTGTTCCCTGAATCCTTTTTCTATGTGAAAATAATGGATTTACAGCTAATTAATAGAAGACACATTTGACTACATGGCTATCGTGTTTCCTTGTTACAAGTCTACAAGAGCTTTTCCTTTCCTATGTTCACTGTAACTCTTTTTTTTACTTTAATAAAATTATTGCATTTTATTTTGAGTTGAAAATATTTTAAATACACATAAAATTATTATTAAGACTAACAAGTTAGGATTTCTTTGGAACAAATTTTAAGCTTTTCATTTATTTACTTATTTTTTACATTCCAATCACAGCTCCCCCTTCCTCCTCTCCTAATGTTCTCCCCTCCTTCCCCCCATCCCACCTCCCATCTGCTCCTCAGAGAGGGTAAAGACCTCCTCTAGGATGTCAACTAAGTCTGTCCCATCACCTCGTTGAGGTAGGACCAAGAGCACCCCCCATGTCTAGGCTGAGCAAGATATCTCTCCAAAGAGAATGGGCTCCCCAAAGTCAGTTTATGCATCAGAGTTAATTCTTGGTTCCACTGCCAGTGGCTTCATATGTTGTCCCAGGCACACCATTGTCGCCTGTATTTAGGGGGCCTAGTTTGGTCCTATGCAGGTTCCCTAGTTGTCAGTGTGGAGTCCGTGATCTCTCACTAGTTATGGTCAGCTGATTCTGTGGGTTTCCCCACCATGGTCTTGACTCCTTTGTTCATATTATTGCTCCTCTCTCACTTCAATTGTGCTCCAGGAGGTCGACCCATTGGTTAGTTGTGGATTTCTGCATCTGCTTCCATCTGTTTTTGGAAGAGAGATCTAGCTTCTCTGGGGTTGTGAATCGTAGGCTGGTTATACTTTGCTTTATGTCTGGTATCCACTTATGAGTGAGTACATACTATGTTTGTATTTCTGGATCTGGGTTACCTCACTCAGGATGTTTTTTTTTTAGAGTTCTGTCCATTTGCCTGCAAATTTAAAGATGTCATTGTTTCTTACCCCTGAGTAGTACTCCATTGTGTAAATGGACCACATTTTCCTCATTTATTCTTTGGTTGAGGTGCATCTAGGTTGATTCCAGGTTCTGGCTATTATGTATAATGCTGCTATGAACATAGCTGAGCAAATGTCCTTGTGGTGTGAGTGTGTATCCTTTGGGTATATGCCCAAAAGTGATATTGCAGGGCCTTCGGGTAGACTGATTTCTAATTTTCTGAGAAATCTCCATGCTGATTTCCACAGCAACTGTACAAGTTTGCACTCCCATCAGCAAGGAAGGAGTGGTCCCCTTTCTCCACATCCTCTCCGGCATAAGCTGTCATCAGTGTTTTTGATCTTAGCAATTCTGATCAGTGTAAGATGTTATCTCAGAGTTGTTTTGATTCACATTTCCCTGATGACTAAGGATGCTGAGTAATTCCTTAAGTGTCTTTTGGACATTTCAGATTCTTCTGTTGAGAATTCTCTGTTTAGATCTGTATCCCATTTTTTAAATACTATTCTAACAGCATTGAGAACAGAGGGAGGGGTGTAGAAGGAGGAGGAAGGAGGGAAGGAAAAGTCAGAAAGAAGGAAGGAATGAAGGAAGGGGAAGCAAGAAGGAAGGGAGGTCAGTCTATAGATGAGTATGAGAAACAGCCCCAAAGTGGGGTTGGCCAATGGGATGAAGATTCTTCAGTGTGCATAAATTCTGCAACTCTTCTCTTTTCATTCAGGTGTTAACCATCTTTTCTGCCTCCAACTACTATGAAGTTGGCAGTAACAGAGGTGCCTACGTCAAACTGGGACCAGCCCTGATTCCTCATATCGTGCAGTACCAAGCTAACAAGACGACACACAGGCTAACCATGAGGCAAAGGCAAGATTTCCAATGAATGGTTATCAGAAAACTAATTTTTCCAAGAGGTGGTGGCACACGCTTTTAATCCCAGCACTCTAGGGGCAGAGGCAGGAGGATCTCTGTAAGTTCAAAGCCAGCCTGTTCTACAGAGTGAGTTTCAGGACTGACAGGGCTGTTACACAGAAAAACCCTGTCTTGAAAACCAAAACAGAAAGAGAACGAATTTTAGTGCTTAGGAACATTAGATGTCATTACATTTATTCAAATTCTATAGAACAATTCAGAATTTGGCTCCATTTGAATTAAAATCTAGAATAGACATTACTCCAGAGTCTCTATCTTGGTCTCCCTATTGTTTATTTGGTTGCTCAATTTCTTTTTCTTTCTTTTTGAGACAGGGTCTCACTGTATAGCCAGGAACTTACTATGTAGACCAGCCTGGCCTTGAACTCATAGAACTCCACCTGCCTCTGCCCCTTGAGCACTGGGATTAAAGATTTCTGCCCAGCATCGATTTCCTTCCTTCCTTCCTACCTTCCTTTTTCTTCCTTTTTCTATTTTTCTTTATTTCTTTTTCTGTTCTTTTTTTGAGGCAGGGTCCCATGTAGTCCAGGCTGACCTCAACCTCACATATAAACAAGGATGACCTTCATTTCTGTTCCTTCTGTCTCTACCTCCCAAGAGCTGAGAATACAGGTAGGTGCTATTATGCCTGCCTAATTCTGTTTTCTGATATTATAATGAAATATCAGATGTATGATATTTACAAAGAAAATGAGCTTATTTAGCTTATAGCTACTGGACAAGTAAGATTGGGCAGCCCCTTGGTCTGTCCTTTGGTGAGGATCAAAGGGAAGATGGCATCTCATCAGGATTAAGGACTCAGGGAAAGATCACAACTTGAGATGGAAGGCAGACAAGGGAGCGGTCTTAGGTTTTGTCTTTTTTAATAGCTGTCTCACAGGACTCACTCAAAAGTCCCATGAGAACTACTGCCTTAATATCGTGTGTGTGTGTGTGTGTGTGTGTGTGTGTGTGTGTGTGTGTGTGTGTGTGATGACCTTTGAACCTTGTTGTCAGCCCCACCCTCCAAAAGTCCCATCATCACACTGTGGTCCAGGTCCCCAACACATGGACCTTTGGAGAACAAGTCCCCAGTGAACTGGAGCATCCTGCTTCTCCACCTTCTGTCTCTTTACCTTCCCATCACTGATGCAGGTATCTCTGGATATGATCCAGGTATCAGGCCACTAAGTCCTTTCAATGTTATTCCATTTTCTGTTACCTGGGGAGGGTTTGTGTTACCCCAAGTCCTTCACCCCAGGGGACTTGGTAAGTGGATTCCAGAATACAGGTTTGTTAACTGTGAGCCTTTTTGGAAAGGAAGTGTGAGATAGAGTTTAACTGGTATCTGTCGAGATAATTTGGAGTTCTAACCCTAGTTGAGAACTTAATGTATGTTGAGAGTTATAAGAATTTACATATATCATCTCACCCTGAGTTTGTGACATATACCTATTTCATTTTATCAATTTGGTGTTGATAGATGAATTCACTAAAACACAGAACTTAGCTCAGCTGAAGGGAGGTGGTGTGATTGCAGTGTTCCTGGGTTTAATGACTATTCATTATTGCCTCCGTGGAGAGGGGGCAAATGAGTGCTTGCGGAGAGGTCCAGTTTTAGTCTACTGAACAGTCTTCTTTAATTATCCAATGAAACTAAATTAAAAATCCAAATAGACAAAGCACAAATCAAGTGGTAGAGATTTAAAATATTAAAGATTTCACATTGGTTTTGAGTCCGGTTCAGAAAAAAATGTAGCATAAAATGTAAACTTCCCATGGAGAATCAACTCCCCCATAAATCCAAATAATCCTTGGAGCTTTATTAAAAAACAAAACAACAAAACAAAGCAGAACCCAGCCACCTGAGCTTCACACAGGGGAAGCCACACTGCTCCAGGGGAATGGACCTGACACTGGAAGGCTACGATTTTCTAGGACTTAGCTGTTGTTACTACAAAAGGAGTCACCATGGGGGATGCTAACACGAGTGTGCTTTCGTAAGAAAATCAAATAGAATTCCACTCATGGTAAACACTGAGTGTAATAAATGTCTGCCTAAATTCCCAGAAGCCACTATCAACAGCATCAGCCACCTGGAGCACAATGGCTAACTTAGAAATAAATAAGGCACTGTCCGTCAGCTCTCACTCAGAGGAACCCTAATCAGAGTTCATTTGCATTTTAAATTCACTTCTTACGGAAAAGCACAGTGCACAGTCAGCCTGGGTTTCATCTGGCAAGGCCATGGCATCCTGTCATAATGATTCTTCCTACTTCAGAGGGTTAGTTGTGTAGGACAACTGGTGAGAAAAATCTATTCAGAGCTGGCAAGGTGGCTTGGTGGGTAAGGACATCTGCAACCAAGCCAGACAACCTGAGTTCCATACCTGGGGTCCCCGTGATCAAAGGAGAATCACCTCTTGAAAGTTATTCTCTAATCAGCACACACACACACACACACACACACACACACACACACACACACACACACAGAATTGATACAGAGCACCTCATCCATCCAGAAGGATTCAGGCATTGCTACCCCAGATCTCTGCATAATTGTTAATGACTACTGTTTGCAAGGACATAATTCAAATGACTCCACTAACCTGTTCTTTTTAAGGTCTATAGATCTATTAGCTTCTGATATAACAACAAAGTCTAGACAAAGCTTGTGTGCTTATACACCCATGCAATTTGGACCAAGTTTTAGATAGTTCACAAAGGGTTAATGGACGTCTGTTAGTTAAATAGCTTAAAATTGCAACAAACATTTCCCTTCTTAAAAAAAAACAAACAACAACAAAACAGAAACAAAAACCCTTTTCTTTTTGTTTTTTTGCAAGAATATCTCACGTAATCCAGGCTAGCCTTGAACTTGCTCTGTAGCCAAGACTAACTGTTGGGAAGCTCCACCCAGCCCCACTCTCATTCCAGACCCCGCCCCCGAGAAAGCCCGCCATTTTTCCCTGGAACTGCTCAAGACCGCCTACCCCCGATAGATCTGCCATGTACTGTCCCTCCTGCCTTCCGATAGTCACCCGGGGGTCTCTGCTCGGCTTTGCTCTGTTTATTAAATCTGGCTTTATTAATTCAGTTGATTTGGCTCATTGCTTCGGCGGAGGAACCCAGTAACTGGGGATCCAATACTTATCACTAACCTTGAACTGAACCTCTCCCTCTGCCTCCAGAGTGCTGGGATTTTGACATGTACCACTACACCGGGCCAACGAATATTTTTATCAAACATAACAAAAATACTTTTAAAAATAGTTATCACTTAAAAAGAAAGGTTAGCTCGCCATTATTTATAGAGTGGCTGGCTCTTCAATAAGACATTGCAAGTTAAGTACATTTTTTATCTCCTTTTTATCTCTTGTCACTTCAATTCTAAATATTAATTATATATTTTGGGCCAAGTGCTATGTCCATAGTTATTTGACCCAGTAATTATGAGAAAATTGGGTGAGTGCTACAGTTTGTAACTACAGCACTTACCTGGCATGGGCAAAGCTTGATCCCAAGACTCTCTTTCCCATTAAAAAATAATTTTAAAAAATGTGAATTAGCGATTTTTGTGTTTTTATGTAAATCTCATTTTCTGCTTCACATGGTAATAAAGTATGAGGAAAACATGACAATTTAGTTGTGATGACAAATGGAATGTAAAGAGTTTGTGCCAGGCTTTCTGCTAAATACTCACCATGAATTTACTTATTTAATGTCACTTTCACCCTGTGAGGCCGATGGCCCTTTATACCTGCTTTAGGGATGGAATTAGTCTTAGAGCGCTTGGCGGGAGAGGTGATGTTCTCCCGACCTGAGCCACCCACACTCCTGGAGTAGGAAGGAGCAGTGTCCCCCAGACTGGTCCTGTTCACATACAACTGGGAAAAGTGGGGGACTGAGGGGAGAAATGAGAGCTGGACCACTTCTCTCCAAAGCTGAGCTCTCTGGAGCTGGGTGTACTCAGAGTGAGAGGAGGAACATTCGAGAACCCAGGACTTAGATTCAGCTTTTCACAAACCCCTTTTCTCCGGGTTCTAGGATCAGCAGGGTGGAGGAGTCAGCCCTGAGAGCCCTGAGGCAAAACTTATTCGCTCATTCTTCAGACCTGCTTGTGGAATTTAAGAAGCACGATGCCTCTGAGAGTGGTAAGGACAAAGGAAACACAGCTAGGGGAGAGCGTGAGAGCCGGCATCGCGGCTGAGGGGGTGAAACACCCATCTACTACAGCTTCCACCTTCTTCAGGCTCATGTCGTCTCCTCCTCATGTGGAGGAGAGAGAGAGGGAGACAGAGAGAGACAGAGAGAGAGGGGAGACACAGAGACAGAGAGACAGAGACACAAAGGTAGAGATGGAGAGACAGAGAGGTTTGAGTCGTGTTCTGTCCTATCTGTAATGGTGTCGTGTATCCCCCCCCTCTTGGTGCTGAGCCTATCAGCCCATGTTCTATTGTCAAATCTAAACATTTCATTTATATTCAACTTGATGGAATTGCCAACCAATTTTTGATTAATTGTAGCCCTATCAGAAATGGAAGAAATACTTATATGCCTATATTATAGGTTCTTAAGGGTTTCAGTGAAGAGTTTATTTCAAGGGCAGTACTGGGAATTGAACCCAGGACCTTGCACATGCTAGGTAAGTGCTCTGTATTAGTTACTCCAGCATTTGCCTTTTAAAACAAACACACACACACACACAGAGACAGAGACAGACACTCATGCATACACAGAGAGAGAGAGAGACAGAGACAGAGACAGACACTCATGCATACACAGAGAGAGAGAGAGACAGAGAGAGAGAGAGACAGAGACATACACTCAGGCATGAAAGGACTGGAGTCAGCCCAAGACACCCCAAGACCATTTCTCAGCATGAAGGGGATTTATTTGCCCCAGAGGGACAGAGGGCAGGGAATTAGAGACAAAGACAGGAGACAGATGACAGGGAGAAGAGAAAGGAAAGGGAGAGGGGAAGGGATATTTGACCTAGAGGGACAAAGGAGACAGATGGGGCTCACAGGAAAAAGGTGGTTTATAAAGGGAAAGGGGAAACTCCATGTTAGGATGAGGTGTTTAGTTGTAATTGGGTGTTAATTATGGTAGCCAAAAGGAGGCTTTGTAGCTGCATTTCAGTGCTTTGATAACTAGACCTTGGTAGTCACCCCCAAGAGGAGGAAGTGTCCGAATGAGGGAGTAGACCTTGGTGGTATCCATGGTTTAGCAAGGAAGAGGGAATGGGGGAAGGGCAAGGCCTGCCAGAGCCGCGCTTGCCATGCTCGGGCCTGTTAGAGAGCTCTTCAGTACATACACACGTGCACAAACGCACATACACACATACCTACACACCCATAAATACACATATTCATATTATTTGCAATAGTCCTCATGTACCCAAATTTAATAAATAAAAGAATACATAATTAAGTTTTGATTATAGGTAGACACGAAATTTTATATCACATTTGACATATTTGCTTTGTTGCCTATCTGAAATTCAAATTTTCCATCTGGCAAGCCTCATTTGCAGTCAGCTCTGCCATGACCTGAAGAAGTAGTGTCGATACCCATTCTTCCTGCTACCCACCTCTAGTTCAAGAATGTCAAGATCAAAACGTATGCACTGCACGCACGTCCTGCTGGACGAGAAACTGAACTTGCAGGTGGCAGCTCAACAGGTCAGGTCATTCCCGCAGGCGTGGTTACCCTGAGTGATTGGGCAGTCGCTGTGGAGTCTGTGCTGCACCTGGGGCTGCCATGGCGGATGCTGCGGCCACAGCTGGTGAACAGTTCCGGGGATAATGTGCTGGAGTACAAGTCTTGGTTGGAGAGTTTGGCCAAAGAACAGCTGAGCCGAGAGGTAAGGGTGTGTGTGATGGTGTTGATGGAGAGCACACTGTAGCCTAAATAATTCTGAAACAGAATTTAGGGAGTGCCTAAATTCTGAAACAGCTATTTAGGGCTCCAAAGGTAGGGTGTGGAAAACAGAAGCAATTATTTTTTACATTCCTGTGAGTCAGATTGTGCGTTCTGGGGTTTACATAGCTGCCTCAATTAGTCCCCGAAACACCCTAGAGGTAGGGGTTATCCAAGCTATTAGACCTGAGAGTGCATTGCCCATAGAGCTTAAGACATTAGCCTGGGGTTATAGACTTTCTCAGCTGTGACGCAGGCATGGGCTAAGGGTGTACTCTATGGGAAACCATGTGCTTAGCATCCCCAAAGCCCTGGATCAACCTTCAACACCAAAACAGAACAAAAACAAACTCAAGTCTACTGACTTTAAGTCTCATTTTGTTTCCCCAACACTGTCTGTGACACTTCCTCTATGTTAAAACACAAGCAAATCAAAAGTTACTGACAATGCCGTTTAACTGAGATGTTCTATTATGTGCTTTTGAAAAGACATCTTTGTTGCAACATAATTCATGCATTGTACAATTCACCCACTTGAAATAACTAACACAATTCAATAATGTATAGTATGCACTCGTCCCTTGTAGTCTGCCATGAGGAGGTTGTGCACAGGGCGGGGAATTCTCAAATCCCTGGTGTAAAACAGCACGACTGTGCACAACTTCAGCAGACTTCAATCTCTAGCTACTTATAATAGCTAAGTGAGGATGCCAAGTAAAGATCTGTATTACCGGACTGCAGAGAGAATAATGATGGGGAAAGTCTGATCGTGCCCAGTATGGACACAGTTTTCATCTATGGTTAAACCCATGGATGCCGAACCACTGGATGTAAAGGAATGACTCTATTTGTAAGTATGGGAAACCATCCACCACAGCTGATTTTAAAATAGTTTTACAATAAATGGCATTCCTACTTCACTCTAGTGGAGTGGAATAATTAAAATAGCTTTGGTCTTTTTCAAGGATGTATAATTGTAGAGTTCACTGTGCATTAACTATACGTTAAAACAAAAAATAATAAGGTGATTTATTTATTGGTTTTTTGAGACCAGGTTTCTCTCTATTGCTTTGGAGGCTGTCCTGGAACTCGCTCTGTAGACCAGGCTAGCCTCAAACTCACAGAGATCTGCCTGCCTCTGCCTCCTGAGTGCTGGTATTAAAGGTGTGCATCACCAATGCCCAGTGGTGTTTCACTTTTTTATTCTTACAGAACATACAGTCGAGTCTTCTGGAAAAACTCTACCGAAACCGATCCAACTTGGAGACAATTTTTAGGATCATAGACAGTGACCATTCAGGTAAAATGACTCATTGCCCTGTCGCTGCAGCTGTTGAGTTGTCCCCAACAGTATTGGAAAAACAGGTGGTCTTGGTGAAATTTATTTATTGCATCAGATGGTCTTATGAGATTTATTTACTATCTATTTGAGATGGAATCTTCCTGCGTTCCCTAGCCTGGCTGTAAACTCCTGACCTCAAGCCATCTCCTTACCTCTGTGCTTTAGTAGTCCCAGACAGATTACACCCTGAGCCACCACTCCTGGCTTCATCCGGTGACCTTGGAATCTTTGTTAAAAACAAAAAGAATCAATCAAAGGCCAGCGAGATGGCTTGGTGGGTGGAAGACGCACTTGCTGCACAGCCTGACGATCCCCAGGACCCATAGTGGAAGGAGAGGAGAGAGCTGACCCCTAGAAGGTGCACTCCGACGTCCACATGCAGACTGCGACACGCGTGGACATGAGAATGCACAAGCATGAGTATATGTGTGAACAGAGACACGACTACTCCTAAGAACAACGAAAAAACTTAGTTGATGTGAGCAGAGGATAAATAGCAATACAGCCCTTACCAGCATTGAGAGGTGGCCTGGGTTCAACTTCCAGAACCGCAGAAAACCAAACCAAAAATAAACTCCTACCGACTGCCCATGCATGGATCCAAGGGCTCTTGCTATGTTATGACCTGTTTTGCTTTCAAAGTGAGGGCTCAGTACGCTATCCAGGCTGGTGTCTAAGTCCTGGGCTCAAGCAAACCTCACACCTCTATACCCCAAGTAGTGAGCACAAGTGTGCCCAGCTTAAACACATTTACAAGCAGTGTAAATAAGCATATGTCTGGGATGAGTTAGCCTAAGACATCCACAACTGACATTTGGGGCAGGATAATGTTTTGTGTATTGTATCCCTGACTTTCATCCACTGGACGCCCATAGCACCCCAGTCTCACGTTTGCTACAACTGTAATAAACGTCACCAACGTTGCTGAATGTTCCTCTCTCCCAGGGAGCACAGTTCCTCCCAGCTGAAATGTATTTATGATCCTTGCTTTTCTTTGGTCCCCTTGGAAGTTTATACTTCACTCTCCACCACGGGGTCCGCATCTGCCAGCTAGTCAGGGAACAAGTATCACCGTAAGCAAATCAGACGACACTGGCACTGAACACTATGGGCTCACTGACTTCTCCCCTCTCCTAAGGATTTATCTCCCTGGATGAGTTCAGACAGACTTGGAAGCTCTTCAGCTCCCATATGAATATCGACATCACAGATGACAACATCTGTGACCTCGCCAGGAGCATCGACTTCAACAAGGATGGCCACATTGATATCAACGAGTTCCTGGAGGCCTTCCGCCTCGTGGAGCAGTCCTGCTCGGAGGGCCATGCCTCTGCTTGCCTGCAGTCCACAGACACTCCCAAGAATGGCCAAAGCAGTCCTGGTGCATGCTGAGGATAGCCTGGTCTTTATCACCTCCAGTGCCTATAGTCAATGACAAGCATGTGACTCCACATAGACTTGGGGGACATTATGCTGAGAATTTGCTACCAGGCATTGGAATCAAGAATCAACTGCCTGTTTGCTGGTGGGTAGGCTAGGCCTGGTGTGTGTGTGTGAGTGAGTGTGTGTGTGTGTGTGTGTGTGTGTGTATCTATGTCTGTGTCTGTATCTGTGTGTCTGTATGTGCATGTCAATGCGTGTACAGCCAGTAGTCCCAACCTCATCTCAGAATCTTTACAAAGTAGAACTCAGGTGTAGGTACGTTTAAACTCAAAAATCTACTCTAATTATCACTGATAATTTAACACCCTCATTGCTTTCATTTCATACCTTTTATTTATTGTTTTAAAATGTCAAGTTGGTGAGAGAAAGTTTTTTTAAATTGTATATAATTCTATGACTCAAGCATACAGTTTTTCATTATGTACTTTGTCTTCATGTGGTTATAGAGCTTCTCTGACTTTGTGTTCTCATTTTAAATAAATTACACTTAGTTGTACATGCTTTTGCATGCTGCTGTATAATCTTCACAAATATCATTAATGGTTGTATAATTTTCTCTCAAATTAATGTACTATAAATACCTTTTGGTTCCCATCTAATAAATAGATATGTTGCTTAGGTTTTGGGGTTGTTGTTTTTTTTTTTTTTGGTTTGTTTGTTTGTTTTATAAATAACACCATGGCTAATTTGCTTCATAAAAATTTTTTTGAATGATAAGTTTTCTTAGAGTGTAAATCTCAGGAATGTGATTGCTTTGGCAAAGATACTGTATTAGTGTGTGTTCTTCAGGTAAAGAGAACCAATAGGCTATAGAATGATTTATTCTAAATATTTGGCAAGGGGCTGGTGAGATGGCTCAGTTAGTAAATTATATGCCAGACATACACAATACCCTGAGTTTGAATCCCCAGCTGCCTAATCAGGCTGGCCAGCCTAGAGGATCAGGGATCTCTGGGCTCAGTGAGAGCTTGTCTCAAAAAAGGTAGAGGGACATCGATGAAGACACCTCTGGCACACACACACACACACACACACACACACACACACTTGAACTCACTCTATGGCTGAAGATGGCCTTGAACTCCCAATCCTCTGGTCTCTACCTCCCAAGTGCTGAAATATTCTAATCAACTACCCAGGCAACCCATGACCCATTTAAATCAATACTTAGAGTCACAGTCAAATCTGTGAATGTTTTCTGGTTTGGTACATATTTCAGACTGCTTTCAAGACCAAGCATGCTAATTTTACCACAGAGTCACAGTGAGGCCATTTTGCTAGGGGTGAATGAATAGTATTCCCTGTGTATTTTACTGTACAAGTCATTGATTAATGCCAAACTGTCTCTTTTCCCTCAATTTATTTGTGAATGAAGGAGAACTTGCTGAGTGCGTGACTCAATAAGACAAGCAAAAGTAGGGTCCCCACCCAAGATGCTTACAAGTTTTCCCTGAGACATCTAGTTCTACATGAGTCATATAGAAAAAAATTATCCTCCTCCCCACTCTATTGAATGCTAAGCAGCCATTAAAAAGAATGGCCTGCTATTGGCTAGGGTTATGCTTGGCCATAGGATTAAGGTGGATAGGACTTTTACTTTTTATAGAAAATGGCATACTAGTAAAGATTGAGGTAAAATGTTGGAAACAAATATAATTACCAGAGACATGCAGACTGTGGGGACACTGTGACAAAGTACCATGTTCTTCAGCAAATAAACCACCAGGAGAGGAGTATGAAGAGATGAAGGAGAAAACTACAGATTTAAAAATGTTTATGAGCTGGGCATGGTGGTGTACCTGTAATCCCAGCACTGCAGACAGAGGCAGGCAGACCTCCCTGAGTTCAGATCAGCCTGGTCTACATAGTGAGACCCTGTCTCAAATTGTTACAGGATATAGCAATCGCAGAATTTAATTCCATCCCTCCTTAGATAACCAGAAACGTATGAATAATAGAATATTTGATGATGTGAAGGCATTATTCATTTCTCAGACACAGTGAAGATTTGGGGATCTTTTTGTTTTGTTTTTGTTTTTCGAGACAGGGTTTCTCTGTGGCTTTGGAGGCTGTCCTGGAACTCGCTCTGTAGACCAGGCTGGCCTCGAACTCACAGAGATCTGCCTGCCTCTGCCTCCCGAGTGCTGGGATTAAAGGCGTGCGCCACCAACGCCCAGTTTAGGGATCATTTTTAAGTCACTATACATACACATTGAAATATGTGCTGGGATTTGTTTCAGAATAGAGGCTGGTAGAGGGGTGTGAACAGAGCCAGGCTGACCCTGACTGGATCTCCAGGAAAGCTACATAAGGGATCTTTGCATTTGAATTTTTCTGTAACAAGCACTTGTACACTTCAGTACCAGGCATGGTGGTATACATGGGCAATCCAGCGCTTGGGGTTGGGAGGAGGCAGAAGGACCATGAGCTTGAGGCCAGACTGGGCTCCACAATTAGTTTTAGGGCAAGCTGCACCACATAGTGAGACCCTGTCTTAAAAAATAAAACATGACTGTGGTTTCCATCCCAGCGGCAGGAGCCAATGCACCCCACCTTCCTAGTCTCCTGCTCCACCCACGGGACTAGGTAAACTGGGGCCCATTTCCGGGTGCCCCACTGTGCTTGGGGTCTCTCACTGTGGCTTCCATCCTGGCTGTGGCTTCCATCCTGGTGGCAGGACCCACGCACCCCACCATCCTAGTCTCCTGCTCCACCCACAAGATTAAATCTACCAGGGCCTGTCTCCAGGCCACACTCCTGTGCCTGGGGTCTACCACTGCGGCTTCCATCCATCCTGGTGGGATCCAAAGCACCCCAGCATCCTAGTCCATTTCTCCACCCACGATACCAGGAAGGATGAGCTACCAGAGCATTGGACTTGCCTACACCCACTGGAAGGGAACCCTGTTTCCATACCCACCAGGAGAGAAAGAGGCACCTTCTGCACCCACCAGAAGAATGGATGGGAAGGAGACAATATAAAAACACGCCGAGCAAGAGAAAAACCAATATGACACCGCCAGAGTCCAGAGACCCTACACCAGCAAGACCTGAACATCCCAACACTAATGAAGCAGAAGAGAATGACATTAAAGACAACTTCATGAAAATGATAGAGGCTCTCAAAGAGGATATGAGAAAATCCCTTAAAGAGATGGAAGAAAAGACAATCCAAAAAATGCAAGAAATGAAGGAAAAGACAAAGCAAAAAATTGCAAGAAACTTCAAACAGTGCAAGGGCTGGAATCTGAAATAGAAATGATAAAAAAAAACACAGTCTGAAGGAATGCTGAAATAGAAAAGTTGGGCAAACAGTCAGGTACTACAGATGCAAGCATAACCAACAGAATACAAGAGATAGAAGACGAAATTTCAGATGTTGAAGATACACTAGGGGAAATAGATTCATCGACCAAAAAAATTTTAAGTCCAACAAATCCCTAACACAAAATATCCAGGAAATATAGGACACCGTGAAAAGACCAAACTTAAGAATATAGGTATAGGCTGGACGGTGGTGGCACATGCCTTTAATCCCAGCACTCGGGAGGCAGAGGCAGGCAGATCTCTGTGAGTTCGAGGCCAGGCTGGACTGACAACCTCCAAAACAATACAGAGAAACCCTGTCTCATAAAACCAAAAAAAAAAAAAAAAAAAAGAATATAAGTATAGAAGAAGATGAAGAAACCTACTTCAAAGGGCCAGAAAACATATACAACAAAATCATAGAAGAAAACTTTCCCAACCTAAAGAAAGTGCTTCCCAACCTAAAGAAAGTGCTTCAATGAAGGTGCAAGAAGCTTACAGAATACCAAATAGAGTAGACCCAAAAAAAAGTTCCCTTGACCCATAATAATCAAGACCCCAAACATACAGAATAAAGAAAGAATATTAAGAGAAGCTAGGGGAAAAGGCTAAATAACATATAAAGGCAAACCTATCAGAATTACACCTGACTTCTCCATGGAAACTCTGAAATCCAGAAGGTCCTGGATAGATATTCTAACAACACTAAGAGACCATGGATACCAGCCCAGGAAAGCTTTCAATGACTATAGACAGAGAAAACAAGATATTTCATGACAAAACAAGATTTAAACAATACATAAACACTAACTCAGCCCTACAGAAAGTTCTGGAAGGAAAACTCCAACCCAAGGAAGTTAACTACAACTAGAAAAACATAGGCAATAGATAATCCCACTTTACCAACAGGCAAAAGAAAAAAGAGGTGGAAATCCACATACAATCCCATCAACAACAATCATTCCAAAACAAACAAGAATGAGCAATCAATGGTTATTAATATCCTTCAATATTAATGGTCTTAACTCACCCACAAAAAGAAAAGGCTAATAGAATGGATTCAAAGACAGAATCAATCCTTCTGCTGCATGCAAGAAACACACATCACTCTCAAAGACAGATATTACCTGAAAGTTAAAGGTTGGGAAAAGATTTTCCAACCAAATGGACCCAAGAAACAAGCTGGGGTAGCAATCCTAATATTTAACAAATTAGAATTTAAACTAAAATCATTCAAGAGAGATGAAGGAGGCCACTTCATACTCATCACAGGAGAAATCCAACAAGATGAAGTCTCAATTCTTAACATCTATGCTCCAAATACAAAGTCATCCATGTTTGTAAAAGAAACATTACTAAAACTCAAATCACATATAAAATCTCACACACTTATAGTGGGAGACTTCAACACCCCACTCTCACCACTAGACAGGACTACCAGACAGAAACTTAACAAAGAAATAAAAGAGCTAATAGAAGTTATGACCCAATTGGGTTTACCAGACATCTATAGAACATTCCATCCAAACACAAAAGAATATACCTTCTTCTCAATGCCACACAAAACCCTCTCAAAACTTGACCATACTTGGCAACATAGCAAACCTCAACAGGTACAAAAAATTGGAATAACTCCATGTATCTTATCAGACCACAATGCTCTAAAGTTAGAATTCAACAACACAAGTTGCAGAAACCCTGCAAACTCATGGAAATTGAATAATGCACAATTGCACCATTTCTGGGTCAAAGAAGAAATAAAGAAATTAAAGTCTTCCTAGAATTCAATAAGAATGAAGACACAAGATACCAAAACTTATGGGATACTTTGAAAGCAGTGCTAAGAGGAAACTTCATAGTACAAGTGCCCACATTAAGAAACTGGAGAATACTCACACTAAAGAATTAATAGCACAACTGAAAGCTCTAGAACAAAAGGAAAGAAAACAAACTCATCCCAGGGGAGCAGACACCAGGAAATAATTAAATTGAGGGCTGAAATCAATAAAGTAGGAACTAGGAAAACAATACAAAGAATCAATGTAACAAAGAGTTGATTCTTTGAGAAAATCAACAAGATAGACAAACCTTTGTCCAAACTTACCAAAAGACAGAGTGTGAACATGCAAATTAACAAAATCAGAAATGAAAAGGGAGACATAACAACAGACAGTGAGGAAATCCGGAGAATCATCAGGTCATATTTTGGAAAACTATACACCACAAAATTTGAAAATTTAAAGGAAATAGACAATTTTCTGGATAGATATGACTTACCAAAATTAAATCAAGAACAGATAAGCAATTTAAATAGACCTATAACATCTAAGGAAATAGAAGCAGTCATCAAAAGTTTCCCAATGAAAAAAATCCCAGGGCCAGATGGCCTCAGTGCAGAATTTTACCAGAAATTCAAAGAACAGCTTATACCAATTCTCCCCAAAGTATTCCATGCAATAGAAGCAGAAGGGTCTTTGCTAAACTCTTTTTTACGGGGCTTCAATAACATTGATACCCAAGCCACAAAAAGACATAGCTAAGAAAGAGAACTTCAGACCAATATTCCTCATGAACATTGACACAAAAATGCTCAATAATATACTGGCACATAGGATCCAAGAACACACCAGAAAAATTATATACCATGATCAAGTATATTTCATCCCAGGGATGCAGGGATGATTCAATATATGAAAATCCATCCATGTAATCCACCATTTAAACAAACTGAGAAACAAAAATTACATGACCATCTCACTAGATGCTGAAAAACCCTTTGATAAAATCCAGCACCCCTTCATGATAAAGGTCTTGGAGAGTTCTGGGATAACAGGAACATACCTAAACATAATAGAAGCTATATACAGCAAACCAACAGCCAACATCAAACTGAACGGAAACTCAAGGCAATTCCTCTAAAATCAGAAACAAGACAAGATTGTCCCCTCTCCCCTACCTCTTCAATAAGAGCAATAAGACAACAAAAAGAGATCACGGGGATACAAATTGGAAAGGAAGAGGTCAAACTTTCACTATTTGCAGATGATATGATAGTTTACGTAATTGACCCAAAAAAAAACTCTACCAGGGAACTCTTACACCTGATAAACACCTTCAGCAAAGTGGCAGGATACAAGATCAACTCAAGAAAATCAGTAACCCTACTATATACAGATGATAAAAGGGCTGAGAAAGAAATAAGAGAAACATTACCCTTTACAATTGCCACAAACAACATAAAATACCTTGGGGTAATGCTAACCAAACAAGTGAAAGACCTGTATTGCAAGAACTTTGAGTCTTTAAAGAAAGAAATTAAAGAAGACACCAGAAAAATGGAAAGATCTGCCATGCTCTTGGATAGGTAGGATCAATGTAGTAAAAATGGCAATTCTGCCAAAAGCAACCTACAGACTCAATGCAATCCCCATCAAAATCCCAGCACAATTCTGCACAGATCTTGAAAGAACAATTCTCAACAAAAGACCCAGGATAGCCAAGACAGCCCTGCTCAAACAAGCAACGCCTGGAGGCATCACCATCCCTGACTTCAAGTTCTATTATAGAGCTATAGTCTTGAAAACAGCTTGGTACTGGCACAAAAATAGACATGTAGACCAATTGAGGACACTGATATTAACCCACACATGTACGAACACCTGATTTTCAACAAAGAAACTAAAATTATACAATGGAAAAAAGATAGCATCTTCAACAAATGGTGCTGACATAACTGGATATTGGCATGTAGAAGACTACAGATAGATCCATGTCTATAGCCATGCACAAAACTCAAATCCAAATGGATCAAAGACCTCAACATAAATCCAGCCACACTGAAACTCTTAGAAGAGAAAGTGGGAAGTACACTTGAACAAATTGATACAGGAGACCGCTTCCTGAACATAACACCAGTAGCACAAATATTGAGATGACAATTAATAAATGAGACCTCCTGAAACTAAGAAACTTCTGTAAGACAAAGGACACAAGTCAGCAAGACAAAAAAGCAGCCCACAGATTGGGAAAAGATATTCACTAGCCCCACATCTGACAGATGGCTGATCTCTAAAATTTACAAAGAACTCAAGAAGTAAGTCTCCAAAACACCAAAGGATCCAATTAAAAAGTGGAGGACAGAACTAAAAGAGAATTCTCAATTGAGGAGTCTAAAATGGCTGAGAGACACTTGAGAAAGTGCTGAACATCCTTAGCCATTAGGGAAATGCAAATCAAAACAACTCTGAGATACCATCTTACTCCTGTCAGAATGGCTAAAATAAAAAACACCAATGACAACTTATGCTGGTGAGGATGTGGAGAAAGGGGAATACTCATCCATTGCTGGTGGGAGTGCCAACTTGTACAGCCACTTTGGAAATCAGTATGGAGATTCCTCAGGAAAATGGGACTCAGTCTACCACAAGACCCAGCAATCCACTCTTAGGCATATACTCAAAAGATGCACATTCATACAACAAGGATATCTGTTCCACTATGTTTATAACAGCATTATTTGTAATAGCCATATCCTGGAAGCAACCTAGATGTCCCACAACTGAAAAGTGGATAGATAAAATGTGGTACATTTACAAAATGGAGTACTACTCAGCAGAAAAACAACAATGGAATCTTGAAATTTGCAGGCAAATGGATGGCACTAGAAGAAACCATCCTGAGTGAGGTATCCCAGTCACAAAAAGAGAAACATGGTATGTAGTCACTCATATATAGATTTTAGACTTGGATCAGGGAAGTGTCAGCCTACAGTTCCATTGCCAGTGAGTCTGGGAAACAGGGAGGTTCCCAAGAGAGATGCATGATACCCCAGAGAAGTGGAATGAGGCAAGATCTCCTGAGCAGATTGGGAACATGGGGGGAGGGGGGAGGAAACTGGGAAAAAGAGAGGGGGAGAAGAGGAGGGGAGAGGAAGACATGGGGGAGCAGAAAGGTTGAGTTGTGGTAAGAGAGCAGGATGAGAGATACCATAGTAGAGGGAGTCATTATAGGTTTGAGGAGAGAGCTGACACTAGTGAGATTTCCAGAGATTTACAAGGATAACACCAACTGGCAAACTAAGCAATAGCAGAAAGACTACCTTAATATCCCTTCCTGATGGTGAGATTGAGGACTACCTTATATGCCATCGTAGAACCTTCATCCAGTGACTGATCGAAGCAGAGGCAGATACTCACAGCTAATCACCGAACTGAACTCCTGGAACCCAGTGACAGAGATGGAGGAGTGATGAGCAAAGGGGTCAAGACCATGCTGGTGAAACCCACAAAGACAGCTGACCAGACAAGGGGGAGCTTATGGACCCCAGACTGATGGCTGAGAGGCCAGCAGGGGACTGATCCAGACACCCTGAATATAGTGTCAGTGAGGAGGCCTCTGCAATCTCTGGGGCCTTGGGTAGTAGATCAGTGTTTACCGTGGCATACAAATGAACTTTGGGAGCCCATTCCATATGGAGGGATGCTCTCTCAGCCTAGACACATGGGGAAGGGCCTAGGTCCTGCCCTGCATGAAATGACAGACTTGGAGATCCCCCATGGAGGGCCTCCCCCCTCCCTGGGGAATGGTGTGGGGATTGGGTGGGGAACTGGAGGGGTTGGTGGAGGGGCAAGAGAGGAGGGGTGGGAGAGGGAGCTGGGACTGACATATGAAGCAATTGGAAAAAAATACTGCAATTTAAAATAAATAAAACATGAAAATTAGACTTGAGGGTAGGGTGAGAGAAGAACATAGTAGATTTGCTGAATCAAACAGGGCACAGTCTTCCTCAGGGCACAGCTGCAACCAGGTGAGGCCCAACCCAATCACTAAAGCTGTGAGTGGACTGAAAAACCTCAATACCCCCCCCCCCCGTTTTTTGAGACTCAGAAGGTCGCCTCAGTGGAAAATTCCCCAAGGTCCCTTCCCCCTAGACAGGAAACAAGGTCAAATTAAAAAGAACATTTGGTCCAGAGTGCTGACGAAGGAAACCGGCAGGCTGTAGAGATAAGTTTAATTCTGACCTTGTGGTTTCTCCAGGGAGGATCAGTTATGTTATGCCCACGTTTTTACAATACCCCGATTGCTTGCCCAGATCTGCACCTGCAGTAGCTCCACTTCTTACAATACCCCTATTGCTTTGCTTGCCAAAAGTATGTATATAAAAAGAAAACTGTCCTAAAGCCCAGCGCGTTCAGTTAGCTAAAGCTCTTGAATTGCCCACAGACGCCTGTGTAAACAATAAACCTCTTGCAGTTTGCATCCAACTGTCTGGTTATTGAGCTCAGGACGTCACAGGGTTATTCAGCCTGAAGCCTGATAACCTCAGGTCTTTCATAGACAAGTGATAAATAGAGTCATTTTTTTGTTGTTGTTATTCAGTTTGGTTGGGTTTCAATAGAAGAGTCGCCTAATCTCACTAAGTGTCTGTTCAGTTATCTGTTAAGAGACAGATATACAATATTTTCCAGGGAAACCACCAGGCTTGTTAAAGGAAACAAATATGCAAACAAGGTCCAGGGAACGATCCCTAAGCAGAACTGGCTAGGTTATGGGTGACCTTAAACTTTAGCTTTGCAAACATGAGCAAAACAACTTTCATTATAGTTTGCATCTGTCTATACTAAAGAAAAGCAGAACCTTTGCTTAACCAGTCAGAAACAGCCAATTAAAGTGAGAATGTTAACTAGACATGTTCCAGGGGATAGACCAGATAATGCAACTTTGCTGCCAAATTTATTTATTTATATAGGGGTGTGTGTCATGCCATAAGACACAAGTGGAGGTCAGAGGACAACTTGCAGGAGTTCTCTTCTTCCAACACATGGAACGCTGGAGTTGAACTCAGTTTCCCTTACCTTTGAGCTAATTATTTCACTGGCCATGTAACCCAAACATTTTTATAGAAACCCATTTTTTATGCTTGGGGAACGGAGTTCCTGAACCCCCCCCCCAAGTTAGAACTGCTCAATGCATGAATTCCCATTTCCTGCAAAATAAAGTCTTTAAAATTTTGTATCCTGCCTTAGTTTGTTTGTTTATTTATTTTTTGGTTTTTCGAGACAGGTTTCTATGCATAGCTTTGCAGCCTATCTTGGCACTCATTCTGTAGACCAGGTTGGCCTCAAACTCAGAGATTCACCTGTCTCTGCCTACCGAGTGCTGAGATTAAAGGCATGTGCCACTAAACCCGGCGTCAGTTTACCTTTTTAACAGGCAAATAAAAGAAGCACAGCCAACAGCATCTGGAAGTCCAAGGAAAGCTGCCTGCGTGCCTGTGGTTGTCTGTACTCTAATTAGTTAATGGAGGACTTCAGTGTCGGGTGCTGGGTGAGAGTCTGCAATTGGAAGATGAACAGAATAAGTGCTGGGAGTGGTGACACACATCTGTCATCCCAGCTACTTGGGAGGAGGTGGATCAACTGAGTCCTTGAGTTGAAGGCCAGCCTGGACAACAAGACAGGGTCTAAAACAATGGGGCTGGAGTGATGGCTCAGCCATTTAGAATTTGTGCTGCTCTTGCAGAACGCCTGAGTTAGGTTAGCACTCCCATTAGGCAGCTCACAGCTACCAATCACTCTAGTTCTGGGGACCCAATACCCAGTTCTAGACTCCAAGGGTGTCTGCACTCATAGGCACATAAACACACAGACACATGCACATACACGTGTCCACACCTTTTAAAAAGATGGTAACATTTGCCCTATTTTGTCTGATTCAGTGGTTCTCAATCGCACAAGGACATTTAAAAAAATCAGGGTTGGAGTGTTATGCTAGGTTGGGTACCTCTGAATCTCTCTGAATGTGTCCTGGGCACAGAAACTTTTAAGTGATGTCACAGTGTTGGGTTCTACCTATTAGACAATTTAGCTAATTACTCTTTGGTCAGTGGAGTTCTGAGGCAATCATTAATCCCTGGCTTAGGTAGTATTGGGTAAAGCCTACCTACCAGCCTAGTTCCAGAGCCGCATCAGTCCCAAATAAACACACAGGAGGCTATATTACTTATGAAGCTGTTGGCAGTTTGCTTGGTTTCTTACTGGCTATCTCTGACTTAAGTATTTATTACATAATTGTTAATCTAAGTATTTCTCTTACCGGAGAAAAGGGTCCGGACTTCTTACCCCTATGGCGGCTACATCGTGGCTCCCTGCGTTTCTCCTTCCCAGAGTCCTCCTCGACTCCTAGTCCCACCTATCTTGCTTCCCTATTGGCCAACAGTGACATCAATAAGAGAGATTTCAGAATGACATCTCCCATCATCTCCTCTTTTCTGTCTAAAATAAGAGAAAGGTTTTAACTTCAACATAGTCAAATTATATATAACAGAACAGTTATCAAGTTAAGAACATAGTTACAATATTTGTCCATTAACATTTAGTAAGATTTAGCCGGGCGGTGGTGGTGGTGCACGCCTTTAATCCTAATCCCAGCACTTGGGAGGCAGAGGCAAGTGGATCTCTGTGAGTTCGAGGCTGGGCTGGTCTGACAGCCTCCAAAACAATACAGAGAAACCCTGTCTCATAAAACCAAAAAAAAAAAAAAACCAAAAACATTTAGTAAGATTTAAAGAAAATATCATCTACCCTATCTTTATGAGTCTAAAGTCTTATATGTAGCTTATCTTTTATCATAACTAAGGAAAACTATGATGATAACTATCTGTCTTCAACTCCATCAAAGACCACAGAAGGATAATATATAAACACTAGGATTGACAGAGACATCTTGTTACCTGGGCAGTCACCCGAAGTTCTGCTGTAACGTTGGGGCATCCATCTTCAGCCCATAGACCACAATGTGTCCAGAAGATTTCTAAGCAAAGCAGGAAATTTCAAACTGTCCATCTGCATTGGCAGTCTGTCATTCATTTTTCTGTGTCCTGTAGAAAGTCTCCATAGACTCTTCCATGAATCAGGAACCCTGAAGGACTGTTTGAGTTCAGCAGTCACTTTCCTGTGGGTCCTGCATGTCCAGTTTATATTTCTTTTCCAAGGTAATATATCCTTATACTTAAATTTTGAAGTCAAGGCATTTTTAAAAGATATAAGTTGAATTAATTTAGCAACATTTATAATCAAGTGTACTTTAGCAGTTGTTCCTTCCTTAGCAATCAAAAAACTGAAAAACACAATAGCGTACAGTGTCCAGACTCTCTGTGTATTTTCCATCTTTATGTGGCTTATTTATTTATCTATTATTACTTTATGTCTTTTACTTTTGTGTATTTTTCTCTGAGACAGAGTTTCTCTTTGGAAATCTGCCTGCCTTTGCCTCTGGAGCAAATCCTACCGGCGACCACATCCGGCTTCTCTATTTACCACTATGCCGTTTCTTTTTCTCTCTCAATCCTATGTATATTTTTAAACACACTGTAAACCTTTAGAGGTTTTTCTTCATCCAAGTCTGACTTTACTGTAAATCTTTGTTTTTCTGGCCATGTGTCTTATCTGTTAAAACCGTGGCTGTTTAAACTGCAGTTTTTCCAAGATGGCGGGCGTAAGCGTGATTCCAGCTCACTATCTCAGTCTATGCTGACATCCAGCAAAAGCTGCCGGCTTGGAGATGTGGTCACTGCCGCTGTCAGTTGTCCGTACACACCTTTCAATCCTTAGCAGAGCCTCTTAAAAAAACCGTGCTGGTTTTATTTTTTATTTTTTTGCTTATGCTGAAAGACCCCTACCCAGGACCCCCTAGGAAAAGAAAAGCAAGGCCAGGCCGTTGCCTAATGAAAGAAACCCAGACCAGGTGTCTCACCCTCAAAACAGGATGTCTATGATCATTATAGCAGTCATGGGACCCGGATAATAATTGCTGAAGCGTGCTGGGAACTTTCATATGACAATACTAGAAAACCTAGTCCTTGGCAACTACCATGGCCCCCAATTGTGTCTGATCACTATAGCAATCATGGGACCCAGATAATAATTGCTGAAGTATGCCTGGGTCTTTCATAAAGTAATACCAGGAAACTTAGTCCGTGGAAACTACCCCTGCCCCCAAGATGAGCCAATGAAATGCCTGTTACTTATGTAACCATTGAAACTCTATAAATATTGTACTCCCTGAAAGCCCGGTATGCTCTGCACCCGAGTTGCAGTAGCATCCGCAGGCGCCTGTGTACTCAATAAATCACCTCTTGCATTTACAGCCAGTGGTCTGGCCCCGGTTCTTGGGCAGAGGGTTCGGTTCAGTGCCCGGCGCTTTGATGCCGAGGTTTTTCAATGCTAAGTCAGGAAGACTCCCTTAAGTGAGCCGCGTGAGTGTCTGCTCGTCTCTAGCAAAACAGAGCCCACCCGAGAAAATGCTTCTCTCTGTTCTTTTGTTTCTAAAATCCCTTTTAAGCTTTTGTCATTCTACGTGGAAATTCAATCCCGCATGCTGACACCAGGGTAGATCCATTCTTTTTGTTTTTAGACACGGTCTTATATGTATAGACTAAGCTGATCCTGGACTCCTGCTTCTCCTGCCTTTACCTCCAAAGACTGGGGTTCAGGCATGGGACAGACACACACACACACACACACACACACACACACACACACACACACTTCATTCCACTACTAAGTGAAAGACCTGAAGTAATCAGGCTTCAGGCTAATACCCTGTGACGTCCGAGCTCAATAACCAGACAGTTGGATGCAAACCACAAGAGGTTTATTGATTACACAGGCCTGTGGGCACCTCAGTAGCCTTAGCAAACTGAGTGCCCCAGGCTCCAAAAACAGTTTTTCTTTCTTTTTTTTTTCCGAGACAGGGTTTCTCTGTGGCTTTGGAGGCTGTCCTGGAACTCGCTTGGTAGTCCAGGCTGGTCTCGGACTCACAGAGATCCGCCTGCCTCTGCCTCCCGAGTGCTGGGATTAAAGGCAGTTTTTCTTTTATATACATAAATTTGGCAAGCAATAGAGATATTTTGCAAAGCATTGCAAAAAGCACGGGCATCTCTGGATTAACTTTTGTTTTGGAGAACCCTGGCAGTTTCATGCCTAAGCACTTTGGACCAGATGTTTTTCAATCTGGCCTTTTCCCCAACTTTGGGGACCTTGGGGAATTTTCCACTGGGGTGGTAGCCTTGGTAGTCTCAAGGGGGTGTATTGGGGTCTTTCACTAAGCAACTTTCAGTGACTAGATGTGCTCTCTGGGTGTTCCGGAGGGGCAGGCTCTAGCCAGTTGTGTGTCTTGGTGCCCATCTGGTCACAGCTGACTTTTCAGTTGCTGAGTCAAGAGTCCGTGCATTTCAGATGTCTCCAGTGGAATTAGTTAAGGCATGAAGTAATTGGTAAGCTATGCTGTGGGCTGTGTTAGTCATGCTCAGAAGTCCCCCTAGCCTGGAGCTTACTGAAAGTTAACAAGCCTATGGTTCACTGCGGGGTGTGGGGGAGGGGGGGAGATTGGGGAACATGCTGACTTTGTTTCCAGGTCTGTTCCCTAACAGAGCTCAAGTTTTGGAAATGAAAAGGCTCTCAAGATGGGATAATGAGATTGTTCAAAAAATGTTATTGCATTTAATACAAAGAAAGTGAATGCATTTAATACAAAACAATGTGAATGCATTTAAAAAGAAAATGTGATTGCATTTAACGCCATTGAAATGTACACTTGAAAGTGGTAGACTTTATGGCCAAGCCGTGGTGGCTCACACCTTTATTCCCAGCAGCCACACTAGCTAGCTGTAGAGGCTGGGTGGTGGTGGTGCATGACTTTAATACCAGTACTAAAGAGGAATATAGGCCAGGAGGAGACAGGAGTCAGTGAGTCTGCAGTCACACGAGGACAGCATCGCCCCTTTTGGTCTGAGCCCTGGTAGAGGTAAGAACTCTCTGGTGGTTGGCTGCTTTGCTTTTCTGATATTCGGTGTGAACCCCAATATCTGTCTCTGGGCTTTTATTATTTGGACTACAAACATGAGCTCAAAGGGACTATGGCAGCCTGCATAGGTTTAAAGCAGATGGGGTTCCAGTGCTGAGAAGAGGAAGAGAACATTGCAAGCTGCTAGGTCCAGTTGGCATCTACTTGCAAAGGAAAAACTTAGTCTTCGGCACTGGCCTCACTGGGTATATTAACTAAACTTAGGGTAATTACATGCCCAGTAGTAGGTAGTCAAGACACAATAAGTACAGGAGTATTATTTTAAACTTTTTGTTTCATATTGCTTTGTTTTTTGATAGTTTTTATCTTATTGGTCTTTTGCCTATGTATTATGGCTTGTGTTTTTATGCTTTTATTTTTGCCTCTTTTTAATTCTGTTTGTGAATCTGTTTTGTCCTATTATGGTTCTTTTGTTTTGCTTTATTTTTGTTGCCTATGTGTCTTGTAATAAGAGGGTACAAGAGAGGGTGTGGATCTTAGAAGAGTTGGAGCAGGAGAACCATGATCAAAATATATTGTATGAAAAAAATGTGTTTTCAACAGAATGTAAAATTATTAAAAATTAAAAATAAAAATCATTTTTAAATCTCTTTAAAAAAAAGAAAGTGGCAGACTTTATGTCACATGTATCTTATGGGCAAGAAAACACTTTAACACATTCAGTAGCTTTTCTAGAAAACTCCCTGGTGAAGCTGCTAGTGCTGGCTCGGAGGTCATACACACTGTGGCAGGCCCTGCCAGTAACGAACCTCCACCACCAGACTCAGTTTGAGCTACAGAGTGTATGTAAGGTGATCTGCATAGCTGGTCGCTGGGATCTCCATAGCAACAGTCCACAGCACCACACCAGGTCTAGATCAAATGCCCGTCTCTCACCTGCATTCAGCTCCTTGCTGCTGTGGGCAGTGCTTTGCATCAACGCCGGGCCAAGTCTCTATTTAGGTAAACGGAATGCTATTTGACACTCTTTTGCACTCACCTGTTTCGGTGCTTAGGTTAATCTTCCTGCCAATGCTTCCCACACCAACTTAGTGCTTCCCTGTCCAAACACGATCCGGCTAAGGACAGGCCCTCCTGGGCCTCAGTCGGGAGCTTTGCTTCACTCATTGGATAGGGTTTCCCTTGGGGATGGATGGTTCCTATTTTAATTTATTTCCTTTTCCTTTGTTTTTACTTGGGGGTGGGGTGGGAGAAGGTTGTCACGTAGCCTTGGTTATGCGGGAATTCTGTAGGTGGACAATACTGAGCTCAAGCTGCTTGCTTCTTCCTCCGGACTGCTGGGTTTAAAGGAATGTGCCTGGCTTGTGTTTGCTGTCTTTAAGGACAGAGGATATTGGAAACTTTTGGGGTGCTGTGTTGGAACACTCGCCTCCTTTGCTTGCAAGTGCAAGCAGCTAGGAGGTCCCAGCCTTACCGTATGTGAGCTGCACAGTCAGTAAACGCCACCCAAAACCAAACCAGAGGATTTACATGTCACAGGAATCTTCCTGGACCAAGCAATCCAGACCCCATGAGAGTGGCAGAGAGAGAGAGAGAGAGAGAGAGAGAGAGAGCAGGTGTCACAGGTGGACCCAAGGCAGAGCAGCACCTGAAAAGCTTCGGTCCCGGTCTACTTTGCATTCCCAATTTATAGTCTAAAACCATGAGGTGGGGTGGGCAAGCAAGAGAGATGTTACAGAAAGGCACTTGGCAGCCAGCAGGTTGCTAAGGGCAACAGCCCATTGTTTTAGCTATTTCTCCGGGTCATTCTGTTCCAGGTAGCAAGTGGGGTCGTGCTTTAAGTACACCACTACATAAGTCAATAAAGCAGCATCTAATAATTGGTCTTTTACCTTGTTCTACTTCACTAAGGCACCGCATCTCCAAGTGTGTGCTGTTTACTTAAGGGGGGATTAGAGTTCCCATAGGACAATCCACAGGACCCTCGCTAATGAATTTTTGGATAGTTTCCCACCTGGAAAGCAGTTCTTGCAGGTTTAGGCTGTTTCCTCAGAATAATCTACAGGACTCTCGCAGTAAAATGTCCATCTCCTGAGTTTAGGGAATAGTGCAAGGTCGCTGGGTCGGGTGTTAGACCTGAAGAATAAAAGTATTTCCACGACTGTCTGGTTAAGCAAGCTGTATTTAGAAATGTACGAGGCCAGCTAGCTGCCTCCCCCTAAGTCAGGGTTTCAGAGGGCAGCCCCTCACTGTCTTTTGAGGTCAAGGGTTAGGGTTGATAGAAAACAGCTGTTGAGATAATTGGCTGTTAGCACCTGGACAGAAGAGTGGGGCCTCAGGCTCCAGGTTGTCTGTGGGGTAGATAAGTACAAGAATGGGCACTCATCACAGCTGTTCAGGAGTTTAGCAAGGCGAAGGGGTCGGCATACATCATGAGGTCGCGAGTTCAGCACAGACTGAAAACGCGGTTTGCAGGATACATTAGGTTTGGGAGACAGACCTGGGACTTAATAGCAATGTAGAATAATAATGTGGCTCCTGTTTTGGTTTCATGGAAGCTGTCCTGTCTGCTTTCCTGTTCTGAGAAGCAATCATACTGGCAGACAAAACCACCTACCCACCTGGCCCACCTTATCACAGGAGGGTGTGCCAAAGCAGGGATTTTCAAAGGCTAAAACCTCCAAGAGGGAAGGGGTGGGGCTTGCTAGGTAGCCACATAGCTGAGTCAGTGAGCCCCAGATTCAGTGAGAAACTCGGTCTCAAAAATAAGGTGGAGAACATCTGAGGAAGATACCTCTGGCCTCCGCACACATGTGCACGTGTGCACAAGCATATTAACACACACATATTAAAAACACTTAAAAATTGAAGCCTGATTTTAGAATTCTTGGTCACATCCACAGCCCCTTCCATTAGGAATAGTTTTTGCTTGACTTTTTTGGTTTTTGTTTTTAGAGACAAGGTTTCTCTGTGTAGCTTTTGGAGCCTATCCTGGCACTCACTCTGTATACTAAGCTGGCCTTGAACTCACGGATGCTGCTGCAACGATAAACGGCACACTTATTGAAAGTATAAGTATTTATTGTAGAAATTACTCACAAGAGAAAAACAAGCAACCCAGATGAGCCGAGTATTTTTCCGCCGCCGAACTGGAAGCTGAAAAGAGGGCGAGACTTCTGCTGCTCAGTCTTTTATTCCTTCCTCCATTCACGCCCCTAGCCATGCCCAAAAGCGGGCCTGGCTAGTGACTTAGTTCACTGCCTACGTCGTATACGTCTTTAGTCACGCCTAAAGTGGGTGTGGTTAGCGGTGTGGTAAACCGCCCTCTTATTACACCATCTGTATGCGCCTCTAATATGCCACATGGCTAATGAAGAAGTACCAAATCTCACCCTACACACGGAGATCCATCTGTCTCTGCCTCAAGTGGTAGCATTAAAGGCTCGTGCTACCACTGCCGGCTTGCTTGACATACTTTAGAAAAACAACATCTCCAAAGATGTACTTGTATCCACGTGCCTTCTGGTCTTTAAATCTGCCCCTCGGAATGGATTTAAAGCCACATCCTAAGCTTCTCCCTCCCCAACATGGGGAGAATGAAACAAAGCCAGGGTAGAATCGCACAAGATGAGGTTGGAGAGCACAGGTGCTGTTGCTGCCACAGCCATTTAGAATCACACAAGTGGGCTGGAGAGATGGCTCAGAGATTAACAGACATCTAAGACCTCTTCCAGAGGTCCTGAGTTCAATCCCCAGCAACCATATGGTGGCTCACTACCATCTGTAACGAGATCTGGTGCCCTCTTCTGGTCTGCAGGTACACATGCGGGCAAAACACTGTATACATTTGAAAAAATGAATAATCTTTACCATTGAAAAAATAATCACACAGGATGAGGCGGGAGAGCACGAGGATGCTGTGTAGCTGGCACGTTCTTTTCTCTTCCAATTTTTTGTTCATTTATGTGTATGGCTTTTGCCTACATGTATGTTTGTACACCACACATGCCAGAAGAGGGCATCAGATCCCCGAGACTGGAGTTCCAGATGGCTGTGAGCTGCTTGGTGGGTTCTGTGAATGAAGCCTGGGTCCTTGGCAAGAGCAGCTGGTGCTCTTAACTGCTGAGCCATTATCTCTCCTGCCCTGGCATAGTCATTTCTTACCATTGCTGGGACAAATCCCCACTTAAACAACACCAGTGTGTCATCTTACAAGTAAACAGGCCACACAGGGGACTGCAGGTGTTTGATGGGGTTGGTTGCTTTTGGAGGCTCTGAGGAGGGCCCCCTTTTCGTGCTTTTCTAACTTCCAAGCCACTTGCCTTCCTTGGTACCTCCCTTCATCTTCAAAGCCAACAAAGGATGGAGGGTTCCTGCCCGCATCACCTCACTCCGCTTCTGACTTCTGTCTCTGCTCTACAATTTGAAGGACCCTTATGATTCCACTGTGCCTACCTGGATAATCCCGAGTCCTTAATGATGCCTCCCTGCTGATATCTGCCTGATACCTTCTTCTGATGTAGGGGCCACAGGTCGCAGGTCACAGGTTTAGGACCTGAACCTCTGCAGAGGCCATTATTCTGCCTCTCCAGAAGTTCAAAGTTCCCAGGACAAAGCTGAGGTGCTTGCCTTAGGACCTGCCACTCAGAAAGGATAATCCGTGCTAAAGGCTCTTCCTATCCCACATCTCAGCTTCAACTCTCATTCCTTCCTGATGGCATCCCCATAGTACCAGTCCCCGTAGTCACCCCTCAGGGGACAGTGAGACCACAACACAGTGTCCTTTGTTGTCTCACTGATATTTATGAAAGGTCTCCGTGTTTTCACTGTTCTTGTTGTACTTGGATAGCAACTATCTCTGTGATTGATAAGGTGTCTCCTCAGATATAATTTAGTTTGCAAGTACATAATATACCAAGAAAGCATATCAGTAGACAAGAATAAGCTAAGCTGCCAAGTTAAATTTTGTGTGTGTGTGTGTGTGTGTGTGTGTGTTAAACTTAGGTCTTGAGTGAAAAGAAATAATTCTTCTTGACTGTAGCGAGTTGACAGAAAGACACAAACATCAGAGTGGGAGGTGGAATTGGAAAGCAGCAGATGAAGTAGCTTGGCTTCATTCACCTTAGAAATGGGGAGGGGGACATATTTTGGGAACCAAAGTCATCTGTGGAAGATTAGCAACAGAATACTCTAGATCTTTACTCCGAAGCTGTCTATATCATTAACGAAATCCAGTAAAGGTGCTGAGATTTAGCTCAGTTGGTGCCTGCTGAGTCTGTACAAGCTACTGGGCTTTATTCCCAGCTCCACATAAACTGGGCTTGGTGGTGCATGCCTGTAAACCCAACTCAGGCGATGGAAGCAGGAGAACCAGAAATTCAAGGTCCTTTTAGCTACATAGTGAGTTTGAGGACAGACTGCGATATATGAAACCCTGTCTCTAAACAAAATGGGCTCAGCAGGTACAAATCCTTGCCACCAAGCCTGATGACCTGAGTTCACTTCCCGGGACCCACGTGGCAGAAGGAGAGAATGACTCTCATATGCTGTCCTCTGACCTCTCTACACATGTGTAGTGGCTTGCACGCAGGACAGAAGGTTGTTGCTCTTGCAGGGGACCCAGGTTTGATCCCAGCTTCCATTTGGTGGCTCACAGATATCTGTAACTCTAGCTCCAAGAGATGATGGCCTATTTTGACCTCCATTTGTAGCTCATAGTTCAACAGAGAGGGGTAGGGATACATGATCCCTTCCCTGATCAGTGACTGACTGCTGACAGGCCCAGTCGTGTGCAGAGAAGTTGATGTTTCTGTGAGACCATATGGTCATGGCTCTGCCATGCCCACAAGACAACACTTTACAGCCTCCTCTCTCTCTTCGTGAATGTTTGCTATGTGATGGGAATGTAGTCACTTGACATATTACTGAGATCCTTCCCTCTTTGACATTTTGATTTCGATTAATTACTTAGGTCATCTCAACTGTAACTGAGACGTGGCAATCATTGTCTTGGATGTTTCTGCAGTCACCCAACTTGTCTGGGTTCCTAGAAGCTGGCAGCATGTACAGGCCTTGCTGCAACTTCCCACCCCATCAGCCCTCAGAGGACCGAATTCCATGACCACACCCCACTGCATTTCTCCATGTGTTGCTCACACTTCCGCCTGCCATGCCTTTCCATCCTTCCTACAGACCATGGTAGATGATACTCACTGATTCAGTGACCTTCAGGATCATTGGCACCATCCTCTCCACCAGGAAGCCCACCAAGTGAGGAGTTTTTCTGTAGCTTGTACTTTAGATGCGATATTGCACTCTATCGACAACTTGTATGTCACATTTTACACTTTTTAAGTTGTTTTCATGTGACTTTTAGTCAGTCTTCACACAACCCTGAGAGGTATTGGAACTTTAGGTAAAGCTTGGGCCCTCATGGGCTCAGGAGGATTAGTGACTTGCAAAACACAACTGACTAAATCCAGTGTTCTTCCTGTTGGCCCATTCTGCCTCCCCACAGCTTCTATGGCTGCTTTCATAGTCTTCTGGTATACCCACAGCACGGCACCTGCATCTGTTTAGGCTTTATAGCTCCTGGAATGCCCCAGGACTCTTCTGCTGCTACAGGCTAGCTGCTGTGTCTCCTCCCTCCCATACAAGAACCATATGTGCCCCGAGATAACGGTCTGGCAGGTGGGCAGACGTGGACTCTGGTAGATGGCTAGGCCATTAATTGCTCATTGTCCTTTGTCTGCTGTATTCTAACACACTTCCTCCCCTTTTCTCATTCTCACCTGTCAGTCAATTTGCTTTTCTGTTGTTTGTTTTCACAGACAACTCTCAGTGTGTAGCCCAAGCTGGCTTAGAATTCACTGTGCACACCAGTAGGTACCGAAATCTGGTTTTGTTGTTTTGGTAATGTCTCCTATAGTCCAGACTGGCCTTTGATTCACTATGTAGCCAGGGACGATGCTGAATCACTGATCCTCCTGCCTCCGCCTGGGATTATAGGACTGTACACCACCACATTTGGCTTGCTGGCACTGAACTCATGGTCCTCCTGTCTCAACCCGCAGAGTGTGGGCCACCAGCCCCACAGATCAACCAATAAACTGCTTCATGTCTTTTAAGATTAGTGTTTATGAAGCATCTGCACATTTTTAAAGAAAAAATTGTATAAATTTAATCTTCAATTTATAATATTGAATTTTTAAAATATCCATCTACTAATTAAGAAATATTCCCAAAAGAAATCCAAAATTCTCCAATCATTCTCCATTTTATTCTTAGCTCCTCGGCACTATCGATCTACTGCCTCTTTTTGACTCACTTTTCCAAATATTTTGTAGAAACAGAACCATAGGATATGTGAGATTTCATGTCTGGCTGCTTTTAATCTTTGTACAATGTTTTCAAGGAACGTTCAGTATTGTGGCACATATTGACACTTTGCTCCTTTTGATGGGGGAATTATATTCTTCTGTGTACATAGGTCACATTTACTTACCAGTCGTCATTTGATGGATATTTGGTTCACAACTGTCTGTAACTCCATGGGATCTGCCACCCTCTTCTGGTCTCCAAGGCACACACACTCATATGAACATACCACCACCACCACCACCACCACACACACACACACACACACACACACACAAAATCAATAAAAAGCATTTAAGTGGATTTTGTTCAAAAGTTAAATGTGCTTTTTCCTTTATCTCAAAGGGAATGTACATTAATAACCTTATGGACTTAGTCATATTTAATAAGCTTCAAGAAAGCTGCCTGCCAGTTTCTACAAGAAGCACCCAGCGGCTCTGCCACAAGTCTAAATCCACTAAAACTAAACAAAATGGGCAGAGAGCCAGAGGGCATGGTGTTGCAAGCCTGTAATCCCAACACTTGGGAGAATCAGCCTAGTCTACACAGCAAGTTCCAGGCTAACCAGATTTACATAATGAGACCCTGTCTCAACAAACAGAGAAACCTCGGGAAAAATTGCTAACTGAAGTGCCTATTACCATTCTCCCAGCATCCCTCAGTACCTGTGATACCAGCACTTCTCAATCCAACCCCTACCCTAACCTCTCCTCCTAGGGGCTAGGCTTCGCTTCCCTTCCCCCAGCTTCTGATCCCTACACAACTCAGTCATTTTGGCTTGGTTCTCTTAGTTCCTGGGCGCTTTCTTAGTCTCTTGGTCCATTTGCCACATCTCCCCTCTTCCTCTCTGGATCTCCCCTCTCCCCCTCCTCTCATGGCAGGATTCAGTCTGGACCCTTCCAGAAGCCTCTGACTGTTCTCTCCCTAGTAAAACCTTTTCCTCAACCACACCTAGGAGCGGTCATGTCCTCATTTCCATTCACAGAGAGAAAAACAGCAGTGACTTGAGTACAGTGTACCATTCAGTTTCCCTAAAACTGAAAGATTTGGTCATTCAAGCTCTAAGCTACACTGGTCATACCACACCTGCCTCTTACAGGGGACATAGGAAGTCCCTTTGGGTTGGCTGCCCTAACCCAGGTCTGGATAGAACACCAGAGCCCCATTATCTAATTGTACATAGTTGCGGGTACTTTAGCACCCTCTGAAGAAAATACTGTGAAAAGGAGCGAGGTTTGACAAGGTACTGACTTGGCTGTGACTCAACTAAATTATCACAGAAGTGTAGCAGACACTGGACTCACTTGCAGGGACGTTCAAAGGGAGAGTGGTGAGTGGACAACTTCTCTGAAAGATGTCAGCATATGGTCCAAGGTTGGAATTGTGTGAGAATTCTGAGTGAAAACCCCAAGGGTACAAGACAAGTCCTGTGACCTCTGTCCCTTCTGAACATGGCTTTGCTTTTGGAATGCATCTTCATGCCTCTTGGGTGTAGTAGGAGAGGGTTTCCTTTAAATTACCCATTAACTTATTTTCCTTATTCAAGAGAATTTCCAAGCACAGCCTGTCCTTAAGTTTATACACAGCCTGAAATCATGTAAACTTTGGTCAAAAGATCCTGTAACCCTCAGAGTATAAATTGTCTGATGCTGAGTGAAGTCAGCTATTGCGTGAGGCTTTATCAGCCTCGTTTTAAGGTTCTATTCTCCCAGGTCATGGATTCTAGAACCATAGCAAAAGGAAGTAACTATCCTTTTTTTTTTTTTTTTTTTGATTTTGGAGACAGGGTTTCTCTGTGTCCTGGAAATTACTCTGTAGACCAAGCTAACCTCAAACTCACAGAGATCCACCTGCCTCCCAAGTGCTGGGATTAAAGGCAGGCACCACCATCAGACAGCTGTGACTATCTTTTCAATTCTACTGAGACATGAATGAGTTTTTGCTGGAGGAGGATGAATTGCCTTACTCTTGTGACCTGGAGCCAGCCGGGACCTAGACTTGGGAGAGCTCTGGGCCTCTTTGTAGGGATAGCACCCTCCAGTACCTGGAAGGCAACATGGCCATGCTGATCTCAGACAGGGAGCCTTTGTACAATGCTTACTCCACGTGCCTGTGTCAAGCTGCCCACTCAGTGAAATCTGGGGCAAGTTCCCTGCAGATACACAATCCGTACACATTGCAGGATGTTGGTTGTACCATTTTTGGCTGGAATTCTTAGCATATAACCCTGATCTGAACTACTCAGGCATTACAGTAATTTTCTAGTTGTTGCATTTCTCATTATTAACAAAACCCCCGTGTCCTGAAACAATTATTCATGTGTCATGAGTAACCACAAAAGTGTGTTACCCAAACAGGAAGCAGGGTCTTAGCCCTTAAAGAATGGGGTGTCGACTTCGGGGAACTGTCTCATCATGTGTAAATGAGGGTCATCAGAACTATTTTTAATATGCTGATCTTACACATATAAATACCTGTTCATATCCAGATCATCTAAAAAACGAGGCTTCAGAGGAACTCAAGAATATCCGACACTCCGTTCTTCCTGGCCCTGCTGGTAACATTCTTTCAATCATAATAGCTTTGTCTTATAAAACACATGGTTTCAAATTTATGAATTCATCTCAGTAACATTTTAGCTAACTTTGATGATCTTCGTGTTTTATTTGGTTCTTTAAATATTGTCCTATATGTTCTCATATACTTATATTTTTAATACTTTTATTTATTTTGCTACCTATTTTAATGTTACTCTGATAATTATTCTAGGTTATATTAGGACTTTAAAATAGTTAATAACTAAAAAAATTGTAAAACAGTCATAAAAGCTCTATAGTTAATATAATTTTTAGGAAAAGATGTATTTGTTTTTCACTACTTGTGTGAGAATGCCCTGTTTACATGTATGTCTGTGTACCACATGCATGCCTGATGTCCTATTGTCAGGTGCCCTGGAACTGGAGGTGTCCTGGAACTGCTGTGAGACACAACATGTGGGTGTTGGGAACTGAACCTGGAGCCTCGTCAGGAGCATCAAAGGCTCTTAACACCTGAGCCATGCCGCCAGCCCCGTTGTGGTATTTGCATGAAAACTTAAAACATCAGAATACTCTTTGTCATAATACAGTAGAGAATGGAAAACTTTGACCCTATTCTTCATGTATTTATTGATTTATAAAACAAACAGTCAACATCATTACATAGAGTGGCAGAAAGGCCTAATACACACCCCCATGAAGGCATTATAAAAATCAGGTGAAGTTAGCTAAGTGACAAATGTGTGATTCCAAGAATAATAGACGTGAATGATGGTGATCTTTTAGATTCATTGGAAAATATTCCTAATAGAGATTTAATGTTTGTAGTACATGATGCAGATCCTGAATTAGAAACACGAATTATGGTTGGGCAGTGGTGGCACAAGCCTTTAACCCCAGGACTTAGAAGGCAGATACAGGTGGATGTCTCTGAGTTCAAGGCTAGCCTGGTCTACAGAGCAAGTTCCAGGACAGCCAGGGCTACACAGAGAAACACTGTCTCAAAAGCCAAAAAAAAACCCAAAAAACAAAAAACAAAAAAAAAACAAAAACAAAAATAACAAACAAAAGATACAAGCTTTTTTTTACATTTACTTGGTGTGTGTGTGTGTGTGTGTGTGTGTGTGTATGTATGTATGTATGTGCTCGCATGTATGCGTGTGTGCACGCATGGGTGTGCTTATGACACAGAGCATTTGTGGTCAGGAGTTGCTTGTCTCCTCCCACCCAGTGGGGTCCATGGGATGAACTTAAGCCTGAAGGCTTGAACATTCTCACCAGCACAAGAACACATATTATTAAGACATGTGAGTCAAAAATCTATGTTCCAATCGTGTAAAATCCTGCAGAATGCCCAAATCTTTTGTCTTTAATTCTGTGGCTGCTGACCTGGCATTGTGCTCTGTACATAGGAAGTCTCCACATGTCTTTCCTTCTATTTTATTTTTTAAATTTTGTATGTGTATGGGTGTTTTGCCTTCGTGTATTCTTTGTATCATATGCCTGCCTGATACCCAATGAAGCCAGAAAAGGGCATCAGATTCCCTGGAGCTGGGGTATAGTCTGTGAGCTGATATGTGGGTGCAGGGAGTCGAACCTGGGTCCTTGGCAAGAGCAGCCAAGGCTCTTAACCACGGAATCATCTCTCCAGTCCCTCCACATTTCTTAAGTTAAATACTACTCAAGTTGGGCATGTACACCTGCAGACAGAGGGCAGAAGCAGAAGCAGGGATCACTTTTCGGCCAGCCTGAGCTACACAGTGCAACTCAATCTCAACTAACAACAATCATGCATTTGCTTTACTTGTAGATAAAATTGAAAAATGAAAGTGATGATTGTGATGGCTTTCCTTGTGCTCACAGCCCACTCTTTACCAGTAAGTAACCTCTTACTGTCCATGTCTGCAAATGAACTTTAGTGTATACATTCTGAGCTTTTAGTTATTAAGTACAACAGTCACACCAGGAGCAAAGTATCATCCCCATTTCAGGAGTGTCCCTGGACCTATGAGTAAGTAGCTCTTCCAATCTATTTTGAAAGACCTTGCTAGGAAAACAGGCGATGCAGCCCATGGAAATGGGAAGCTCTCCTCAGGGCTCAGGGATGCTACACAATCTTCAAAAAGGAAACTTCAAAAAGTCCTGACATCTGGGTACCACTCCCCCAAATCTAGCTTCGATGGTCTGGGGTTTGTGCCAAGTGTCAGGACGTTCACGAGCTCCCAGGTGACCGTTCAACTGGCAGTCAGGTGAGGGCCACCAATGAGGGAAGAGGCGCACTCAGTGACTAGCCTGCAGTGGAGAGAGCCTGAGGGAGGCCAGTTAACACCGTGCAGCCCAGGTTGTCACTGCAGATGAAGAGACTGACTGTCACTGGGAGTCATGGGTGTGTCCCACCTGAACCCTGCAGACCACGAGCATCCTAGGGCAGCTGTGAATACAGCCCAGCACATTCGCAGATGCCTGTGTCAAAGGGCTGCAATGCTAAATGACTGACCCTTGAGAGGGTTGTGTCTTATTCTTCTTGATAAGACACTGTGGTTTTAGGAAGACTTATGGCTGAGACTAACACAGCTAAGATTTACTCCATCATTCTGTGTCTCTTGAGTATGTACACAGGAGAGGCCAATCTTGCCCCCTGCTAGGATCACTCCGCTAACAAAAGACAGATCTTACCTTCAAGGAAGTCAAATCGAATTTCCCAGTTTTTTACTGTGATTATCACTATGGATGTCCTCCGACTCCATGCTTT
This sequence comes from Mesocricetus auratus, assembly GCF_017639785.1. Taxonomy (NCBI): domain Eukaryota; kingdom Metazoa; phylum Chordata; class Mammalia; order Rodentia; family Cricetidae; genus Mesocricetus; species Mesocricetus auratus. Next base: position 69,080,268 of record NW_024429190.1, on the reverse strand, counting down.
CTACCTCTCCATTTTCACAGGTATCAAGATCCCCTGGCAAGATCATTCTCTGCTATCCTTTCTTCAACCGGAAGGTAAAATACCCTCCCCTTCTCCTCCCTCACTCCTTCCCTTCCTCTTTAGAAAGATATGATTTAGAGAGAAAGTAGTTGACATTTTCAAAAAATGTCATATTAATATAATTAGACATTTCCCCCCCAAGGTAAAAACCTAAACAATTTAAGGTTAAACCAGACAAGCACAGGGATGGGATAGTTAGAGATTCTGCAGGCAGTGGCTGCTGGTCAAGAATCCCCACTGGACAGCTCTCCCAGGGCTGCCCAAGTTACAGGCACAGGGCCTGATTCACCTCCTCTGGGTGAGTGACCCCTCTCGACAGGCAGCTCGTTTCCTTGACTCTCTTTTGTGTATAAGAGGATAACATAAGTCATGAGATTCCATTTACAGATTTAGCAAGGAGTCTGTAGGACCTTAACATGAAGGAAGTGTTTAAGGCTACGGAAGTGTTAATATTAATCATTATACGTTTATATGTATGTATCTAGTCATTACACCCACCCCATAGACAAGTATAGTTATCATGTGTCAAAAGTAACAAATAGGGCTGGAGAGACGATGGCTCAGTCAGCAAAGTGCTTGCATGTGAGGGCCTGAGTTCAGTCCTCAGGAAACAGTGTGCTCTGGTAGCCCACACTTGTTACCCTAGTGCTGGGGAAACAGACAAGTGGGTCCCTGGTCAGTCACTCTAGCCTGCTTAGAGAGCTCAAGCCAACGAGAGAGTCTGTCTCAAGTTAGGTAGACAGCATTGGTGAGCAATGACCATCAAGGTTGTGCCTTTGCCTCCACACACGTGTGTCCACTGAACACACACATGCACCCACACACACACTACACACACACACACACTGTACACACACTGTATGCATGCACACACGCACATACACACACTGTACACACACACTGTATACATATACACACATACATGCACTGTACACATACACACATGCATACACACACTGTACACACACATGCATACACACCGTACACACACACGATAAATAAACAGAAGTCAATTGAGTAACTAATTAGTCAGAAAGTAATAAAATGTTTTGCTTTCATCTTTATTTTCTATCAGATTGTTTTCCTCTTACATAGTCATGTCTCACACACTAGTTTTGTTAGATACATCTATTATGATATTCAAATCCCTCTTGAAGTTGGACATAATATGTGTCCTTTAGAGGACTATGTCAATTGGTAAAGTTCTTTTTTTTTTCTTTTTTGCCACGAAAGCTGATAGCCAACTCTGTGTTTATTTTTAGTGATTGTCTTTGACAGATTTTGATTGTGACCTCTTGATGTTATGTTTGTCCTGTTGCTTTGCTCTTTTCTGAAGACACTTGGAATATATATCATCTTGGCAAGCTCAGGTTTCTGCTTGGAGACAGCTGCCACATGGCTTCTTCTTTCATAGTTTGAATAGAAGAACAGAGAAAGTATGGAGTACAGGCCTGTAATCCCAGCACTCGGGGAGGCAGAAGCAGGAAGATAGAAGTTCAAGGTCAGCCTGGGCTGCAGCGTGAATTCTAGGACAGCTAGAGCCTGGGGTAGGGATGAGAGTAAACCTTGGGTGTAGAAGGCTTTCTCACAGTGCCTGAGGCCGCAGGCCCACAGGGAGCAGAGATGAAATGTTATGTTCCTAGGGACCCCACAGTTTTCACTAGAGTTAATATTAGGAGAATTGTTTGCAATGTTAACTAGCTGACGCCTAACTCCCTCCTCTTCAATACCATGGTCTTGAAGTAATTCGTGTAATTGTTTTCTTAAAAGGGTTTTCTTCAGAACATTGAAAACACACTTAGAGTTTCCTAATAATCAACTGAACTGTAACTGTTCTTGTTCATTTCCTTGCAGTCATGCCAGAGGCTCTGTGAATTCTTAAACCTCTGTGTAAGTTTTTACTCACCGTTTTACACCATTACAATGCTTGGAGAGGGAGAAAGCTTGGAGAAATGCAGGGGTGAGAAGAGTTTGATGGCTCTGTCACCACTGTACGGGTACTCTTCTGGCTCATATAATAAAACTCTAAATCATCATTTAATAACAAAAATACTCCCTAATAAAAGAACTACGGTACCATTTCTTGAAAAATGCTAAAGGCAGTTTTCAATTATATTATCTATCAAAAAGGATTTTTTTTTAAGACGGGGTTTCTCTGTGTAGCCCTGGCTGTTCTGGAACTCACTCTGTAGACCAGGCTGACCTCAAACTCACTGAGATCCACCTGCCTCTGCCTCCCGAGTGCTGGGATTAAAGGTGTGCACCACCACCACCTGGCTCAAAAGGAATTTTTTTTAAAGAAAGAGAACACTTGTTTAAAATTGCATAATTATAATTTAAAAAATATTTTAAGACCATTTTTCAAAAGGTCTTGTTTGGGACCTGGAGAATTGCTTCAGTGGTTAAGAGCATTTGTCACTGTTGCTGAGTTCAGTGCCCAGCACCCATGTGGTGGTTCTCGACCATCCATAACTTCAATTTCAGATTAGGTGCCTTGTTCTTCTGACCATAATCATGGGGACCCCAGCACCTACATAACAGGCAGGGTGTCCCCACAGACTTGTAGCCTCAGCTCTGAGGTGGATGGCGACAGGATGATCTCTTGCTAGGTTCCAGTCTACACATGAAAATACAAACTCTGGGTTCTGGGAGAGAGGCAGAGAGTGAGAGAGAAACCTCTCCTGATGGCATACATGCACAGAGAAACACAACATTTACATTTAAATGCCGCACACATGAGAAGAAGTAGAAGTTGGTAAGAAGGGAATGAAATGTAAAATAATAAGGTCTTGGCAGGTAGTGCATGCCTTTAATCCCAGCACTCGGGAGGCAGAGGCAGGCGGATCTCTGTGAGTTCGAGGCGGGGCTGGTCCGACAGCCTCCAAAACAATACAGAGAAACCCTGTCTCATAAAACCAAAATAATAACAACAACAACAATAATAATAATAAGGTCTTGTTTAGAAATCCTTCCCACCCTACATCTATCATTTAAAAACATTATTACACAAAATAGCTATGTGATTGTTTTTTGTCTATATACTAGCTATGTAATTTTTAATATGTTAATTTCTTATACATAGATTTTTGTCTTGTTTTTTGTTTTCTCAGAGGAAACCACGAATGAACAGAACAACTGCCATGATCCCATCACCATCATTTCCACCCACAACAGAAACTGACCTTTCTCTGGCTAGGAGTTCTCCAGCTCCTCTTACGCCCGATAGGCGGGGAGATTCGAGATAGTACAGTTCCTCACAGCCCAGAGAAACTTTCTACCCCATGCACAGTCTGAGTCTATGCCATAGCCAGATCACACTAGCAGCTTACAACTCCTGAACCACAGTGTCTCCTTCAGTATGATGCTGCAATAAAAAGTTGACATCACACTGTTATGTAATTGTGCTGGGTAGTTTTTGTCAACTTGACACAAACCTACACATACACCAGAAGAGGGTCTCTACTGAGAATTACCTCCATCAGATTGTTCTATGGAAATGTCAGTGGGGTGTTGTGAATGATGGTCACAGTCTACTGTCCCTCTGTCCCTCCCGGATGGAGAGTCACCACATGCCATTCATAAGGGATTTGGAGACTTCTCTGGGGAGTTTTCTAGGCTCTGTCTTTACAACTGGCAGAAATGAGTTCATACCTAGATGGCAAAGAGAATGGAGTCAGTGTAGGAGACACCTGTTCCTTTCAGGTTTCAACCTGGACAGGCCTTACGTGCCACTGACTTCATCATGCCAGGAAGCTTGTCCAAAATGCAGGGGAATCTATACTTTGCTGCAGACTTGTGGAAAGATGCAACACCTAAGCCAGGACCCCAAACCCCTCAGCCACATGCCACCATATTAACATGTCAGAATACCTCTAAGTATAGGGCATTCACTCCCAGTGAAAAAGTCCATTCCATAAATGTAAGTTTAGCTTTCCCATTGATGTTCCTGCCTCTGTCTTCTGAGTCCTGGGATTCCCGGACTGAGTCATTACAGCCAGCTATAAAGGTGATTTTGATAGGGAATTAAAAGGATGATACAAACCCAACTCTCAGGTCACACTGAGTAAACCTGGTCTTCCCATGTCCTCAGTGATCTTCCATTAAAGACATCTCTCCCAGCTAAAACTCCCAGTTATTCCTGCAGCCATTCTCATTGTGGCATGTTTGCTTCTCCCAATACTGGAGTCTTCTCAATGTTCCCCCAATGACAACTTTGGAATGGCACACAATACCACAATGTGATTAGGAAGGTGACAAAAACAGGACAGTTGTGTCCTATGTTCTAGTCCTCTCTACTGATCTGGGCTGTAACTGTGTTTTGAGGTAACTGTTAAGTCTTTTTCATGTCCTGTGAGAATGTGTTTGATCTCTTCTCTGTCCACACATTTGGATTGCACTCAGCTCAGCATCTCCACACACGTTTTATTTGGCTTGTTTTGAGAGTGATTTCACAAGGGTTCAGTCAGGAGGCTTACAGCAGGTGGGGGAAGGCTGACTATTAAGATCTGAGGGTGAAGGAATCAGTTCATACATGCATCATGTTTCTCCCGGCTCTTTATTCTTCAAAAAATGTTCTTCCCAAAAGTTCTCTCTCAAAAAGCTCTTTAAGATTTCTCCTCAAGCCGGGCAGTAGTGGTACATGCACTCAGGAGGCAGACACAAGCAGATCTCTGTGAGTTTGAGATCAGCCTGGTCTACAAGAGTTCCAGGAAAGGCTCCAAAGCCACAGAGAAACCCTGTCTTGAGAAAAAAAGAAGCAACAAAAAAATTTCTCTTCAAAAGTTCTCTAAAAGCTCTCTTTAGAAGTTTTTCTTAAAAAGTCTCCTTAAAAATTCTCATAAATCCCATAAGGCTTCCAGTTTATATACCCAATACACATACAATAACAACTCTCTGTCAATAGCAAGAATACCAGGCATGCATGTCTCCTAGAACCAGGAAGGCAGATAAAATCTTGAGAAAAGTGAGCACTTCATGTCTTAGGGGGACCTGACTTGTAGAACATGCTGTTAACTCAGTAAAGGGGACTTCTCAGTGCTTTATCAAAGGGAAAAACTAAGACTGTTTATGTGAGATCTAGAGGCTGCAGCTCTCATTGCTGATGCCCCAGTAAAAAGGAATTGCCTTTTCTAGGGCCTTCATGAGAATATAATGAGCCCAGTACATACTCTTTATATCAAGATTATAAGACAAATTCATAGCAACAGATATTCTCAAATCTTGTAGACTATGCAAGGCAAGTTTTCTCCCTCAGAAGTTAATTCTGGTGGGTTGATACCTAGATAAAGGCTCTCAGCAGTGATTTGTACTATATAGTCCAGGCTAGCTAGCTTCCAATTCACATTCCTTTTACCTCCCAGGTGCTAGGATTACAGATTTGCATCTTTACAGTTGATTCAGGAGAGATTTCTGTTTGTTGTTTTGAGACAGGGTCTCACTATATTACCTTGGCTGACCTTGAACTCACAAGTAGATTAAACTGGCTTTGAAAACCCATCTGCTGGGCATGGTACTCTGTGTTGACAAGGAAATGTAGTTGTTAGCCAAGAACACTAGGTAAGACTTGGTGTTGCTGGCTAAGTGGTGCTAGCTTGTAAGTGGGCTTTTCTATCTCACCAGCCAGTTCTCAAAAAAACACACTGAGACTTATTATTAACTACAAATGCTTGCCTGACAGTTTAGGCTTTTATTTAGCTAGCTCTTATAAATTAATCCATTTCTATTAATCTATGGCTACCCCCAGGCTCGTTTACCTCCTGTATGTACTTCCCATTCTGCTTGCTCTGCATCTCACAGCATCTCCTCCGACTCTGTTCTTCTCCCCAGCATTCCCTCTGCCCTGAAAATCCTGCCTAGCCATCGGCCAATCAACGTTTTGTTAACAAAGAGAGCAACGAGTCTTCACAGTGCACAGAATGATTATTCAACAGCACTGACTTCTCCTTGCCAGCTTCATGAAGTAAACAAACACGTGGGGAAGTCCATTGGACAAGGAATTGGGGATCCTAAAGCCAGCTGGCGCTGAGGAGTGATCCCAGTCAACAGCCATCACGAAGCAGGAGCCTTCAGCTATACGCCTACAGAAGAATGAACTCTGCTAGCAGTGAGCACACGCTGGGTGCACTCTGTACCTCGTAGCCTGTGGGTGAGATGAGATGGCATCCTGGTTATCACCCTGACTGCAGACTGGGATAAGAATAGAGGACTCAGTTCATCTGTGCCCTAGCTTCTGACCCTCAGAAACGGTGTAGTAACAAACAAGTACTGCTGTATAGAAAACTAATACTAAAAGAAAAAAGAAATCAACATAGCAAATAATAAAAAGAAGAAAATTAAAAAAACTAATACTATAAACTTTTGTTAAGTTCACCTAATTTAAAAAAATTATGTGTATGGGCGGTTTTTGTCTGTGTTTGTAATATGTGTGCAGTGCCCATAAAAGCCAGAGGATGGCATCAGATCTCCTGGGACTGGGGTTAGATGTTTTAAATTGCCATGTGGGTGTTGGGGATTGAACACGGGTCCTCTGGAAGAGCAATTAGTGCTCTTAACCACTCAGTCATCTCTCCAGCTCCTCAATACTTTTAAATACTCTATCCTTTTAACTGGAAAATAGTTTACTTTTTTTTTTTTTGCTTGCTTGCTTTATGCAACCCTTTTGTTGGTCAAGAACATTAGGGTAAAAGACACAGAAGATCCACTCCCTGTCCTACCACAGCAGCTACCTTTGCTCCCACTCTTCTGTACTAAGGCAAGAGGCTGTCTTACAGGGGAACAGTTGCATGAATTGCCAGACAGGCCAAAGAGCCTCACTGCATGCAAGAGCCAGAGGAATGCCAGATGGCAAGCTTTCCAAGTCTGGGGCATCCCACTAGATGGCAGGGTAATACATTTATCTAATAAGTATAGAAATAAAAACCCAGAGCCGGGCGTTGGTGGCGCATGCCTTTAATCCCAGCACTCGGGAGGCAGAGGCAGTCGGATCTCTGTGAGTTCGAGACCAGCCTGGTCTACAAGAGCTAGTTCCAGGACAGCCTCCAAAGCCACAGAAGAAACCCTGTCTCGAAAAACCAAAACCAAAACAAAAACAAAAACAAAAACAAAAAAACCCAGAACTGGAAAAAGACTAGCAAACCAAGTATCTGAAACCCATGTTCACATCCTCACGGGTGTCCTGCTTGTATGTGTCAAAAGTAGCATAAAACTACAGCAAAGACTTTAGTTTCTACTATTTACAAGTGCTTAAGGTGGAAATGGAAAAGAATGTGTCTAGAAAAATTGGTTACTTTGCTAGGAAGGGAAAACACTTTTTAGGATAGATAATGTGTCCACAAGAGGTGACATGACACACACATTTTCATTTGGGAACCATAGAGAAACATGATGTTTCTGATAACAGAAAGCATCACTTCTCATCAGAAGTGCCAGCCAGCACTAACCCATAAGAGAGGGGACAGCTTGCTAAAATAATATGCATTATAAAACACACATTTTAAGTGATACAATGGATTTTTTTGTTTGTTTTTTTGAGACAGGGTTTTTCTGTATTGTTATGGAGGCTGTCCTAGAACTCTCTCTGTAGACCAGGTTGGGCTGGAACTCACAGAGATTCGCCTGCCTCTGCCTCCTGAGTACTGGGATTAAAGGTGTGCACCACCAACACCCACCAATACAATGGAATTTTATTGGACGCTTAGCTTCCAACTGGTTAGCAGAGTAGACTTCACTAAAAGCACATTTAATTAGATTAAAAGTCTGTTCCTAGCTTGTATCCCCAGTACTCCCAAATAGAAACTCTTCATCAATTAAAAATAGTCTTAAAATGTTTCAGAAGTTACATTTTCACTTTCCAAAGTTGCAGGAGGCAATCAATTCAGATCAGCCCTTCTGGTTTTCCCCTCAATTCCAATGCTCAGATGTGTTCTGGGGTAACATGATGGTTCCTTTAGTACACAGAAGTTTAGCTAACCTGGAAATACTGAATTCCTTGGCTCAGTTCTTGGCTGCTGCCTCTCTACACTCCCTAAAAGAGTCAGTGCTTTTGTGTGGATTTAAATTCCATGTACCTACCATTTTTCTGGCTCCAGGAACTCCAAACTTCCACAATATTTCCCTGATTAACATACTTCTGTGTGAAAGCATACAGTTGGATCTCAGGTTCGATAAGCCCACAGGAAATATCACCCTTGATCACAGGCTCCTCCATCTTTTTTTTTTCTTTTTTATTATTTTAATTTTAAATAGCTTGTTTTACATGTCAATCCCAGTTCCCTCTCCCTCCCCTCCTCCCGAACCCCTCCACCATCCCCCCCAGCCTTCCACCCTATTGCTACTTCCTTCCACATAGGGGATATCTAGAGTCTGTCATTTCACTCAGGGTAGGGTCCAGGCACTCCCCTAAGAGTCCAGGCTGAGAGAGCATCCCTCTTTGTGCTATGGACACACGATGTCTGTTTGTATGACAGGGATAAACACTGACCCACTGCTCAGGGCCCCATAGGTTGCCCAGGCCTTCTCACTGGCACTCACATTTGGGGGGGGTCTGGATCAGTCCCATGCTGGCCTCCCTGCTGTCTGTCTGGGGTCCAAGAGCTCTCCCCTGTTCAGATCAGCTGTCTCTGCTGGTTTTGCCAGCCCATTCTTTGCCAATTTGCTCTTCGCTCCTCTCTCTCTGTCACTGGGTTCATTGGGTTCAGTTCAGTGATTAATTGTGTGTTTGCCTCTGCTTCCATCAGTCACAGGATGAAGGCTCCCAGATGGTTATAGACATCAAGTTCATTATCAGGAATGGGCATTCGAAGTGGTCTCTCCACTATTGTTTAGCTTGTCAATTGGTGTCATCCCTTTAGATCACTAGAGGTCACAGTGGTGCCTGATCTGTCTTCTAACCTATGATTCCCTCTTCGCCCTATTCTACCCCCCCACTCAACCTTCCTGTTCCCCCATGACCTACTCTCTCTTCCTCTTCTCCCCCTCTCTTCTTCCCGGCTCCCACTCCCCCCCACCCCTCGCCATGTTCCCCATCTGTTCAGAGGATCTTGCCTCATTCCTCTTCTCTTGGGTACCATGCATATCTTTTAGGTTCTTTCCTGTTTCCCAGACTCTCTGTCAGTGGAAGTGCAGACTGGCACTATCCTGATCCATGTCTAAACTCCATATGAGTGAGTACATACCATGTTTGTCTTTTTGCGACTGGGCTATCTCACTCAGGATGGTTTCTTCCAGTGCTATCCATTTACCTGCGAATTTCAAGATTCCATAGTTTTTTTTTTTCTGCTGAGTAGCACTCCATTGTGTAAATGTACTACATTTTCTCTATCCACTCTTCAGTTGAGGGGCATCTAAGTTGCTTCCAGGTTCTGGCTATTACAAATAATGCTGCTATGAACATAGTGGAGCAGATGCCCTTGTTGTATGAATTTGCCTCTTTTGGATATAGGCCTAAGTGTGGAATTGCTGGGTCTTGTGGTAGATAGATTCCCATTTTCCTGAGGAATCTCCATACTGATTTCCAAAGTGGCTGTACGAGTTGGCACTCCCACCAGCCTTGGAGGAGTGCTCCCCTCTTTCCACATCCTCTCCAGCATAAATTGTCTTCGGTGTTTTTGATTTTAGCCATTCTGACAGGAGTAAAATGGTATCTCAAAGTTGTTTTGATTTGCATTTCCCTGATGGCTAAGGATGTTGAGCACTTTAAGTGTCTCTTGGCCATTTTAGCCTCCTTTATTGAGAATTCTCTATTTAGTTCTGTACCCCACCTTTTAATTGGATCCTTTGGTGTTTTGGAGACTTGCTTCTTGGGTTCTTTGTAAATTTTGGAGATTAGCCCTCTATCAGTTGTGGGGTTAGTGATTATCTTTTCCCATTCTGTGGACTGCCTTTTTGTCTTGTTGACTGTGTCCTTTGCCTAACAAAAGCTTCTCAGTTTCAGGAGGTCCCATTTGTTAATTGTTGATCTCAGTGTCTGTGCCACTGGTGTTATGTTCAGGAAGTGGTGTCCTGTACCAACTCGTTGAAGAGTATCTCCCACTTTCTCTTCTAAAAGTTTCAGTGTGGCTGGATTTATGTTGAGATCTTTGATCCATTTGGACGCAAGTTTTGTACAAGGCGATAAGCATGGATCTATCTGCAGTCTTCTGCATACCAGTACCCAGTTATGCCAGCACCATTTGTTGAAGATGCTTTCTTTATTCCATTGTATAGTTTTAGCTTCTTTGTCAAAAATCAAGTGTTCATAGGTGTGTGGGTTAAAATCAGGGTTTTCAATTGGGTTCCATTGGTCTACCTGCCTATTTTTGTGCCAATACCAAGCTGTTTCCAGGATTATAGCTCTATAATAGAGCTTGAAGTCAGGTATGGTAATGCCTCCTGAAGTTCCTTTATCATACAGGGTTGTTTTGGCTATCCTGGGCCTTTTGTTTTTCCATATAAAGTTGATTATTGTTCTTTCCAGGTCCTTGAAGAATTGTGCCGGAATTTTGATAGGGATTGCATTGACTCTGTAGACTGCTTTTGGCAAGATTGCCATTTTTATTATGTTGATCCTACCAATCCAAGAGCATGGGAGATCTTTCCATTTTCTGGTATCCTCTTTGATTTCTTTCTTTAAAGACTCAAAGTTCTTGATATACAGGTCTTTCACTTCCTTGGTTAACATTATCCCCAGATATTTGGTGCTGTTTATGGCTATTGTAAAGGGTGATGTTTCTCTGATTTCTTTCTCAGTCACTTCATCATCTGTATATAATAGGGCCACTGATTTTTTTGAGTTTACCTTGTATCCTGCCACTTTGCTGAAGGTGTTTATCAGCTCTAGGAGTTCCCTTGTGGAGTTTTTCGGGTCACTTATGTAAACTATCATATCATCTGCAAATAGTGAAAGTTTGACTTCTTCTTTTCCTATTTGTATCCCCTTGATCTCCTTTTGTTGTCTTATTGCTGTAGCTAGAACTTCAAGTACAATATTGAAGAGATATGGAGAGAGTGGACAGCCTTGTCTTGTTCCTGATTTTAGAGGAATTACGTTGAGTTTCTCTCCATTTAGTTTGATGTTAGCTGTTGGTTTACTGTATATTGCTTTTATTATATTCAGGTATGTTCCTGTTATCCCTGATCTTTCTAGGACCTTTATCATGAAGGGGTGCTGGATTTTGTCAAAGGCTTTTTCAGCATCTAGTGAGATGATCATGTGGTTTTTTTTACAGTTTGTTTATATGGTGGATTACATTGATAGATTTTCTAATGTTGAACCATCTTAACTCTGCAAACCACACTGCCCTTTCCAGAAACTGCTCTTGATATTTTTCTTCCTTCTCTATTCCCTAGGTATCTGCAATTTGAGTCCTAGTAGCCCCACCCTCAGAATGCATATCCATTCATACTGCTGTAGACACCTCTACCCCTACAATATAGTCTGGACCAAAGCAATAACTTCTTACATGGTCTCTTGATTTCCTTTATGACCTCTGCCCCAGACAATTCTTAACATAGGAGAGATGTAATCTATGGACAGTAGTATCTAATCACTCTTACGGAACAATATGCAGAATTCTCTCCAAAAGCTACAGAACACTGATGGTCTATTTATTATTGCTTACTCTAGAATGTAGGCTAAACACTGGCTTCTGGCTTCTCTGCCACATCCTCAGTGCTCAGAGCTGAACAAACAAGTGAGTCTTGCTTTACCAGCGAAGCAGGTATGAGGAGCAGTACAAGGCCTGCCTTGGTGTTCTATTGCTGTGATGGGCCACCGTGACCACAGCAGCTCCTAATAAAAAACATGTAATTGGGGTTGGCTTAGAATTCAGCCATTATCCTCATGGCAGCACACAGGAAGAAATAGTAGTTGAAAGTTCTGTATTTGGATCAAAAGAAGAGCCACTGGCCTGGTTTTGATACTTGCAAAGCAAAGCCCATCTCCAGTGACACACTTCCTCCAACAAGGCCACACCTACTAACCCCTCTCAAATAGCACCACTGCTTAATGACCAAGCATTCAAATATATGAGCCTATGGTAGACATTTCTATTCAAACTATCACAAGGCTCTAACCTGGCTGCAACAAAATGATGAAACTTACATATTTGATTTCCTATCAGCATAATTCCAGATAAGTAACAACCCATTTACTTGTGAGTTGGGATGCTGGACAGCACCTACTGTGAGAATAAAGACAGTTGTTAAGGCCCATAAAGAGCAGTCCATTTCATCTTGCCTCAAGAGTTCAAAACTGTCCTTAGACCTAAAGGTCTAAAGCTTGGCTGCTACAAGATGTTTCTGCCTTGGTAGCAGATGCCTAATCTAAGTAACAACAGACTTGGGCTCAGGTGTGTTTACACTGGACCCTGAAGGCCTGATGGCAGGTGTGGCTACCAAATACCTGAAGGATTAAGGGAAGTCTCTTTGCCCCTTATACATGATAATAGAAGTCTTCTGCCATTGTTCCCACTTTTAGTTGGGTACTTAAGAAGGCTGAAGAATGAATTAAGGGCTTCCAGTATTCACTGGATTGCGCTCCTGACTCTATCCTGAGTCTCTGTCTTTCTCTTAACATCCTTACCTGGCCTTTCTCAATCCACACTCCCCCTCTCAAGTATGAACCGGGCAAGTTGGCCGGTTCTGACTGTAGACCCACAGAGGCTCCCAGGTTTAGCAATTAGACTGTCAACATTCCAGAGAGTGTCAATGTCACTCTGAAGGATCAGTGTAGTGAAGGGTTTGGTAAGGTCCTACTGTTGTGGAATAATCTTTTTTGTATACTGTGAAGATGTGTCATTCTGACCAGTTTAATAAAAAGCTGAACAGCCAATAGCTAGGCAGGATTTCTGGGCAGAGAGGATGCTGGGAAGAAGGTGGAGATGCCAGGAGACCAGAGCAAGCAGGATGGACAATATGGAGATGAGGTAATAAAGCCATGAGGTAGAGAGTAAATTAATATAAATGGACTGATTTTTAAGTTGTAAGAGCTAGTTATAAACAAGCCTAAGTTAAGACTGAGCTTTCATAATTATTAAGTCTCTGTGTCCTTATTTGTGAGTTGGTGTCCCAAAAAGAAAAATGCAACTACATTCACTTGAGGCTTTCATCACAATATAGAACTCGTTGTCCTCAGAAAGAGCAAGGATCGACAGATGATGAGGGGATAGGAAGGAACTGCCTACTTTATACCATCTGTAGTCACATATAGCGCTTGATCAAGGGTGTCATGCTGGACTCAGGATGTAATGACAGCAGGAGGACAGTGGCAGGCAGGGGTGCTCTGCTACATAGTCATCTCCTTTTTTAAGACAGATAACTTACTTCTCTTTCAAAGGTCTGTGCCCACTAGTGAACTGGCCATGTCACCCCGGTGCTCAGGACAAATGATAGAAACTAGCTCCAGCCTTCACTACTCAGCGTTGAGTAAATCCCTCAAGGTGTTCAGGTGTTTTGTCTGCATTCACGTCTGTGCACCACGTGCATGCCTGGTGCCCATGAAGGCCGGGAGGATGCTGGGCACCCTGGAACTAGACTGAGATAGTTGTAAGCTGCCATGTGCATGCTATGAACTGAACTTGGGTCCTCTGGAAGAGCAGCACTTAACCACCTAGCCATCTCCCCAGCTGCCCCTACCCAGCTCCATGTTTTTTAAGGAACTCTTAGTTATATAGTCCTAGAACTCACTATGTAGCACCACAGCAGTCTACAACTTGTGGCAAGCCTCCTTGTTTCAACCTCTGATGTCTATGTGCTACCACACCTTGCTAAATCTATTATTATTTCTTTTAAATAGTTGCTAAAAATTCCAGTCTGAATGTAAAAATATCAAAACCACCCTCCAGAATTTGAGAGTAAAACCCTTTTGCTGACTGGGCATTGGTGGCGCACGCCTTTAGTCCCAGCATTTTGGAGGCAGAGGCAGGATGATCTCTGTGAGTTCAAGACCAGCCTGGTCTATAGAGCGAGTTCTAAGAAGCCTCCAAAACAATACAGAGAAACCCTGTCTTGAAAAACCAAAAAAACAAACAAGCAAAACCCTACTGCTGAAGACTTCCTACCTGAGTCACAGAATATGGAGAAATCCAGTCGGTGCTGACCTGGAGACTCCGTCTTTCCTGGCTGGCTTTCAAAATGCTACACTGTGCTACACACATCACTGGAGGAGAAATACAATTTTACCCAGCTGGAGACTCTGCAAGCCATCATAATAACTGGCTTGGCAAGCTATGCCCACAGCTACAGAAGTGGCACAGATGTCAAAGGTGCGACCACACACTTTTCCATTGGATGTGAGGCTCCAGCAGATAAAAACCATGCCTAGCACTACTATCAGGCCCAGAACCCCTTAGGAGAGGCCCTGTTTCTCTTATCCTGTCAAGCGGACATAGCATTAAACCAACTCCTAACGACTTACATCAAACCCACAGAGCAGTGAGTCTCTCAACCCTCAGCAGGAAAGCTTCTCCCTATAGTGATGGAAACTAACACAGACCCCACAACTGGCTACGGTGCAAAGAACAAGACTTTGGAACATTCTACCCTGCATGGGACATTTATATCATACAACCCTCCCCAAGGCTCAGGATCATCACATAAAAAGGAATGGAAAGACAGGAAAGCCAAGGGTGTCAAGGAAACAGCATTTCCCTTACACAGTAGCGTAGTTGAATAGAGAAACTCATAGCAGCTGTACAATACGCACAAGGCTCATGGCAGACAAGACCTGAGCATGGAGAAGAGAAGTGAGCTGTTAAGTCCCAACCCTAGCTGAGGAACTGCTGGCCACTGAGAGCTCCTGAGAGAGGGAGAGTCAGTGATCCTCAAGGGTACAGCCTCCACAGGTGGGCCGATGGTGGTCTAGTGAAAGACTTGGTGGGTGGGAAAGATGTGTGGGTAGGAAGCAGCTGTGGACTAGAAGGAGTTAGGGGAGATAGGTAAATAGGGCCAAAGCACATTGTACAGAATTCTCAAAGAACTATTAAAAAAGGAGGGGGGGGGAAGAGGAGGAGGAGGAGGAAGAGGAGTAAAAAAAGAGGAGGGGAAAAATCCAAACCCAAACCTCACTCTAAATAGCCTCTTCCACTCTGGCAACTGCTCCCACTAGTCCCGTTCAATCTTATAGAATCCTGGTCATTGGCTTTGGTGGTAAGATTGTTCCTAACAGTACTGAGAGAGAAGTGTGGTGATGTGAATGAGAATGATCCCCACAGGCTCATGTATTTGAGCCTATGTCACCAAGGAGTGGCACTATTTGACAGGATTAGGGCATGTGGCCAAGAGTGACCATGCCAGGCCCAGGGTCTCTCTCTTGGCTGGATCAGGACATAGCCCCATCTACTGCTCCAGGGCCACATGTGCTACCATGCTCCCCACCATAATGACAATGAACCTGAAATTATAAGCAAGTCCCCAATCAAATGCTTTGTTTTGTAAGAGCTGTCTTGGTTTCGGGGGTTCTTCCCAGCAACAGAGCAGTGACTAAGACAAGGAGTCTCCTTAGCATCTCATTTACTTCTTATGAGGAACTACTTCCTTAAAATCTAAACAAAGGGAACCATGACAGGGATTATGTGAACATAATATCTATTTTTATTATGAAAACATTAGACTTTGACACATTGCTTCATTTACTTTTTAAAAATCTATTATCTGACTTACACCTATTCAGCAAAAATGCCAATAAATTATATAAATCATAGTTTGGGTCTTTTTAAAACTAAGAACATGTTTTGTGATAATCAATACTAAATCCCAGCTGTATGAATTGTTGACTAGAACCTGTTTTCCCTCTAAGCTTAAACAGAAAGAAAACTGGCCATGTTAACACACTGTTGCGGTTTCTCAGAACAGCCCTCTGTACTTAGGGACAGTCTTTCCTGTCTTCAGAAGGTGGAATGTGGCCCTACACTGTCCCATCCTACTTGTCAGGAAGGCACACGGGGGGTGGGTGGGGTGATGACACACATGACCCGGGCCCATTCTGTCTTTTAGTAGAATCCTCTCTTTACAACGAAATTATCACTGAGAATGCAAATGCTGATTTAGAAACAATGATTCCCATTCAAGACACAAGAAATCCAATGTGTTAGGACTGAAGTCACAGACTGTGAAAAGCAAACAACCAGTGAACCAATAAGGCAGACTGCACCACCACCACACACCTTCAAATGGTCTATTTTTGGAGTCTGATGCTTTTTGCAAATTATATTTTGGGAAAGTTCAAATGAACATAAATAAAACTTCTATATGAAGTTAGAGTTTTTGAGTTTTCCACATGGGAGGCAATATTAAAAAATAAAACATCAATAATTTTATTAGTGAATGCTTTCTGCCTGGTTCTAAATCTTTATTTTTTTGTGGAGGCAAACCAAAGCACTGTCTTAAGACTTCTTCAAAGTAAATAACATAATCTCTACCATCCCTAGGGTTTAAAGCTAGATATCCTGGTCCTTGTCACCATCATCCATTTCATCATCATCATCTTCTTGGTCTCCAGATTCATCCTCTTCTTCAACCTAAGGAGAAAGTACAGTTTTGTTCACATACACACATAATAATAATACATACAGATAAATATACACATGTTATTATTAATATTAATATTGTACTAATAGTCTACCATAGTAGAATAATACTTCCCTGACTTCAAAATGCTCAGGGCTCCCTGTCATTTTTAACATGAATGGGTACCATTAGTCAGTTAACTTTAATGATAAATGGTCACACTTTTCTATCAATGAATCTGAACCCACTGTGGTGAAAATAATGGCCACACAACCCACCCTTCAGGGTGAGTCTTATTACCCAGGAGCAATGAAACCAGCTATTTTCTAGGCTCTAGGCTTCAAATATTGCAAAGAGAATTTGATTTACCTCAAACCAATTCACTGAACAGTGAGAACTACAGATAATGTTCTTGACCCCACATTTCTATGGCTAACATAAGGCACAACTTTCCCATGTAACATTAAACTTAGGAACACGCTTTACAAATCCAGAACACTTGTGCAAATATTTCAGTCTTACTGGATGACCGAGGTTCTTTAGTTTACTCTTCAATGACAGGATTTTCTGATCCTGATCAGCCAACAGTACTAAGAGATCATCTTGCTCTTTCTTAGAATCTGTCACTTCCAAATCTAACTTGTCTTTCTCTGTTTGTAGAATGGCGATGGTGCTGTTAGATGAATCCAATTGCTTTTTAATGGCAGTTTTCTCCTCAGATAGTGCCTTAATTTCATTCTGGAAGAAAGGGGGCAAGCAATGATCTAAAATCAGTACTCATTTCCAAAGCTTGTAACAGTTTCCATCAGTGACAAATCAGTGTATGTTATGGGTTCATCGTGAAATGTCCCCCACTGGCTCACGGTGGCACACACAGGTCCCTAGCAGTGGGTCTTGAAGGTGATTATCTGTTGCTGGTCTGTCTAGAGCTGTCATTTTCTGATCTGCCACCATTTGGCCACCTTACATTTCTGCCACCAAGCTGTGAAATGTTTTCGTATTCCCAGCCTTTACGGACTATGACATCTAAACCATGACCAAAAATAAACCCCAGCCCCTTCAAGTTCTTCTCTCAGGATCTCTGGTCACAGGAATGTGAAGGTAACTAACATATGACAACTGTTCAATCTGAGGTGCTTGGCTGGGAAATGAAGGTACATAACTTTTAAAACACACACCCAGGAATGTGGGAATCTGCCAGCCTACTTAGCAAAGAAAGCCACAATGACCCTGCCCAAACGCTGAGAGAGAACATTTATAGAAGCCAGTTGGCCTCAGAATTAGAACTCAAAACTCAAGGGGAAAAAAAAAATCTCATTTTATTCTGAGAGTTAAATAGTTTCAAATAAAACCACAACACAAATAACTTATATACAATCCAAAAAGTGTAACTATAGATCATCTCCCTTTTCATGATTTATTAATGTCACCTGACTCTTCTTCATGTTGCCTACTCTGGCATGTCTGCCAATATTCTTCAGTGCTGTGTCTATATCTTACTTTGCTTTCTGAGATAGTCTCACTATGCATCTCTGGCTGGCCTGGAACTCATGGCCACCTGCCTTGCCTCTGCCTCAGTGCTAGGATTAAAGGTATGTGCCACAATGCCTAGCTATATGTGTTTTTTGTATTAGTCAAATTTGTTGCCCTAATTTTGTTATGACTAACTACTGATTTTAATAAGAAAACTTACTGGGTAATGGAGACACACACTTTTTTTTTTATTCAAAGTGATTTTATTGCTTGTGTACACAAGAGAATTTATGCCACTAGAGCAGATGCTGTGGATGACTCATACTTCCAATTGGGTAGGAGGACCCACTTAGTCTTCTTAGTTTTATAGTAATGAGCCAATAGGTGAATTCTGCTCTCTGTCAGAATCAGGCAGAACTTAGCATCCTTACCCCTTCTGTTCTTCTGAAGATGCTTTCAAACAGCAACAGCTTTCTTAATCAAATGGTAGAGATCCTCAGGGAGATCAGGGACAAGGCCTTTGGATTTAAGGATTCTCAAGATTTTATTACCAGTCACAAAACAGACCTGTGCCACACCATGTGAGTCCCTCAGGATCACACCTATTTGCTAGGGAGTCAGGTCTTTCTTGACCAGTTTGTAAACCTGTTCTTTCATGTCGGCGGCGGTAGGGCAGCACTGACTGGGACAGGCCCTTCCTGGTAGCATGCATGCAACCCATGTAACAAAGAGCAGAGGCACACACCTCTAATCCCAGCACTTGGGATGCAGAGGCAGGCGGGCCTGAGTTCAAGGCCCTTCTGGTCTACTGAGCGAGTTCCAGGAGAGCCAAAAGAGAAACTGTATCTTGGAAAAAAAATAAAAAACCCCTAACTTCCAGTTTTCTTTAAAAGCCTAAGGGGTTCAGTGATGAAATGAAACAGTCAGATTTTCCAGAATTTCTCTCACGTTATGTATAATAACAGCAGTTTTACCGACACTGACCTTTAGCTCCTTCGTCTCCTGAAGCAAGGCGGACAGCCTTCCCTCCGCATCAGCAGTTTTAGCAGCTGCCTCACTCTCTCCTGATTTTGCCTGAAAATATGAATTGGAAAAAAAGTCTTTAAGTTACACATGATGCAAACTCTCTAAGTGTGTATATCTTCTTGCTCTTTAGAAGTTTTATTTCAAAGGACAGAAAGCAAAACAAAACAAAAAAACCCTTCCTTGTGTTTTTACGTGAAAGCAACAAAATGCTCTGTGACAGATGAGCTGACCCACTGTGGCCAAGCAGCGTCCAGTTCAGTGTAGAAAATCACCAGCACCGGGCTCCAGAGGCTCAACCCTCAAGTCTTTACCTTGTGAGTTCCTGCGCCTAAGTCCACAACTGCCACTGCAGGCACTAAACCCACCCAAGTGTCGTTAGCTGGGGAAATACAAGCATTTTACGTACTCTATGAGCTTTTAGAACCCACCTTTTCTCTATAAAATACCAGGCAGCGGGGTACTGCTTCAACAGATACCTAGAAATGTGAAAGTGGCTTTGGAACAGGGTGATGGTGGAGTGTTGAGTGCATATGAGACACAGCTTCAGTCGCGTCAAAGAAACTACTGGTAGAAATATGAACATTAAAGGGGACCCTGCAAAGGGTTCATAAAAAACAAGAAGAGCTAAAGAGAGAACTTTTAGTTTTGTGCACATACATGAAGAGAATGTTGGTAGAAATAAAAGTTAAATGTGCTTCCAGTGAGGTCTCAGAGAGAAATGCAAAGCATGTTATTGGGAATTAGAGGAAAAATAACCCCTGTTATAGAGCAGCAAAGAGCCTGGCAGAATTGTGGCCCATATTTTTGGAGAGCACAGGTCAAGCTATCAGTCAGTCTGGTGGTCCATGTATCTGTGTTAGAATGTGTTGCCTGAGCTGGGCTCTAACTCACAGTCATCAATCACTACGCTTGGTATAAGTGAGTAACCTTATCATTGATGCTGACATTCCTAAACAAAGTAATATTTGTGCAGAGAGAAACTTATAAACGACTATGTAAAAATGAAGAATTTTGGAATTTTCAGATCACTCAGATTGCAAAATATAAGTGTGTTCTGGGAAAAGCATGGGGGGGTTAGGTCACCTTTTTGTAAGTGATTACACTAGTGGATGCAATTGACTCACTCAGCAGACACCAGAGACACAGGCGAGGTAATATGGAGGGCTTTCTTGTGTGCTGGTTTGTCTCTGGTGATAATTTTATAGCAGTAAGAAGTTGTCAGCTTGGATGTAAAGGGATGTAAATGGGATATTACACCAGTAATATAAACCACTTGGTAACTAAATGAGTGAGTCCATATAACAATAAAAAGGAAACAACAAAAATAATAAGAGATAGAAAAGAAGAGAGGAGGGAGGGAGGGAGGAAAAAGGTTATCCTGAAGTCTCTGGCTAATGAGTAGTAAAGACTGTCGGAGAGAACAGACGGACTTCTTCTTACTCCCTATGGAAGAGACAAGGATGACTCACCAAGGCTTCCGCTCTCTGGAGCAGCTCATGATTTTCTGCCTGGAGTCTGGTGATCTCCAGAGACTGTGAGTTCAACTGGGACTTTAATGCTGTCAGCTCCTGGAAATAATAAGAACAGCAGAGTTGTGATGGAAACAGTACCACTTTCATTTAGGAAATGTCCATTTACAGGGAGAAAAATCCTTTTTTGACCCTAGCCTCAAAAATGACAACTTCCAAGTTTTAAAATTTAATTCTAGAGAACTACTCTTTATGTTAGGTTCAAGATGGGAAATGAAACATATTTATTTATTATCTCTGTCGCCTCTTGAGACCCTATATATTCTCCCCTCCCACCTCATAAATGGAGGAATAAGGGAAGAAAAGAAACCAGTCAGACATAAGGACAAGAAAATGAACCTGAAGGATTCAGAAGGAAATGCACTGGTGACTGAAAACCATGAAAGCAAGGCTGGCACCTGATTTACAAGGTACCCTTCAATATCTTAAGAAGAACAGATAAAAGTGGGGTTTAAACACTGAGGGCTGGTTCATCGTCTATTTATGAGACAGTCAGCAGATCCCTACCAGCTCTCATGCGTCTCACTACTGGCTGAAGCCTACAGGCTTAGTATTTGCAACTGTAGAGCTGGACAGCTCTGGGTTAGGGGCCACCAAACATGACAGCAGCAGTGCTACCATGAAAATGAGGCAAGAAATCAGCTTGTTAAACTTTCTAATGTTCTTACTGACATCCTCCATCCAAATACAATGATGAGAAAGCAACTGAAATGGTAGCTCACTGCCCCTCAGGACATCTGGCAGTGTCTGGACACATCTGGTGGTGAGGTACAGGCATGGAACAATGCTTTTCTTCATATGTCTATTGTGTACATACATGCCTTTTCTCTGATTGCTTCCTACTGCCGATTATCAAAATAATATGCAGACAGTGATATTATGGATCATTCTTGTGTACATATGGTGTGTGTGTGTGTGTGTGTGTGTGTGTGTGTGTGTGTGTGTGTGTGTGTGTGTGTGTGTGTGTATGTTGCCTTGGGGCCTGTGTGGAGGCCAGGGGTTGGCATTGGGTGTCCTCCTCTTGCTCTCCACTTTATTTTTTGAGGCAGTCTCTCACTGAACCTGGAGTTCATTGTTTTGGTCAGACTGGCTGAAGAGTTATCCCTTAGGATCTACCTGACTTATAGGCATGTGACATGTGCCTGACTTCCTTTTATGTGGGTGCAGATGCTGATTTCAATTCAAGTTCTCATGCTTGTGCAAAGCATTTTACCTCTGAGTCATCTCCCTGTCCCTGTGCAGAATTCTGTAACATGTGATATAATAAGTAAAACCCTATGCCGCTATAAAATCCTAAAATGCCATCATTTAAAAAATTGTATATCTGCTGGGCATGGTGCATACCTTTAATGCCAACCCTTGGGAGGCAAAGGCAGGAGGATCTCTGTGAGTTTGAGGCCATCCTGGTCTACATAACAAGTTACAGAACATCCAGGACTACATAAAGAGACCCTGTCTCAAAAGATTAACAGCAACTAAACTCAAAACCCACAACACACATGTACTCAGGTATGCATGCACACATGCACTTACAAAAGAAAACTGGGAAAAGTAAAAGAACTAAAAGACTATTTTCTTTTATAAAATAGTCTATCAAAGTTTCACTGGGAATCATAACTAAGGCTTTTTATTTGGAATTTTCAAGGTAAAGTGACATATTAGTAACTTAAAAAATAATTTATTTAACTTTATTTTATGTGCACTGGTGTGAAGGCATCAGATCCCCTGGAACTGGAGTTTCAGACAGGTGTGAGCTGCCATGTAGGTGCTGGGAATTGAACCTTGGTCCTCTGGAAGAGCAGCTAGTGCTCTTAAATGCTGAGCCATCTCTTCAGCCGGACATATTAATAACTTAATTTGCTCTAATTTAATATTTAGCATTAATAGGCAAACTCAGTAAAACCAAAATAGTAGGTTAATCTTGCTTGCACAAGTAATACATTGTGAACAAATGCTGGAGAGGGCTGGAGAGATAGCTTAGTGGTCTTCACGAGGTCCTGAGTTCAATTCCCAGCAACCATATGATGGCTCACAACCATCTGTAATGAGATTTGGTGCCCTCTTCTGGCCTGAAGGCATACATGCAGACAGAACACTGTATACATAATAAATAATCTTTAAAAAAAAGTAGAACAAATGCCGGAGACCTAAAGATTGTAAACAACAACTGATTTGAAGATAATAAGCTCTGAGCAACTGGGGAGATTTCTCAGTAACTAAGAGCACTTGCTGTTCTTACAGATGACTTGAGATTGGTTCCCAGCACCCACATGGCAGCTCACAGCTGCTGCAACTCCAGTTCCAGGGGGCCGAATGCCCTCTTTGGGTCTGTGAGCACTGCATGTATGTGGTTCACGTACATGCATATGCATGCATACATGCGTGCTTGCGCATATATGCAGGCAAAATATTCATGCACATGACATAATCTCTGACAAGTTTTAGATGAGCAGGCACTAGTGACATAAGGCATAGTGTAGTCAAACTTCTCAGCCATGTGTGTGGTGAGGCCAGCTGACTAGCAAGGAGACATTAGGTAGTACAGCAGCGAGGCCTGATTTCTCTTTTCAAATAACCATATATTCCTTTATAACAGACAGAAGGAAGGAGGAACAGAAAAGAGGGAGCAAAAAAACAAGAAGCTGGGCTAGCCAGAGGACTCAGTAGGTGACTACCTGAATTCAATCCTAGGACTCTTGTGACACAGGGAGAAAACCAACTCCCTCAAGCTGTCCTGACTTCCAGACGCACACTTTGCAACAAAAACTGTGTGCACGTGCACACTTTCATAGCACAAAATATTAATAAATGTACAAAGTTTAAAACCAACCAATAAAAGATGAAACAACATTATCATCAAGGTAAATACAGCTTTTGGATTTTCAAAGCTGTCTTAATTACCAAATTTTATTATTCCTGACAACGGAGTTCTAGAACAATACAACTGCAAGGATGTTACTCTACTGGAACTGGGCTCAAGATAGAAAATTACCTGTTTTAATTCTACAACTTGTTCCGATTCTCTGGGTGAAGTTGTTACTGATGCCTGTTCATTCACAGGAGATGCTTGTGAAGATTTCTACAATTAGCAGAGAAATAAACTATGAAATAAGTGAATCTCAAGAGAAGGAAGGCAGAAGCACACACATAGAACTGAGTCTTACAGAAGCTGAACTACCTCCACATTAAAGAAAATACCTCATTTTAAGTGTGAGAGCCAGCTCGCTGGTTTAGCTGGTAAAGGTGCTCACCATCGAGCCTGAAATAGGATTTTGATTCCTGAGATCCACACAGCAAGAGGAGAGCATCAACTCCTCCTGAAAACTGTCCTTTGACCTCCACTCTATGGCTTGAGTGTCCATGCTTGCACCACACCATCACTAATTTTTAAAGAAATAATCATCATTTGAGAAAAAAAAGCAAGCTGAGTGTGGTTGCTCAAGCCTCTACTCCCAGCAGAAGTAGCAGGTCCAGCTTGGTCTAGTCAGCAAGTTCCAGGAAAACCAAAGTTACATAGAGACCCTGTCTCAAGAGAAAAAAATTAAAAAAAAAAAAAAGCAAATGAGCTTGTGTAGTGGCACTCATTTTTAATCTCAGCACTCATGAGGCAGAGGCAGGTAGAGCTCTGTGAGCTCAAGGCTAACATGGTCTACACAACTGAGTTTAGAAGCATCAAGTCAGGAATGAAGGCACACACGTGTGATCCCCGCACTTGGAAAGTGAAGGCAGGAGGACCAGGAATTCAAGATCACTCTGAGATGGCTGAGAGTGTCAAAAAAACAAAAACAAAAATAGGGCTGGGCATGGTGGTACATAATTTTCAATCCAGTTCTCGGGATCTCTGTGAGTTCGAGGCTAGCCTGGACTACAAAATGAGTTCCAAACTAGCCAGAGCTCCACAGTAGGGCCCTGTCTCAAAAGAAAACAAACATAGAAACCCAGAAAAACAAACAAGTAAGATGATGAGATTATTCTTGGTCCCTTATTACATTTCTTTTTTAACACGTACTTACCAAAGTTGCTATCAAAGAGTCCTTCTCCGCTAGCTGGCTCTCTAAGAGGCCCTGGTGACTTCTCAGCTCTTCCACCTCCTCCCTCAGCCGACTGACCTCTTCCAGCTGAACACCGTTCACCTGGGCCCCATCACTGTGGGAGCCTTGATGATGACTGTCTTTCCCTATTGAACAGGCACAACATTGGGAAAGCTGGCATCAAACAAGCTGTTCATCTTTGGGACTAGAAGACTAACGTGAGATCATCTAAGATTCACTCCAGTGAATGTCACCTTAGCCCAGGAAACTGGCAGGGTGATCACACTTGTGCTTCCCCCACGCCAAGTAAATGAGGGTTTACAAGGTCAGGCCCACACCCCAGCAGCACCCAAATGCCCACAGCCACAAACAATAATGACTTATACGGAAACCACCCTTTGAAAACAAGAAATGTGAATTCTTACCTATCTGCCTGGGACTGAAATAGAGTTTTATATAAAGCAAGTATTTCATTTACTTTCCAGATGATATGAATGCTTGTTTTCAACTTTGGAATGGAAATAACTGAGATACTCTCTCAGGAGCTTGTATGATGAGTCAAAGCTTGTATGCTGGGTGAAGAGTCACTGGATCAGACAGTCAAATAGGGAGCTGGAGACTGGACTTCAAACTGGAAAGAACTGGTCTTAGCTACTTTTTTTCTTTTTGTTTTTTCAAGACTGAGTTTCTCTGTGTAACAGCTCTGGCTGTCCTGGAACTCGTTCTGTAGGCCTTGAACTCAGAGATCCACCTGCTTCTGCCTCCAGCTGGGACTAAAGGAGTATGCCACCACCTCTTGGCTTGTCTTAGATACTCTGAATTACAACCATTTTGCATTACGTTCTAACTTGAGAGTTTGTCACAGAGAATCTGTCTGTCCAGCTGAGGACAGAATGACCTGGCCACCATACTCACCCAGCTGGACTTTAAGGAGATTATACTGGTCCTTGTGCTGCTGAATCTGAGACGCCTGCTGTGTGACTGCTGTTTGCAGCTGTTCGTTTTGACACTTCAGTGTAGAAACTTGCTGTTTCAGTTCTTCCAGCTGTAGGTCCTGGGAAACAAATTATAATCCAGATATTTTCATTTCATACTAATTAACCTTACACACAAATAAGATATATAGGCTTTAAAAAAATGATCAGCATGTTAAAACACTCAACATTTTCAAAATCAGCCAACAGCTGAGTACTGGGACTTGATCACATGTGCAAAGGCAATCACACACAAGTTTCAAGCAGGGCTCCACAGGTGAACCATGGCACAGGCTGCAATCTGACTGCTGTTACCTAAGACAACCAAATGAAGAAAACAAAACAAAGCCAAAGCAGATCTCATTGGGGGCCATGAAGCCATTTAAGAAATTTATACCAAGCCACTTAAGAAATTTAGTAAATAAAGATATACATATGTATTTATGTTATTTAATTTATAACATTTACTTGCTAGTGTGTGTGAGTATATGTGCATGGGCACATGTTTTCTTAGCTAGGCTGAAAGCCAGCAAGTCCCAGTAATCCTCCTGTGTCTGCTCTCTCCAAGATGGGGTTACCAGAGCACTGGGCATTTAGTTGGTTATGTGGGTGCTAAGATCCCAACTCTGCTCTTCATGAGTCATCTTTCTAGCTGTATAGCCATAATTTTAAATGCTCATTTAATACCTAATCAAGTAGATATTACATAAATCATATTAAATGTTTTTAGCACTGAAGTTAATTTCTACTTTTCAAAATTATAAATATTATTACATATGTATGTTTGTTCATTTAATGTCTTTTTCCTGAATTTTGGAGAATTTCCTTAGGATGAATTTTCAAATGTCATTCAAAGGATGTAGGCATTATTATGGTACTAGATATTTATTAAATCTTATATGACTTAAGTGGTGAGAATGTATAAAATGTTAATTTTATAAGTCAATAATTATGTCAAAACTCTTTTCTTTCTAAATCAGCCCCAAATATAAGCTATACACCACATTCAAAGTATGTATTTCTTATTCTTCAAAATATTATATTCACAAGTTAAAAATGACTGTATCTGAACCAAGTCATAGATTAAAAATCTGTAACTGGGGTAGTTTTGAGCAAAGATTGGTTGTAGGTTATTGATTTGGTTGAACACTGAAAGGCTGAGAGCAAACACTAAGTATGCAGTTATATTATCACTCATAAATTTCCAATCTCAATAATACATATTATGAGGAAGAAAAAAACCCCATATACAGTTAAGATTAAACCTACCCCACATGGGTGGTTATACTTTTTAAAGACATTGGAATTTTAATGATATCACTAATCTAATTTTCCAGATAGTACTGTACCCACTATACTACATATCATGATGAGAAACTGACTGAATTTAAAGGACATTACAAAGCCTTAAGGTAAGTGATCCAACGTGAGTAAAGGACACTGAGAGGAAACATCGGTTGATGACTCTGACACAGAGCTCTGATCTCACTCAGCCCCTACTCTATAATAGGACTACACTCCGGGGACCGCACTTCACCCTTTCCGCACCTAACACCTGCAGAGGGTTGTTTACCTTCAGTTTCCGCCTCTCAAGTCCGTCCCTGCCACACCACAGGATGAGCCTTACACTACCACTAACGCACATACACTTGAACTTGGTTCTAACAATTACCGAAAGTTGTTGGGAGAATTCACTAAGTCAGACTCCCCATTTATCCTAAACCGAGAATCATTAGTCTCTACTTACAGCGATGCTGCGAAGAGGAAATGAAATAGTACATACAAGATGCTGAGTTCACAGAAGGCGGCAAACATCATCACTGCTACCATCAGTGCCCTAATGTCCCGATAGTCGACTACCACAATAACCTCCTTCCTGGACTGCCTCCCTCTAGTCTTCAGCACCCTCAAATGTCTGCTTCACACGGCCAGAGGCTTCTCTAGGTGCATGCTAGTAACAGCAGACTGACTCACTGTGCTGTGGGACATCCTGCATCTCTTCCCTACCTCACTTCTGGAGTTAGCTGTACCTAGGTTCTTTCAGAGCTCAGCCTGAGTGCTGCTACACCTCTGAGAGCTTGAGCACTAGGCTTAATCTGCTGTAACATATATGCCACAAAAACTTAGACATGTGTTTCTCACCCTGAAAACGACAAGTCAATCCATCTGATCCAGGTTTTGATCCATAATATCCTGCACACTGGCTAGCACATAGTAAGTGCTCAATTTAACCAACAGATGCTTTTGGAAGAGTGAAATGTACTTTCTGCATCCCTCCTCCATCTGAAACGCCACCGAGAAGCAGTGTTCCCTCCAGCAGAGAGCTGCTGTCAGTCAGGAGAGGCCAATCCTTTGGTACTTACTTGTTCACGAATCATATTCTTATAGTGAGTCACAATGTTGTCATGCTGTTCTAGTGTCTTCTTTACCTCTTCCTCTTTCTTATCTTCTTCACTGGACTTATAAATAGCCTTAGTAATAACACCTGTAAAAGAAAATGTTCTTAAATTCTGAACTGAATGGTTCCCCAGACTGAACTCAGGGCCACACACCAGCTAAGTCCTTGCTCCACCCACCACTCACCTATTGTACCCCAACTCAATTTTAAGCTTTGCAAACAACTTAATTTTTAGGATTTAATGAGTAAAAATAGCCTAACTCATGACAGTCATGCTTTCTAATCTTACAGAATCCAAAGTCTCTCCATGTGCTGCAGATGAACTTCCTGGCTCATCACTCATCCACATCCAAACACACACACACACGCGGGCACACTCATGTACAATGGCTTTTCGTCAATGGCTTTGCGTCAGTACAACCTTCACATCTTACCTTCAAGTTCTTTCACCAGCTTTGTAAACTCATGATCAAATATCATGTATTCTGGACTCGGGAAGTTTGGCTGGGGTTTCTGTGAGGCTCTGGAGTATAACTCATGTTTGCTAATGAATCCTAGTTTCTCTATGAAATTCTCTTTGCCAATTCTCTTCTCTATTAGTTGCTTTAGTTTCTCTCTACATAGATAAACATATGAATGCTTTAAAAAAATTGCAAAATCATAGGCTTGGTTTACTTATACTTTAGCAAAAAAAAAAAAAGTATCATTATCCTTGGATGATTAGAGGGCCATTTTTCCCTTACTTACTTCATGTAGTTTTCTAGTGAATTATCATTGAAATAAATTGAAATGCCCAAAAGAAGGGCACAAAGGCCTTGGACCAACTGCTCTTCTTCTCCGAGATTTTCTGCAATTTGTCCTGTAAGCTGACATCTTTGTTAAGGAGTTAATAATTTGTAGTATCTAGAACATTTTATTTGTAATCTGAATTTAATATGTATCTTAGGTAAGATTTACTACAAGAAATTCTCTATATATTCCAAGCAAGCATACCATAAAAAACCACGCACACACACACACACACACACACACACACACACAGAGCTGAAGCATGCATCATTACATCTCCATAAAATTTTCAAGTTTCAGCTAGTTGAAAGATGTAAGTCACTTACATGCATGACACTAAAACATAAAGGATACGAATGGAACATTGGCCGAATTGTGAAGAAAGTGTGTTACTGCAATGGGACAGCTGCTGAGCCAGGTACAAAGCAACATTAGCAACCCAACTCTTGTCTGTATTTTGCTTCCCTGAAAAATAAATTGGCAGAAACCACTTTGTATTTTTTTTTAATGCATGGCTAGCCTAAAATCCCTTCCCTTTCATGTCAAAAAAAACCTCCAGCATTGTGGTATGTGTAAGGAAGCCAGATTTAAAAACTGAACTAAAGAATAATTTTTTATGTCTACCACAAGCTACTCTTCCCCAAATAAACACAATGCAGATGATTCACATCCACCAATACAAGTGTCTATTTAAAACCAGAGTGGTGGCTGGGCTGGGAATATAGTTCAGTTGGTACAGTGCTTGCCTAACATGCGTGAAGTCCTGGTTTCTATCCTCAGCACTGAACAAAACCAGGTATGGTGGTGTATGTCTGTAATCACAGCACTTGGGAGACAGAGATGGGAGGATCAGAACTTTAAAATCATCCTGGACTATGCAGTGAGTTCAAGGCCAGCCTGAGCTACACTAGACTCTGAATAAATAAATAAATAGTGGCAGCAAAAGATGTGATACTCAGAACAAAATTATAATGTAGGAGCTTTAAAAGACCAATCCTAAGACATATGACCAACAATAAATGTTTGGCATATAGTTGAGCGGATAAGGAGGTAGGAGGATTGGAGAAGTTGGGGGAAGGGAAAACATGATCAAAACACATTGGATGAAAATATTTTAATTACAAAACAAATAAAAACAAAAATAAATGTTCCAGACAAATTAATATTTCAATTTTTTTTAAATTATCAAAACCGTGAGAGATTTTATTGAGAAGTGAAAGTGGAAGGTAGATAGATATACTGCAAGGGAATCTCAGAATTTTAAAAGCAAGTTCTTGATAAAGGAAAAAAATTTCCTTCTTCAAAAAAAAAAAAGAAGAAGTAGGATGGTGGTGGTGCACTCCTTTAATCTCAGCACTTGGAAGGCAGAGGCAGGAGGATCTCTGTGAGTTCAAGGTCAGCCTGATCTAGAGAGCAAGTGCCAGGACAGGCTCAAAGCTACACAGAGAAACACTGTCTTGAAAAACCAAAAAAATAAACAAACAAAAACAAAACACTGAAAACAAACAAACAAAAACATAAAGAAAAAAATGCACAAAAAGAATCTCCTAAACCATTCAAATTCCATGAGAACATATCATTCTCAAGTAAGAAAATGAAAAACTATGCTGCAAACCTAGTGACCACGCCAGAAGATACATCTCAGACATAAGTAAGGGAGAGTAGTTCACCAGCACCAAAAAGGCCCTGAACATGCCGGGGAGAGCAGTTCACCAACACCAAAAAGGCCCTGAACATGCCAACTGTACTGTTGCCAAGATCAGGTAAATCATATTACAAGTCACGTGCCCAACAAGATTTTGAAATTTTAATACCACATACTCAGTTCTCCATGTATATTGTTATCTATAACATTGCCACTGCCCAACTATACTACGACAGCGTTATTTTTCTTTTTAAAAAAACAAAAGCTGAAATGAAATAATAAAAACCAGCATGATAATGCATTATTTTGGAAGAATTTTCATAAGTATCCAAATTATAAATTAGCTCTTACTATGTTTTTCAAAGGTTCTCTTTAGTTTTAAATGCCATGTTTATCAAAAGGCAGATTTCAATCCCAGCACTCGGGAGGCAGAGGCAGGTGGATCTCTGTGAGTTCGAGGCCAGCCTGGTCTACAGAGTGAGTTCCAGGACAGCCTCCAAAGCCACAGAGAAACCCTGTCTTGAAAAACAAAACAAACAAACAAAAAAAGGCAGATTTCTCTCTTCTTTCCTGTCTTTTCTGCTAGAGAGTGAACTCAGGGCCTTCCCATGTGAAGCACAGCTCTAATACTGGGCTAAACCTAAGTCTCTGAAGGACTTTACTTCCATAGAACTAAATAATCTGATTTTTCACATCATATGGAAAAATAAACTAGTGTAAATAATGAAGGACACTGTGAAAAATAGTAATGAGACGATACTAGACCATAGAGAAGTCAACAGAATCAAAGGCCAGAAGTGGACTTGTACAGATGAGAATTCTAGTGTGTGGAAAAAGTACCACACAACCATCAGTTTGTTATAGATAGACTTAAAGTACTGGGGCAACTAGATATCTGCCTAGAAAACACCAAGTAAGAGCTAGCAAGATGGCTCAGCAGGTACAGATGCATGCTACTAAGCCTGACAACTTAGGTTTAGTTCCCAAAATTCAAGATAGAAAAAGAGAACGATTCATGAAAGTTGTCCTCTGACCTCCATACCCATACCATGTCATGCCAGGCATGCTAAGGTAAGCAGGCAGACATGCATGCATATGCATACACACAATGGTGATAATTAAATAAAACTTAAAAAGATCAGTGGGTCTGTATGGCACACAGTTCATTCATAAAAATGGAAGAATAGAAATACTCACAGAAATGATTCTAGGAACTTAGATTAAGTATGCCAGAACCCTGAGAGATGGCCCTTCTAAGTCATCAAAGACTGATTTTAAAAACTCAAAACAAGAGCTAGAGAGAGGGCTCAGTAGTCAAGAGAACTTATCAAAAGAAACACGACATGCAATAAATTATACACCCACACATATATATTATATAGCTGTAAGCTATATCAAAAGACAACAGTTAAACTCCTTAATGTGGGCAGAGATTAGGAAATACAAAATAAGCCCACACCTCTTGCCAGAGCCTACAGAACGTGAACCATGGAGGAGATCTGGAAACAAAAGGAGACTGAAGATATTATTTGGGGCCTCCTGAGGACTCAGTAACTAGAAACCACAAGACTTGAAAGAATGAAAGAAAAGCCATAAATACATATACATATATTTAAGTTTTTCGTTTCTTATGGGGAGAGAGAAAAAGAGGGGGGAGGGCAGGAGGGGGAGAAGGAGGGGGAGAAGGAGGGGGAGTATAAGTGAGCACATATGTGCCAATGTGGTGTATGTGTGCATAAAGGGTGTTAAGAATTTTCCATCCCTTTCTCCATACTATTTGTGTGTCAAGTGAGCCTCTCACTAACCTGCAGCTCTCCTTTTTGGCGAGACTGGCTGGCTAGTGAGTCCATGGATCCACCTGCCTCCACCCTCAGTACAGGGGTTACAGATGCACACCACCACGTCTAGTTTTTATGTCAGTACTGGGGATCAAAATACAGGTCCTCATGCTTGTGTGGTAGGCACTTTACTCACCGAGTCATCTCGTCAGCCCTTTGTCTGCCTGTCTGAGACAGGGTCTTGATGTACATCTCTGGTTAGTCTGAATTCACTATTTATACCAGGCTGGCCTCACACATACAGTGATCCTACTGACTCTGCCTCCAAAGTGCTGGGATTACAGATGTGTACTACTACACTCAGGCACAAATAAAATATTTGAAGTTAATGCAAATAATCTTTAATATCAGCTATTATGCTCTTCTAACTCCATTTTCTAAATAAAAATCTTTCTTATCCCCACTATGTTCATTCACATTGAGATTTTGTACTGTTCATGTAAACAAAATGCTGAACTTAAAACATTTAAGGTTCTAGAAGTTGGACATAGTGGGTCTACCTATAATCATAGCACTGGGGGGGTAGAGGCAGGAAGGTCAGGTGTTCAAGGCCAACCTTAGCCACATAGTGAGCTCAAGACTAGCTTGGCTTACATGAGACCCTGTCTCAAAACCAATCAAAAACAAGCAGTTCTTGTGTCTTTTGATCAGATTCATTTTTAGCGGTGGCTTCTAAGAACAAAGAATAAGAGTGTTGGTAAAATTACAAAAATACAATTTGTTATGAGTGGTTAAAAAACAAAGCCAATCAATTAAAAACTTAATGTCTGTCTTTTAAGCGATTGACATACTTACAAAACACACCCTAATATCAAAATTTCTAGGGCTGGAGGTTGTGGCTCTTTGGTAGAGCACTTACCTGGCACATACAAGCCCTGAATTTGATCCCCAGAACTATATAGGAAATAAAGAAACAAAAACTGCTGGCAGAAGGTGTCAAATATGTGTGTGTAATAACGCCATGTAAATCATACTCACACATGAAAGTATCATTACTAGACCTCACTTATTGCTTGCTACCTGCACTGTAAAACTGAAACACACGACTAAACAAGGATGCTAAGATATACTTTTGCTTTTTGTTAACACTTTGTCAAAAGAGAATGTAAATAACACTCTGCTTCCAACACAATAAAACCAATATGGTAGGTAGTTGTAGCATACGGATTATACCCAGAATAATCTATAATACTTCTTTAAAAATCATTATAATTATAAACATTTTCCTATTGCACATTTTAAGTGTGTAAGTAGTAGAAATTCACACATTCCTCTTTCAAATACTGAATAAAGGACAGACTTTTATCCCTAAACTTGATTTTCTTTAAGTCGTTTTTAAGGGAAATAAAGAAACAAGCTTGGGACAAACAACACAAAGAAGCAAAACTGAGGACTCTGAGGACAGTGGAAGCCCCCTGGAAGAAGCCCAGGCACACAGGTTTAGTTGTTCCCAGTCTTAGTAACCAGGCCAAGAATGAATGGAGGAAACTAGAGACCACCTGTGACAGACGAGCTTGCCAACACATCCAAGTGTGAGTAGAACGGAACTTCAAACAAGCTGTTAAAAACCAACTGCAAAACCCAAGCCACGAAGAAGCCCCATCAGAGGAAAAGGCCTCAACTTATCAGTGTACATACCCGTCTGTCGATCTTATCACCCTGCAAATTATATGTCAGACATTATTCATAAACATTGCTTTAAATACCCAAGCCCCCCAAAAAATCCCTCAAATATGCTTAGCCTGCAAACCTAAGCTGATACTAAGTGACAGCAAAGTTCTAATCTACATAAAGATGGCACATAAAGGTTAATTTTATAGCATTGTGACTACTTACAGGGGGTTAGACACCTCCACCTTAGGCCTGTGCATTACATAATCATTACAATTACATAACTAAAGTGCAGCTGTGGCTACGTGGTCAGAGAGTTTTCACGACTGGCTTAAAAACACTTGTTTTCAACACACCTTAAGTAGAGATTTACAAATTTTAGGTTTTGTTTTTTAAATCACTAAGAGACAAGTGATAAATTTGCAACTGAAGTAAACCAATTTAAACAGTATTCAATTCTTTTCCCATTATAACTATTTTTAAAGATTTCACTTATAGCGTCTTTAGTAAAAACACTCAAAAAAAAAAGGCCTGGTAACTGAGGTACAGCTCAATGGCAGAAGGTGTTTAGTAAGCATGAAGAGTCCAATGGCTAGCAACAACAACAACAAAAAGTTCAAAACAAAGCAAAGGCACAACACAGTACTGTGGGAGTGCGGGCAGGAGCCTCCGCTGCTAGAGCAGGGGACAGAACGATGGGTTTATCCACAACTTCAGTTTCCTTCAGGACGCTGCCTTTACAATGTGCTAAAGCGTGGCTTTAAGTGTTCAGAAGCAAGGGTGAGTACATGTGGGTCAATCATGTACTTCGAGACATGCCCAAGCGCCTTGGCAGCCATGTGTCACTTGTTCTCATCAAACAGATGAAGGAACACACACATTCTTAGTTATGCTCGTCTGTATCTTGCTAGGAATATGAGAACTCACAGACACTGAAGTGTACACTGCACATACTGTATAGGTAATGGACTGCTGTTTTGTGGGGGGGGGATGACCAGCTGCTTCAGGAGAAAAGAGAGAGGCACAGAACTATGAATTGCATTTATTTTACTTTCTGTCCTCAATGGATCTGAATTCACTTACTGAAAGAGAAAATGACAGGAAAGAACCCCAGATAATTTAAGAAGAGAGTAAGTATACCTGTGCCAAGAACTTGTGACTTGTCATAATAAATTCCTTATCACTGTTTGGCAGAACTATTGCTATAAAAGTTACTGCTTCCTCTCCACAAGACTTTCTGGTCTCAGAGAGCACTTTCTTTCCTTCTCCCTGCATCTTCCGAGGCCCACCCTGTGTCCCTGACATGACAGCCCTGAGCTCACCGCACAGGAGCTCCGTGGTCCTTACCTGGGAGAGGATGTTGGTGCACTGCTGCAGCAGGGACACCGGGGGGTTGCCAATGCTTGTGGCTAGCTGAACCCTGAGCAGCTGCTCCTTCTGGGTAGCGTTCCCTTGCAGCGCATGGGCAAGGGCCACAGCAGCACACCAGTTTGAAAGAGAATCTGGAGAAAAGAGGCCTCCACAGAGCAGTTGACCAGCTGAGACTGAGTTACCTGTCGCTGCAAACAGACAGAAAAGTTACACACCGGCTCTGAGGAAAACCCAAACTCAAAGGTTTGACAGGACTGTTTCCTACACATTGTTACCTACTTTCTAAGACTTTCAAATCAAAGGGACAGATGACAGAAAGGCATCTCCTAAAGGGTTAGCCTCACAAAGAAATATCAGAACACTGTAGGCATCAGACTGATGGTAACAACACAGAAAACTATCGGAAAACAACATTTCTAAAACAATCAGCAGAAGGCCGAGCGGTGGTGGGTGGTGGTGTTGTCGGCAGCGGCGGCGGTGCACGCCTTTAATCCCAGCAGAGGCAGGCGGATCTCTGTGATGTGGGTTCGAGACCAACCTGGTCTACAAGAGCTAGTTCCAGAACAGGCTCTAAAGTGACACAGGGAAACCCTGTCTTGTAAAACAAAACGAAAAACAAAAACAAAACAAAAAACAATAGGCACATTATTTCAGTACTTTCAGGATCTTATTTTCATTTACAGAAAATACATCTTTATGGTAATATCCTTTACAAAAATAATTTTTGTAAAATACAATGGACTTAAAATTTTTGTCAACTTCCCATATTTATGTAATTAAAATAAACACACTAAAGTTTCCAATTGCTTTTGTCAAACTGCTCTTTAAAGTTATGAAAATAGCATTTAAACACATCTCAAGTTAACTCAATACTAGAGAATCCGTAAGTAATGGCTGTACTCTATCACAGAACAATAAACTGTGACAGCTGAGTATGACTAAGTGTAATTTATCTTCACAGTGCTAATTCACTGGTGTTTATCACACACTAGGATTTGGGGCCATGGCTCTACCTGATATGTATATGTATATGTATATGTATATGTATATGTATATGCATATGTATATGTATATGCATATGTACCTTTGCAATGTTTCTAACGACATCATGCCCATGTCCAGATGAGTACCGTGATTCCCTCACACCCTAATAATGCAAGAGAAGCAGAAGCTCTGCAATGCAGAGTCAGGTGTGGCCTGACTCAGCTCTCCTCTAACCCATCTGAGGCTAAGTTACTTGCCATCAATAGTGGAAGGTAGAAGTGTCGCCACAATTTCTCCCTGTCCCTTCTGGTTCTTATACAAAAAGCACTGGAAACAGTAGAGGACCGCGCAGCGTAGCACAAACGGCTGCCTTTCGTTCACCATGGACATGAGAAGTACAACGATCGCTGGCCTGTCGGAGTGCAGAGAGGGTGAAATGTAAGCATTACAACCCAGATACAAAAACAAATACCAGTCATTTGTTGCTCAAGTACCATAACCAGGACTCTAGCAACAAGTATCTCCATCTTCATTTCACAAAGAAGGGAGCTGTGCCGAAGAAAGTAGCGTGATTTGTGTGTCAGCTGAAAGGCTGGCAGCTGAACTAAGAAGTAAGTACCAGAAGCACACAGCCTTTTTGTTGTTGTTGGGTTTTTTTTTTTTTTTTTTTTTGGTTTTTTTCAAGACAGGGTTTCTCTGTATTGTTTTGGAGGCTGTCCTGGAAGAACTTGCTGTGTAGACCAGGCTAGCCTCGAACTCACAGAGACCCTCCTGCCTCTGCCTCCCGAGTGCTGGGACTAAAGGTGTGCACCACCACTGCCCGGCAAGCACACAGTCTTTTTTTTATTATTATAGCACACACATTTATTTATTGTCAATACAGTGCTTGGACACCAGAAGAGGGCGCCAGATTTCATTACAGATGGCTGTCAGCCACCATGTGGTTGCTGGGAATTGAGCTCAGGACCTCTGGAAGAACAGCAGTGCTCTTAACCTCTGAGCCATCTCTCCAGCCCAAGCACACAGTCTTAATCACCAATATCCTTATACTATTGGACCATTCTACAAGACACGCTGACTCTTAAGAAGAGTAAGATAGGCATATGAAATTCACTAACACCTGAACCAAAGTGAGTTTCCAGATTCTTACCTTGGGGGATTTGAAGGTGCATTCACAGAAGCAAAGTAGTCCTGGTTGACTTGGTAGCCTCGAATAACTTCAGATACAGTATTTATGGTCTGTCAAGAAAGAAATACAAAAGAACACTATGGAAACTAAGCTGAAATGGAAAACCTGTTTTCCAAAAAAAAAAAAATGTTATACTTGTCTTTTGTTTTTAAATATCAAAAATCAAAATTCAGACATGAAAACCTCGGTTAGA
This sequence comes from Mesocricetus auratus, assembly GCF_017639785.1. NCBI lineage: Eukaryota > Metazoa > Chordata > Mammalia > Rodentia > Cricetidae > Mesocricetus > Mesocricetus auratus. The sequence goes on along the minus strand of NW_024429190.1, from coordinate 69,042,675 downwards.
GCATTCTCACGTTGAAAACTCTCTGGAAAGCCTTTCAGGATGCCCAGCCAGGCCTCACACTAAAACCAACATTCGCTGGGCACAGTGGCACACACCTGTAATCGCAGCACTGAGGGGCGAGAGGCATGAAGATCACACGTTTAAGGTCAGTCTCATTTCCATAGCATGTCTGGGGCTACCTGGGCTCTATGAGACCCAATTTCATAACCAAAACCAAACCAAATATTTGACCACATGCAGTTAGAGATCTCATGGGAACTAAAATAATGATATACTGTAAGAGATAAGACTTATCTCCCTCCCAACAAATCAGAAGAATGATTTAAAATAAAATCAATGGACACATTTAAAATACAACATAATGAACATTCAATTTAAGGATTAAGTTGAAAAAACCTTCAAAAGATAATAAAAAGAGAAACTATATTTCAAAGCAATATGTTGCACATAATAAACACAACATTATGATCAACTAAAAATTACTTCTAAAGATATTCTTGGGTTCACAGACTTACAAATTGGTTAACAGAGTTCCAGAAGGTAAACAGAAAGGATGCTATCAAGGACGAGCAGTCATTCTCCTAGCTGAAGAGAGTGTGCCCATAGCGGGGAGGGTCATTACTGGTAGGATGGGGACCAGAGTCACAGCTATTATCAGCAGTTTTCAGAAAAGATCCAAAAATGAAAAAGCAGGTTTCATTATAAAAAAAAAAAAGGGGGGGTATTCAAAGTGGCCACAGATTCCTTAACAATAGTAACAGATGTCCTCTTCCAGTAGATACAGAACTCTGCTTGACTTAGCAGGAACAGTTCAAATATACACATTAAACACATAAACTGCAACACAGCCCAGTGGCTGGTGCCTGCGCCCTCAGCATGAGGAAGCTGAGGCAGGAGCAACTGTCTGGAGTACAAGGCAGTAAGCATCTTTACTAAGCCATCTTATCAGCCCAACAAAAGTAATTGAAGGGCTGGAGAGATGGCTCAGCCGTTAAAGGCTAGGCTCACAACCAAAAAGTAACTGAAACAAAGTATATTCTGTGAACTAATGTCTTTATTCTTACAGGTAAGAAACAGACAATCAAGGCAAAATTTTCTACTATTCTTAAAGTAAGTCTGTTGAAAAAGACTAAATAATTTTTTTCTTTTTGTTTTGGTTTTTTTGAGACAGAGTTTCTCTGTGTAGCACTAGATGTCTTTCAACTGAATCTATAGACCAGGCTGGCCTCGAACTCACAGAGATCCACGTGCCTCTGCCTCCTGAGTGCTATGATCAAAGGTGTGCACTACCAATGCCCGGCTAATATTTTTGTTCTTAACATTAAAACTATAAGCTCCTCCTGTAAGTGGTCTGAAATGACCTAAGGAGGGTTTGCTATTCTTGATCCAGAAAATGCCACAGAATCATACAAAGCAAGAGGTTTAAATCTCTGTGTCCACTTTTAAGAATATCGACAAAGCTGCCCGGGCCACTGAGGGATACTTACTGAAGTCACCAAGCACCTGACAGATGACAGATGTCACTTTAGAGAAGCAATGTTTGGATCGAGGAAAGGGATGGGAGAAATGATATAATTACATTATCATTTCAAAAAACATTTATATGTTCAATAAAGAGCAGAAGAATTGGCTCAGTGCTTAAGAGCACTTTTGTTCTTGCAAAGGATCTGGGTTCAATTCCCAGCAAGCATATGGAGTTTCACCAACTCTTCAAGCACCAGGAATGCATGTGGTACACAGACATATGCAGACAAAACACTCACATACACAAAATAACATACATTTTTAGCCGGGCATCGGTGGCACACACCTTTAGTCCCAGCACTCGGGAGGCAGAAGCAGGCAGATCTCTGTGAGTTCGAGGCCAGCCTGGTCTACACAGCAAGTTCCAGGACAGCCTCTAAAACAATACAGAGAAACCCTGTCTTGAAAAACAACAACAAAAAACACAAAAGTTCAATAAAATTAATGAAAAACATTTTCAGATGATCAGTGAGGTGGTTTGAATAGGAATGGCCCCCATACTCATGTGTTTGATGCTTGGCCTATAGAAAGTGGCACTATCAGGTGTGGCCTTGCTGGAGGAAGTGTGTCACTGTGGGGGCAGGCTTTGAGGTCTCATATATGCTCAAGCTATGCCCAGTGACACGGTTGCTTCCGCTGCTTGAGGATAAAGACGTAAAACTCTGAGCTCCTTCTCCAGCACCATGTCTGCCTATAAGAGACGCCATCGTGTCTCACCATGATGATAACGGACTGAGCCTATGAAACTGTAAGCCAGCCCCAATTAAATGTTTTCCTTTATAAGAGTTGCTATGTGGCCAGTGGTGGTGGCGGCGGCACATGCCTTTAATGCCAGCACTTGGGAGGCAGAGGCATATGGATTTCTGAGTTTGAGGCCAGCCTGGTCTACAAAGTGAGTTCTAGGGCAGCCAGGACTATTACACAGAGAAAGCCTGTCTCAAAGTGGGAAAAAAAAAAAGAGTTGCTAAGGTCATGGTGTCTCTTCATACAATAGAAACCTAACTACAACAATCAGCTAAGCTTAACCCTGTATATTATGGAACCTGAAGAACAGGATATGCCTTTTGGAACTAACACTGCCATTACCATGTAGCAAGTGAGGAAGTTACCATAAAAATGGTTAGCTATTGCTATTTTTTCTTCAGTTAATGTCTAATTCCTAGGACCCCCAGCTTGCAGAGAGTGGTCTCTGTCTTCTCTCACTGACCTCAGTCAGGATATCAGCAGGAATTCCTGTAGCCATCAGGATGGTACAAAGCTGCTGTAGTAACCCACACTGGAACATGGCCTTCTGGCAGCTGCTGGTCGCACCAGGAGGGTTGGTGGGAGACACTAGTACTCGGACAAGCTGTGAAAGAGATAAAATTTGTCTGTTAAAGATTTGCAGTAGGGAACGGTGGTCCACACCTGCAATCCAAGCAGCTGGGAGGTGGAGACAGGAGGACCAAGAGTCCAGACTACTTGGATAAGACCCGTCTCCGAATCATCTGTAAAGGCTTGAGACAAAGCTGGGCCATGCGAGCAAAATCATCTGTTGGAGCATTCCCTGTGTGCTCACCAGAGCTAAGCGCTGCCCTTTTCTCCTATGGCAACAGTGTTAGTACATACTATACTTTACTATTTGCTTACTGTTGTCCCTCACAGGTGATCTGAACTCTCACAGAATAGCATAGACTTCAGTCATTTCTGTACTCAAATACCAAACACAGTATTTACAAACTAAAGCATATTCAATACAAAAACTGAACTGAGGTACAGGATGGCAGGCTTCTGTCAGACCAAGTGGGAACTATCTAATTACAGAGTGGTCTGAAAGCAGACTGGCCTGAGTGACAATGAATTCCCCTGACACTGGAGACAGAGAGACTAAAGCTAACAGCTGGATGCCTGACAGAAGACTCATGCACTAGGTGGGGCCGCTCTCATTAATTAAATCACTACAATCCCATGATTACTCTGACCCTGAACACCAAGTTTCAGAAACAAATGACTATTAGGCCCAATTACATCTTTAAAATTACTAAACAATGGCTTACATTTTTACAAATTAGTCATGTTTTATATGCAAAAATTGTCTATACCTAACATAATATTTATGACAAAACTTAGCTAATGAAAGTGTCAGATGAATGCCATCTATGACTTCATAGGAGATATGCTGAAGTAATCAGCTAAAACACTAGCATTACTATAGACAGGACTATCATAGATGCTTTTCCCCTGATAAAGAGGACTTTTGGGGAAGGGCAGAGGCACAATGAACTAATTAAAAAAAAAAAAGTTTGAGGCCGGGAGGTGGTGGCGCATGCCTTTAATCCCAGCTCCTGGGAGGCAGAAGCAGGCAGATCTCTGCCTGGTCTACAAAAGCTAGTTCCAGGACAGCCTCCAAAGACACAGAGAAACAGTCTCGAAAAACCAAAAACAAAAAACAAAAAAAACTTGAAAGTGATGTTTTGTTATGTGTGGTGGCACACTTTCAATCTTAGTCAGGCCAGGCCCACATAGTGAGGAGGGAGAGAAGGAGGGGGAGGGAGGGAGAGGGAGACAGACAGACAGACAGACAGACTGCAGGTGCTTTAGAAAGACCAACTGTGGCTGCAAAGTCATGACCTTAACTACTCCATCTCTGAGGTGGAGAAAATACTATGACAGAATTTCAGTTCCTTTGCCTTGAAGTCCATGGTCATCACTAAGCATGTGAAAGTGACATTTCAGTGAGGAACGCAAGGCAAGTTTATCCGCTTGTTTTGTTTTTCCAGACAGGGTTTCCCTGTGTAGCGCTGGCTGTCCTGGAACTCACTCTGTAGACCATGCTGACCTTGAACTCACAGAGATCTGCCTGCCTCTGCCTTACAAGCGCTGGAATTAAAAGTGTGCACCACCATACTTTGACCTCTCTTAAAAATAACTGTAAAATTTTCTTTCTTTCTTTTTTTTCTGGTGTTAAGTAAATTGGGAGGAACAGGACTGAGAGTCAGAAAGAGAAGGTGCTATGATAAAATGTTAAGAGAGACCTAACTTTATTTTTTTTTCCTTAATTTTCTTATTGGTCCGGAGGACCCAACTCAGAGACTTATGCTTGCTAGGCAAGTACTCTACCTCGGAGCTAAATCCCCAAACCCTACTTTTAAATTTTCATTATGTGGGGAGGGAGGGGGCTATATGAATGAATAGGCCATGTGTGTGTTGGTGTGTGAAGAAGCCAGAAGAGGGCATCAGATCCCTTGAAACAGGAGTTATGAGCAAATGTGTGCTTCCTAATATAAATACTGGAACCAAGCTGGGATCCTCTGGAAGAACAGGAAATGTTTTAACCACTGAGCCAGCTCTCCAGCCCCTCAAAAAGATTCTTTACATGGTTCTCTAAGACATAACACAGTACAGCACTCCAGGACCAAAGGACTCAAGCCTACCTATCACAGAACATTCATGCATCAGTGTTCATTGCAACACCATTCACAGCAGCTAAGTATGGACCAACACAAGTGTCCAGCAACAGAGGAATGAATAAAAATTTGATACATATACAAAACAGTTTTTTTTCCAACAATAAAGTATGAGGCTACAGGAACCAAGAGATAGTTCAGTGGTTAAGAGCAGAGGACAAGTTTGGTTCTCAGCCTTTGAATCTGTGGTGACTCCCAATTCCCTGTAACTCCAGCTCCAAGGTCTCCAACACTTTATTTTAGCCTTCATGGGCTCCACACACAAGTGGCATACATTCACTCAGGCACATACAGAGATATAAATGAAAATAAAACTTAAAAAATAATGTTATTTGTTTGTAAGAACATGAATGCAATTAGAGATAACCATACTAAGTGAATAGGTCAGTCACAGAAAAGGCTAATGTCAAACATTTTTTGTCATTTGTGGTTTTTAGATGTATACATAAATACTATCTATAGAACAACAGGGGACGGTGAAAGAGAGAGAGTAGGGGTATACAGGGCAAGCATGTGATCAGTATGTAACATACACTTTTATAGAAATGTCTTCATAGTTGCAAGTGGGAAGGGTTCCTGATAACCTGAGTAAATAAAATTACCCTACATGGGAATCACATGGTAGAAAAAGACTGTCTCCCTCAAGTTGTCCTCTAACTGACCTCCCTTCCACAAGATGTAGCAAGATGCTTAATCAAGCATAGTACACTACTAAATAAAATTAATGAAAATGCTTTTGTAAAGACATTACTATATACAATGAGTATATTATTTTTTTAAATTATTAAAAAAGGTTTAAGGGGGAATAGACAAGCTCTTGAGTAAATCAGGAGTGGGGGGGAGGGAGGAGGGTAGTAGGAAAGTAGGGAGGGGAGAAGGAGAGGGGGAGGAGAACATGAGGGGCCAGGAAGGTTGAGCTGGGGGAAGGACAGACTGGGATTGGTATGTAAAATAAGATTTTTTTTTAATAATAATTAAAAAAAGGTTTACCTCTCCCCTTAAAGCAACTGAAACCCCGGGTTTAGCAAACGGTAGCAATTTTATTTTCACTGAAAGGATCCCTGATAAAATTCTATCACAGTGATGTCAAAGGACCACATACCTGTAGCATCAAATGTAGATTGGTCACTTTTTGTGCTGACCAACCAGAATTTTCATCTCCAACTTCAAACCAAGGTTTCATACGTTGAATATATGAGCCTTCCTTAAAAAAGTTCTGATTGGAATTGTTGTTTTTTAACAAGTTTTGAAGTAAGATCAAACAATCTTCTACTACTATACCTGGGAAAAGAACGTAAAATGGCGGCATTAAGGCTGATGACATGTCAACCCAATGTTCTAAAGTGTGCATCCCCATGGTCAGTATGGCACAGCAGGCGGCCTGTTGTGACCCCTGCCTTCTGCCTGCCTCTGTCTGTGCACTCTTGTTCAACCCACAGAGACTTCTTGACTCATGTCCAACCCACTGTAGAAAGTCATCTTTCACATTCACACACAAGCTTAAATACCAAGTACTCAGTACTGATGGTCAAGACCCAGGGACTAGGTTAGACTGCCATACACAGCCTTCTAGAAACTTGTTCTTTCCACTACATTATAATTCACGAACACAGGAGTTTGTCAATGTCCTATATGTATCTCTGCATTCCTGGCAGAGACAAGAAACAAGACTTCAGCTGAGAATTGGTGGCGCACACCTTTAATCCCAGTACTCAGAGGCAGAGGCAGGTGGATCTCTGTGAGTTTGAGACCAGCCTGGTCTACGAGAGCTCGTTCCAGGACAGCCTCCAAAGCCACAGAGAAACCCTGTCTCAAAAAAAAAAAAAGAAAGAAACAAGACTTCAGATACATACAAAACAGCACAGTATTAAATATTTATTGACTGACTCCATTACACCTTATGTGACCTCTGAGACCTATCTGACTGGCACTTGTCCCTGTCTCTTTTTCAATCTGGCCACTCAGGTTATTTTTCCTCCACTGTTTCGTCCTTCTCCTACTTTGCTTACAAATAGCACTATCATGTGCAGTTCCACTCACACTACAGCTTCTGTTATTATCTCAGTGAAAACCTTCCTGCTGACTAACCAAGTGCTAAACAATCAAGGGTTCCTGGAGTGTACAAGGTGCTCACTGCTTTAGGCCCTAGTACATACGTACACACACACACACACACACACACACACACACACACACACACACACACACACACCCTCCCTTTGGTCCTGCTAGATGTATGTTCTGTGGGGTAAATGTACTTGCTGATAAGCCTGATGACCTGCCCCAGGGCCCGCATGGTGGAAAGAGAGACAACTCCTACAAGCTGTCCTCTGATTCCCACCCATGTGCTGTGGCACTAACCACACTGAATACAGAGATGTACAAAGCCGCTCCTTAGAGCAGGCTTAGAGAGCCAGGACAACAAGCAGCTTCCACCTGCTCTCCTCCTTAGTCCCTCCCTCGTTATCACCATCGTTAGTGTGGAGCATTTGTTACAAGGGAGGATCAATACTGGCGCTCAGTGCTGAAGATCACAGTTCACTCTTCATGCTGCAAAAACAGTTTTGACTGGAGAATCTGAGAGTTTGCCAATCCAGCACCAAACAGAACAGTCTCATCATTGGAACTACCCTGTTCATCAGCTTTCCCCTATCCAGATCCCAGCCAACTGCCTCTACACTCTTTCCAAGAAAGTAGCTAAACTGGAGTCACTCAGCAGCATGTACTTAAGGTTCCCCAATGGCTTTCTGAAGCTTGGCAACTCCTTTTATTGGGAAGTAAGATCCAATTTTCTGAACCCATTAGCATTTATCCATTCACCTACTCAAGGAATCCTGTTTTAGCAATAGGAATAAAGTGTCTATGAACATTCAAGTCTAGGTTTCTTGTGTGGATATAAGTTTTAACATAAATTGGATAAATATGAAGCAGCATTACTATTAGATCACACAGCAAGATTGTATTTAACTTTGTAAGAAACTGCCAGTGTACACTGGTTGCATTCCTATCAACAATGCCTTTGTCTTTCCATACCCTAACCAGCATATAGGAGAGTTAGACTACTGGGTGTTCACCACTGCAATGCTATGCAGTTGTGTCTCACCATTTCTATTGCAATTGCCTAAAGATGTGATGCTGAGCATTTATCTGTATGTTACTGCAAACTATAACCTCTTCTTTAATGAGTAATCCGTTCACATCATTTGACAACTTTTAAATTTGCTTTTCTTTTCACTATTTAGTTTTCAAGTCCTTTTTCAGATACAGGTTTTAATATTTTCTTCCAGTCCATGCCATGTTAGTGAATTCAATTAATAGTGTCTTTTGTAGAACACAACTTAGCAAATTTTTCTTTTGTTTTGGTTTTATGTTGTTTTTTTTTTTTTTTCTTCAAGGCAGGGTTTTTCTGCAGGTCTGGAGACTGTCCTGGAACTCACTTTGAAGACCAGTCTGGCCTCAAACTCCCAGAGATCCGCCTGCCTCTGCCTCCGGAGTTTCATGGTTTTTTGAGATAGGACTTCTCTGTGTAGCAGTCCTGGCTATCCTGGAACTCATTCTGTAGACCAGTCTGACCTTGAACTCACAGAGATCAGCCTGCCTATGCCTTCTGAGTGCTGGGATTAAAGATATGCACCACTGAGCCCAGCTTACAACTTTCCAATTTTAATAAAGTCCCATTCATCAGGTTTTTTTTTCCTCTTAAGGATCATGCTTATAAAGGGCAGCTTGATCTAATGAATAAGATACTGATGGTTTAGAAATGTCTGAGGTCAAGCGTGTTCCTTCCTTAAGTTCTTCCATTCTGTAAAGAACAGTGCTGTGCCTTGCCCAGAGAGACTCCATTTTAAAGCGGTCTTTGACTCCATTTTAAGGCTAGAAGGCCACTCTGCACTTAGGAGGGCAAGTGAACAACACCCTCTTTGCAGCTCCATCCATGAGGCACAGATGTTCTTGGGAGTAGGGAAGGGTCCCATACATTTACTAGGGTGAACTAGGATGTGTGGAGCACACTGGCATACTAAGACCATTTCAGGAAAACAAAGTCTGTAAGAATTTGTCAGGTGCCAATATGATGGATGACACAGTGGGTACAAGTGCCTGCTCAGCAATCCTGCAGCCTGCATTCATCCCTGGGTCCCACCTGAAGCTGCAAGAAGAGAAACTACTCCACAAAGTTGTCCTCTAACCTCCATACACAGGTGCAGCCCTCCTCCTGCTCCCCCACCCACTGGACCACACACAATTTTTAAACAACTCATCAGATACATGGTGACTACCACAACGGTGAGGGATCATAAGGCAATCTTCAGACAGTCTCTTACTCTTACCTCCGTCACTGTTCCCCTCATCCGTAATGATGTCCAGTAGCCTCTCAAAAGCATTTTCAAAAGCCACAATTTTCTGGATTGCTCCATTGCTCCTTGTTAATGCCTGCAGCAGTAAGACCCCCTTACGGAGAACAAAGACAGCATTTCAATTGAGTACGAACTTAACTGGACACCTAAAAATTACTTTAGGATCACTGAAGCCTATAAAAACAGGATTTTACAAGTCCAACTGCTTCACTTTCTATATATACAGAAGGATGTAGAGAGCAGAGACAGTTTCAACAATTTACTTTTCTGAAGGTCAAGATCACACAAGGACAGAACCTTGGTAAGAGTACATATCTAGCTTGGCATTGGTGGCACACACCTTTAATCCCAGCACTCGAGAGGCAGAGTCAGGCGGATCTCTGTGAGTTCGAGACCAGCCTGGTCTACAAGAGCTAGCTCCAGGACAGCCTCCAAAGCCACAGAGAAACCCTGTCTCGAAAAACAAACAAAAAAACAAAAAGCAAAAAAAGTACATATCTAACAAGTTCTTTTTACTGTATATGGTAAAAATGCAATTACTTCATACTTATGCATCACTGTGCAGTTTCTATAAGCTAAGAGTAATCGCTCTCAGACTTAGACTTCTTAAAATCATAACAATACAAATCATTCAATTCTACCACATTCTAACAGACTTCTACAGAGTTCAGGAATTCTTGTTGACAATGCCTGGCCCCAAATTCTCACAACGTGATTTTTAAATCAACAGAAAAAGAAATGAAAAGTCATGCCTCAGGAGTAGTAGGAATGGATTATTAGCAGATTATTTTCCTCTTATGCTAAATAAGTCAATTGAAATAAAAAAATACAGGTATAAAACATAAAACCAAGATGTTAAATGTTACAACAAAAATAAAACTTAATCACTAGTCATAAAATTAACAAAAGTCAACAGAGACAACCACCCTAATTGTTCAAAAATCAAAGACAGGAGATAGAAAAAGAGCAAAAGTTAGAGAAAAATAGATTTAAATCATGATGGGAGTGGGGTCACAGAGGGTACTGGGTAGAACAGATTTGTGGTGGCTTGAAAGAAAATGGTCCCCACTGGGATGTTACTATTAGGAGGTATGGTTTTGCTGAAGTAGGTGTGGCCTTGGAGGAAGTTTGTCACTGTGGGTGGGGGCAGGCTTTGAGGTCTTACATATGCTAAAGCTAGACCCAGTGGCACAGCTGCTCTGCTGCCTGTGGATCAAGATGCAGGATTCTCAGCTCCTTCTCCAGCACCATGTCTGTCTGCACACCACCATGAAGATAATGGACTAAACCTATGAAACTAAATGTTTTCCTTTATGAAAGCTGCTAAGGTCACAGTGTCTCTTCACAGCAATACAAGATCAAAGCGGCATGAAAATAGAATACTTTTATTTTGTACAATGAATATATGCTCTAAGAAAGAACTAAAGAATCAAGATAGGCATCTGTTCAAAAGCAATTTTATATCTGAAAATCGAAACAAATTCTGATCATATGAACAAAGGCTTAGCGAAAGAGAATGTCTTCAGTTGAATGTTCAACAGCCTCTTATTTAAAATGGGGGCTGAAAAGAAACCTTGAGTTTAAGGTACATAGTCGTATTTTATTTAAAATATAAAAATCTATTTATGTGACTATGTATGTGTATCTCTGTTTGTCTGTATACATATCATACAAGCACCTGTGGAGGCCAGAGACAGCATCTGATTTATTGGAAGCAGAATTATATGGTTATGATAAGCCTATTGACTGGGGGACTGGGAACCAAACCCTGGTCCTCTGTAACAGAAGTAAATACTCTTAATTGTTGAGCCACATCTCTAGCCCCTATAGTTACATTTTAGTTATGGAAAAGCATCCCAAATTATTCCTAGTAGACGGATGTTCATTTAAATAAGATAGTTCTAAAAAATGTAAAGCAGGTACAGAAACATATGTCTGTAATGCTAGCATGCAGGAGGGAGTCTCAAATGTTAAACCCAGGTTGGGCTACAGAGTGAGATTCTGTGTCAAGACAAACAAACAAACAAAAAACTGTAAAACTATTTAAACATTGAATAAAGATTTCCTGTAAGTTATATTATAGCAATTTACTATCTATAATACTGCTTTGCCATACACACTACAGAATTTATGTTTTTATTTTGTGTGTATGAGTGTTTGTCTGACTCTCAGAAGTGCTGAATGCCCTGGAACTGACGTTACAGACGGATATGAGTTGTCTTCTGGTGCTAGGAACTGAACCTGAATCCTACTCAAAAGCAGAAAGTACTCTTAACTGCTGAGTCATCTCTAGCCCAACTACAACAAAATTTTAAATGTTAAGTTTAAAAATATATATATTTATTATAAGATATATATTGCTATATACATTATAATAAGCTGGGTGATGGTGGCGCACACCTTTAATTCCAGTGCTTGGGAGGCAGACGCAGGGATTTCTGAGTTTGAGGGCAGCCTGGTCTACAGAGCAAGTTCCAGGAAACCCTGTCTCAATAAACAAACAAACAAATAAATAAAGTGTGTGTGTGTGTACACCACATATCACATGGACCACAAGTCAAGGGTTTGGTTTAGTCCTGTTTTAGCTTTGCATTAATCATATGCAAATATCAAAGTACACACTAGAATGGAAAATGACTACACAATAGTCATACTCTAGAGTTAAAGAGATTATCAGTAAAAACCCTTTGGACATATACTCGAGGAAGTAAGAATGAGGAGGCAGAGTGCAACATTTTGTTAACTTAGAACCATTTAATGCCTCAGAAGACAATCTCTGAGGTGGAGTTCTATGTCAACATGGAAGAAAACCATGGAAGAAAACTTAAACATACAGAAGTAGTAAATTTGAACAGCAAAATGGTTTGTCTAACTCTAATATTCCATTGGCAGAAGGCCAAAAAAATTACCTAAGTTTAAAAGGTCTAAATGATTGGCCATCACCCCAATTTTCCAAAACTAACTTTTCTTAACTTATAAGGGTGAAAAAGGATTTCATTTGCAAGGAGAGAAAATAAGCATCATGTGGTTCCCCCCTCCCAAATTGAACTTACATCATTACGTATAATTTCTCTGGAATCTGCCAGTAAGTCCATCAGTCTTGAAACACCTAGAATACACAACCGTGAGAAAAATACAGGCAGACTAAAAATGCAAACAGTGATTTTTTTTCCTGAGACAGGGTTTCTCTTTATTGCTTTCAAGGCTGTCCTGGACCTCGTTCTGTAGACCAGGCTGGCTTTGATCACAGAGATCCGCCTGCCTCTGCCTCCCGAGTGCTGGGATTAAAGGCATGTGCCACCAACGCCCAGCTGCAAACAATGATTTAAATGACTATTTATTAAGGTACCACTTGAGCCACTTCTAGGACGTGATCCTTATTTTTTACTCAAGATTACACAGGAGAAGTCACTTACCCATGGGACTGACTAAGATAATCTGCTGCACTGGAGGCCCTAATTGTTTTAAAAGAGAAGTCAGGAGTCTCACACCAGGCCAACGGACATGGAAATCAAACTCCTACAAGGAAGAATGTCAACTGTTTAACAACTATAGTTCATTATTTTCAAGTAATAGCAATGAGACACTACAGGTGAAAAATGGAATTTCAGTGAACATTAAAAATGAATTTTAAGAAATAAAAAGCATAAGTTAATGTTAATTGACTAATCAACTAAAACATTAATGACAAAATACTTGGCAAAACTAGAAATAAGATGCATGCATTATTTTAATAGAGTACATATTTCCTATAGCATGCATGTGGATCTCTCACATGCAATCAAAAAGCATGATACAACAAACTTTACTCCATTTAAAGGATTTACACATTACTTCCTCAGTAACGTCCACAAAGGCATCATCAAAAGCAGCTTATTAACACGACAGAATGTCAAGGTTCCCTATTTACCTCCAACAGAGACAACAGGAGAGTGACATTTTCTGGCTGCTTGATGAAAATTTCTGTGAACTGGCTTCCCAAATCTTCAGTCTGTCTTGCAGAATTTTCTTCTGTAACATTCAAAAAAAGAAGTACTTCAACATGACACTATGTTAAAGTATCCTTTCACTGAAGAGTTAATCAGATATGATCATTTTTCTGAATGTAAACAATTCAATAGTATGGCTGGTATCAGTAATACAATTAAGAGTGAAAACTGTATTTGTAAACATACTTTTAAGGCCAGTTAGATTTCATACGTCCTCAAAGACATCAGGTTAGACTTTTATTAGGATAAGGGAATTGTTTAGGGTGACAGAAATACTGTTTGAGTATGGTAGTTTTGTGTTTTTGTTTTTGTTTTTTTCTTTTCAGTGCTAGAGTCTGGAACCAGGGCTTTGTTTACAGCAGGCAAGCACTTAACCACCACAGTGCAACATCCCAAACACTACCGAATTCTTTTGTCTAAACTTGTAAGACTACACAACTTCTATGAGCAAATTTTATTTTAAATAAATTATATCTCCAAATCAGCATATCTCAAAATAGTATTCAATGCTGATTTTTACTTGTTAGTGTAATTTAATTATAAAATTAAACCAATCATCCAGTATTGTCTTCATATAGAACCCAAAAAGTTTTTGGCAAAAAAAGCAGAATTTAGCATTGAATTTCTCTATAATATTTAGTATTAAAATGATTAAATTTGCATAAGGTTTTTGTAATGTGATGTCTTAATCATAGTCTACCATCAAATACTTTAGGAGTATCCTTAATGTTTAAATAGAATATTAGCAGCATGCAATAATTACATCCTAAGTTCTCAAGCAGAGGCAGTCTATTGCAAGGATCTTCTTTGCTGCCAATTACCATAGGCTGCTTTAAGTTCGAAAACTGAATAGCAACACTGAATACTGTAGAGATGCACTTTGCTCAGTAATACCTGAGTTATTGCAATATTTGATTATCCATTTGGTTGTTACAGAAAAATTCTTAACTGTAATTGATGGTTGTTGCCGTAATAGTATATTGCCTGTATTTCTACCTCTAGTAATGGGCTTTATGTGCTAGATTTTAATATCCTTGAGCCTGAGCAAGGCACAAGTCTTTTTAAAAGAAACATGGTTTACTTGCACAAAACTCATCAGTTTTTAAGAGATCTTTAATGTCCTTGAAGTGTTTTTTGTGGGTGTGAAACAAATGGTGAGAATTTGAATTGGTCCCTCTTATTACAGTATTGAAATTAAGTCTACTTAATTTATCAAGTCATGTTCATGCCCTGATTTTATATACTTGTATCTATCAGTAAACATTTGATACTTGAAAAAAAGGATGAAATTTTATGGACCTGTGTGGTAGTGCACTCATGAGGCTGAGTCAGGATGATGGCCTTGAGTTTGTTACAGCAACTGAATGAAACTTGAACAAAAGTAAGTGCTAAGAGTAGGGTGCTGTAATAAACCTAACCATGGCTTTTATGCCTTGGACTGGTTTTTTAGAGGACTATGGAGGACTTTGGAACTTTGAGTGGGAAAAGTCATCCAACTCTTAGCAAGCCATTTATTTTTGTGGGATGTTGAAATATACAAATGCCGAAAAGAAAGGCAGACAATGGAGGCCTGTGAAGTTTCAGAGGGGAGCAGTTTGTGACATTTTGAATTAAGAATCTACAGAGGACAAGAGATTCTCAGCAGTTAAGAGCACTTGTTGCTGTTGCAGAGGACCTAGATTTGGTTCTCAGCACCCACATGGTGGCTCACAACTATCCATAACTCCAGATCCTAAGTTCCAGGAGATCCAATGTCCTCTTCTCACCCCTGTTAGCATCAGGCATACACATATGCAGGCAAAACATTTATTCAGATATAATAAAAATACCATCCCCCAAGGAATCTGTGTGTACTGATCTGTTGGGGCTGAATAATTAGCTATGGTTAACAAGAGGTCAGAACTACTGTGCTTCACTGGGCAATGGCATGCTGGTCTGGTAGGGCTGAAACGTCAGCTGTGACTGATAAGAGATCAGTTTCACTAAGCTGAAATCTGCTTCATTGGAACAACAAGTATTTCCTTAGGGTCAGTACTTAGAAGCTGTGGTCCAAGGGGGCAGGCCCTGCCTGCATCTCAAGCTGACAACAGAATGCAGCAAGGTGTTAAGAGTCCCTTCACGGTACTGGTTTTGTAGGCACGAGAGATGAAAGATGAGAGTGGGGATTGAGGGAGGGTGTCACAGAAAGCAGTTTAGGCCTGGCCCTCAGTCCACTGTGGTTGGCATTGTCCCCTGTGCAGGTAGTCCCAGGCTGTACTTTAAAAGCTAAGCACGGGCAGGAACCAGCAAGGAGTATTCTTCCACAGTTTCTGCTTCAACTTCCCATCCTGACTTCCTTCAGTAATAAACTGTGACTTGGAAGTGAAGCCAAATAAACTCTTTCCTCCCCTAAGTGTTTTTGGGAGGCAGCTATACTCAGCACTATAGCACCAAAGTCCCCTCCCCTAAGTGTTTTTGATTGTGGTGTTTGTTACAGCAACAGAATAAACCTACACAAAAGCTTAAATCTTAAAAAAAAAGTTGATAAAAATGGATCTAGTCAAATTTCAGTAGTCATGAACTAGAAGCAACTCAATGCCCACTAAGAAAACTCACAGAGATCTGCCTCTCTGCCTCCCGAATGCTGGAATTAAAGGCGTGCACCATCACCGCCCGGCTCAGCAAATGCTCTTAACCCCTGAGCAACTATCTCTCCAGCCTGTGAGTTTTGTTTTTAAATGCTGAAATATTTCTATGTAGCTAATTACAAATTACTAAGCCACACTTTGAGCCTTGGTGAGCTTTTCAAAATACAGGAAGGAGAGTGGGACATGGTGACAGGCATCTGCTGAGAGCAAGAGCCTAGAGGCAACTGTCCTGACAAAAGAGCAGAGAAGCTTCTCACCGCAGGCTTCTCAGTGCTTGTCGTCCCCATTTTGTGGGGCCTCAGGGGGGAAACATTACAGATTATATTTACCTAGCTTTGGACCTTTTTCACATACAATTTTTAGATGCAGGCCAAATAAAAGGGTTAATGCAATGCTTGCACCAAACATGAGAGAATAACCTATCAAGAAATAGCTAGTATCCTTGATTTATTCTGTAACTGTAGCATACAAAATTCTGTAGCTATTATCAATTTGACTCTACATTTTGAATTCAACTAGTGTGGTATAATCTTATCTAAGACCAGTAGACTAGAAACCAGGGTTTCTATTGCTGTGACTTAAAAAAACAAAACAAAACAAAAAACTATGACCAAAAGTAACTTGGGGAGGAAGGAATTTATTTCAACTTAAAATTGTAGTCCATCATGAACATAAGCCAAGGCAGGAACTCAGAGCAAGAACCTGAAGCATGGAAGAACACTGTTTACTAGCTTGCTAGTCTGCCTTCTTTCTTATAATTTTTTTTTTTTTTTTTTTTTTGGTTTTTCGAGACAGGGTTTCTCTGTGGCTTTGGAGGCTGTCCTGGAACTCGCTCTATAGACCAGGCTGGCCTCGAACTCACAGAGATCCGCCTGCCTCTGCCTCCCGAGTGCTGGGATTAAAGGCGTACGCCACCAACGCTCGGCCTAATTTTTTTTTCTTGAGACAGGGTTTCTCTGCATAGCCTTGACTGTCCTGGAACTTGCACTGTAGACCAGGCTGGCCTCGAACTCACAGATTCACCTGCCTCTGCTTTCTGAGTGCTGGGATTAAAGGAGTGAACCACCACTGCCTTAAACACTCCAGAACCACCTGCCCGAAGGTGGCACCACCACAATGGCTGGGCCCTCCCACATCAATCACCAACCAAGAATGATACCAATCACCTATATTCTTGCTACAAGCAAACCTTTTATTTTTTTTTCAAGATGGTATTTTTTGTGTAATAGTCCTGGCTGTCCAGGAACTCACTTTGCAGACCAGGTTGGCCTCAAACTCCCAGTGCTGGGATTAAAGGTGTGTTTGACCACTGCCTGGCTCTACAGGCCAAGATTATGGAGTCATTTTCTCAATCAAGTTCACTCTTTCTAGACATGTCTAGGTTTGTATAAGCTTCACAATACCAACCAGGACAATCATCAACCTTAAAAAAACAAACAAAAAGCCGGGCATTGATGGTTTCTCTGGCTTTGGAGGCTGTCCTGGAACTCGCTCTGTAGACCAGGCTGGTCTCGAACTCACAGAGATCCACCTGCCTCTGCCTCCCGAGTGCTGGGATTAAAGGCGTGCTCTACCACCGCCCGGCTGGGGCCTGAGGTTCTTAACTCCTGAACCATTTCTCCAATCTTAGTACTTGCAAGCTTTAATGGAATGCCCTCAAACTAGCTAAGCAGTAGTACATAAAGCTTTTAATGGTAAAGTAAAATTGTTGAAACTATTAAATTAATCATATCTAAAAGTTATAACTCAAAACTACAGCCATAAGAAATTTTATCTAACTTGGCCTGGTGGTCCATACTTAATCCCAGCACAATGGGAAGGAGAGGCAGGTAGATCTCTGCGTTCAAGGCTGGCTTGGTCTACATAATAAGTTCCAGGATACCCAGAGCTATGTAGAAAGACCCTGCCTCAATAAACAAAACAAAATTATATCTACTACACAGACAAAGGCATGAGATGAATCATCCTGTCACACTTAGTTTAAATATTATGTGCAACACTTTCTCTAACCTATTGCCTTAATGTAAGTGGGGAAAAAAGTGATCCATTGTTAAAGCAAAGATAAGCCTAAAACAGAAAAGTAAAATCAAACACTAGTCTGTGTCTGTGTGTGTGTGTGCACGCGTGCGCTCGTGCACTCATGCTACTACTTTCCAGATCTATTGAAATAGCTAGCTTTTAACTAAACACATAGATATGTTTGTTCTTAAAATGTATTTAGTAGGAGTATGCTTTTTCCCTGAAGTGTAAACTGTTTAAAAAACACCCTGGGACCTTTCAGTAGAACTCCACACCAAGTTCACAATCTATACTCTAGAGAACAAAACTGCCGCATAGCAGGAGATCTAAAGCAGAGCATGGTGGCACATGCTTATAATCTCAGCACTCAGAAGGCAGAGACAGGAGGATCACTGCAAGTTCTAAGCCAGGCTCATCTACAAAATGAGTTTCACCAGCAAGGAGCACATTATAAGACCCTATCTCAAAAATCCAAGAGCGCCCCCCCCCCAAATAGAGAAGGAAAGGAGATGTAGTCCTAACTAACAAAGGGAGAACACCAAGTACTCTTTCACCTCTGTGGCCCAACAGTTAAGTAGGCATCCCTATTTTTAAATGCTTACTTCAATTGTCTATCAATCACTTATGCAAATTACACAATTCTAAGTTCTAGAAAAGTAAAATGGGTCACACTTTACTCAACTGAAAAATCCATGGAGTATTTAAAAACAAGAAAGATCAGGGAGAGAGAAAACACTGTTCTTCTGTTAACCAGTCTGTCATATGATTAATCTGAGGAAAAAGAAACACCACCTACCTCGAAGACTGCTATGAGGATTAAGTAAGATATTGGCATGAAAGACTGCACGCTTTAGAGCTCTACAAATATGGGAGAACAATAATAGAAACCACAGGTCCTGATCCGTAACATTCCAAAGAAAGCCGGATGAGACTGAACGCAGTGCTTTGGGATGTTCTCATTTCAAGCAACCAACTCAAATGCCACAGAAGGTAGAAACAGTATTTTAGTAAGTTAGTTTTCTGTTAGGTATTGGCAACTGTTATTTTAAATCTACTTTAGATAATATTTCATTCATTCTAAAACGTATTTAGGAGTATTAGTTAAACAAATTAAAAAGAAAACATGATTATTTTAATTATGAAGAAAAAAAGCTAGGTTAAAAGGTTACTGGAAGTCAAAGAGATCACAAGAGGATAAGTATCAGTGAATTCTAGAAATCAGTGTAAAAGGTCAGTAACTGGAGCACAGCTATGTGAGTGGCATTTTAAAGGGACAACATCAATATACGTGTATTCTCTGAGCCCAGTGCTTTCCGGCTTGCTCAGTATAAGTAGATATGTATGCATAATTGTGTATACATATTCAAATGTTACTTATAAATAATGTGTTTTCCAGGAAGAACACACATAATAAATTTGGATAGATGGAATTATTCAGGGTAATTTTTGATCTTATTAAAAGATACACTAGAAATGCTTTGTGGTATGAACAGCAGAGTATTAAATATTCCTCTTTAATAACAGAGTCTGACACATTGAAAGCAATGTCAAAGTTTTTAGAAGTCAGAATAAACAGCATTTGACAGTGTCCTTTTATATTACCAGGTCTTATGTCTACAGCATCATGCATATGAAAATGCAAACCTTTACCTTCAACATCATCTGAAAAGGTAGACAAAAATAAATAAAAAGCAGATGACAAAGAAAGTTATTTATATCTATCTGTATAAACACAGGAGCAGGTCAAGTAAGGAGCATGGCTTTTGGAAAATGAGATTCCATCATTTAAGTCAAACAGCTGAGGACCATCCAAGACACATGGAATATGCTCTATTTTTAGGACTATGAGGCAGATTTATCACTAAAGGGTTATAAAATATTCCCAAGATAAAGAAGTCTAAATAGAGTTTTGGGGTCATTGCAGAATCACCTCGCAATGAAGCACTAAAGAGAAGGCACTGACAACGCAACTCGAGCATGTTTCTTCATCTCTAGTTTTTAAAAACGTACTCACGTAACTGAAGAAAAAAGTCCCTAGAAAAATTACTGCCCTGTATTCAAAAGTTGTTTTTCCTATTTTATCAGAGACTTTTGAAAGTTGGATTAAAAATAAAGGGCGCTGACACAGGAAGGCGCCATGGCACCTGCCTATAATCCTAGCACCCGGGAAGCCGAAGCACAGACAGGGTGTGCAGGACCGGCTGGGCTACATGGTGAGTGCATGCCTGAACTACACAGTGAAACTGTCCCCCAAAATGCAAGTAAGTAAAACATAAAATCCCAAATACACACAAGAAATAACCCCACACCCAATATCTAAGACATATAGGAGTTCTAAGTCATTTTGTAATAAGTGTGTTGCATAGCAGGGCATGGTTTGGCATACCTTTAATACTAGCACCTGGAATGCAGAGGCAGGAGGATCTCTATGAGTTTGGAATCGACTTGGTCTACAAAGCAAGTTCCAACAACTAGGACTACATAGCGAAACCCTTTGCCTCTTAGAAATTAATAAACTTCTAGCAAGATATCACAGAAAAGTAAACTCTTTGCTGGGCATTGGAGGCGCATGCCCTTAATCCCAGTACTTGGGAGGCAGAGGCAGAAGGATCTCTGTGAGTCTGAGACCAGCCTGGTCTACAAGAGCTAGTTCTAGGACAGCCTCCAAAGCCACAGAGAAACCCTGTCTCAGAAAAAAAAAAAAGTAAACTCTTAAGAAAAAGTATTCTCCATTCTATGGGATCATGACTATTCACCATGTCATTTCAAACACGCATACTACCAGTAGCCTCTGGGGTTAACACCTACATGTTTTTCTGCTGAACTGTTAATAAAGTATGTGCAAGGTCAATATTTATTTACAGTTTTTGTTTTGTCATACATTGGTATAAATGAGAGTTATAAAACACATAAGTATGTCTGTGTCTGCTCTTTCCTCTAAAAAAATCGGAACCCACTCATCTTACTGTGATCAGCAGCTGGCTATGGGAATGTTCTCAGCAGCTCTATGAAATGTTACTCAATGAGTGTCTTTCCACAATTTTCAGAATAAAGCCTTTCACGAAGTAACAAAGTAAACTATAAGCTATCTCACTTTAAGTATCCAAGTATGTTGAAATAAAAAAGAAAAGGAGGGTATACCATACTTTTTCATATCAAAGGGACAACACACACACACACACACACACACACACACAAAACCTTCCTAAATTTAATCAATTGTTGCTCTTTATAAATTAACAAAATCTTAGGAAAAGAAGGGTTTAAATATTAGGAGAGACATTCCCTAACTTGGCTTCTAACCCCTAACAGGCACAAGGGTAATAATACATACAGAGATCACCCAAAGGGGATTATTGAACTCAGTGTGGTTAAGATGCACACTGCCCAATTACAACCCAAAGAGAAAAAGCTTAGGAAAGAAGGGCCTGTAGGGTGGGGGGCCATGTCTGTGACACCAACATTCAGGAGGCAGAGGCAGCAGATTCTTGAAGTCAGCCTGGTCTACATAGTAAATTCTAGGACCACCAGAGCTACACAGTGAGACACTGTCTAGAAAAACAACAATAATATCAAAAATAACCAAAAAACAAATGAGGCGGGGAGAGGTGAGTGAGGTGAAGGAGATTCTACTGAAACGTAGACATTTCAAAGATGGAGGGATGCAGATGAGAGGTGGTGGAGCCTGTAATCCCAATGTTCTGGATGCTGAGGGAGGAGGCTGAGCTTAGGCCAGGCTGCATAAGGAGTCCCTGATTTAAAGACAGAAACCTCACTCCGCCTTGTCACACACTGAGCCTCCATCCTAGCGACACTATTCAAGACTAAGGTTAGTCTTTACTGTGTTGATGCAAAGAGTAACTTAAAAAGAAAACACCTATGAAAATGAACAAGTTTACAAAATAAATATACTCAACTTTAAAGCAAAATTGGCATAACCTAGTTAATTTATATAGGAAGCACAGTAAAATAACTGGAAACTTACCTACTTCTTCCTCTTCATCATTAGATATTATATTATAGAGTGTGTCCAAAGCATAAGCTATTATTTCAGAATCCGAACTGGAAAAAAGAAATTATTATACTTATAGACTGTTGGCTGGATTTAAACTGTTATGGCCAATTTTAGGCAGTTCCTTCATAAGATCAACAAAATATTCATTTCTAATCTATAAAGTTAATCTAAGAAAGTATTAGAAAAAGGGATGTGTAAAGCTGGGCATGGTGGCGCACATCTGTACTCTCAATACTCAGGAGGGAGGGGGAAGGAGGATGGCTGCAAGTCACAGACCAGGCTTGGCTATACAGAGACCTTTCACCATCATCATCAGCATCAGCATCACGTCATCATCATATGAAATTAGAACAATAAGAGACTACATAAAGATTTATTTAGAATTGTAAAAATTGCTGGGCAGTGGTAGCATACACCTTAAATAACAGCACCCAGGAAGCAGAAGGCCAGCCTGGTCTACAGAGTGAGTTCCACGACAGCCAGGGTTACACAGAAAAACCTTGTCTTGAATGCCCTCCCACAAAAAACATAACAAACAACACAAATAACAGGATTGAAAAAAACCAAGAAATCAACTTGCCTAGTTAAAAAATAGTACACACAAGATAGCAATGAAAAATGTATCTTAAAAGAGTATCTGCTGGGTGGTGGTGGTGCACACCTTTAGTTCCAGCACTCTGGAGGCAAAGGCAGGTGGATCTCAGTAAGTTTGAGGCCAGCCTGATCTACAGACTGAGTTCCAGGACAGTCAGGGCTGTTACATAGAGAAACCTTGTCTTAAAAGCAAAAAGCAAAAAATACCCTCCCTCCCAAAAAATGTGACAGAATGATAATTAAACAAATACTAATACAGTACCAAGTAGGAAAACCATTAAATTTAAAAATGGACAGAGCCCAGCACTCGAGAGGCAGAGGCAGGCGGATCTCTGTGAGTTCAAGACCAGCCTGGACTACCAAGTGAGTTCCAGGACAGCCTCCAAAGCCACAGAGAAACCCTGTCTCGAAAAACAAAAAAAAAAAAAAACAAAAAAAAAAAAAATGGACAGAGCCAGGTGGTGGTGGTGCACGCCTTTAGTCCCAGCACTTGGGAGGCAGAAGCAGGTGGATCTCTGTGAGTTCAAGACCAGCATAGCCTTCAATGAGAGTTCCAGGACAGTTTCCAAACCTACAGAGAAACCCTGTCTCAAAAAAAAACAAAATAAAGAAACAAACAAATGAATAAAGGACAGACAAGGAGCTTGGAGAGATGGTCCAGAT
This sequence comes from Mesocricetus auratus, assembly GCF_017639785.1. Taxonomy (NCBI): domain Eukaryota; kingdom Metazoa; phylum Chordata; class Mammalia; order Rodentia; family Cricetidae; genus Mesocricetus; species Mesocricetus auratus. The sequence continues at coordinate 69,019,443 of NW_024429190.1, read as the reverse complement.
GTTAAGATCACTGGCTATTCTTCCAGAGGACTCTAGTTCAATTTCCAACACCACCTACATGGTAGCACCCAACTGTCTATAATTCCAGGGGACTTGATGCCTTCTTCTGACCTCCATGGGCAACAGGAATGCCATGGTGCACAGAAATACATACAGGCAAACATATCCATATCCATAAAAAAGGATAAGTCCATTCAGCAAAACATATATTCATATTATTTATGTGTATGTGTGCATATATATTCTTTAAAACACCATATTTATAAAGTAAACCAAACATTAAAACAGCAAGCCTAAGAGTCACTTAATTTTATGTGCACGTACAGTCATATATATGTAAAATAGCATTATCTGTAGGTAGTCTGACTTTTCTATACTTCATCTTCTCAGAAATTTCTTGCAGTAAATATGTACAATTTATATAATCAAGGAACAAAAGATTTTATAGTTGCTGACAAATTTCAAAATCTGCCAAGAGTTTCCCTCTCACGGAGGATGGTAGCAGCATCCAGAGAAACTAAGAAACAAGAACGTCATAAAGGTCCAAAAGTCAGCACACATGAAAAAGGACAATGAAAACAAAGATGACAACCCAGAAAGGGTTATCAGAGGATGGGAATAATGAACATAATGGGCTTTTATACAAATTATTTAAGGCTCTGTTTTTTCAGAAATTTTGAAGCACACCTTATAAGAGATGATTGAGAACCCTCAAGTACAAGAGACCTTCTTTAACATGACCAAGGACACCCCAAGAAGCTCACAAGGCAGGGCTGGGTCTTCAACTCAGTGGTAGGACATCTGAGTTTAATCCTCAAGCAAACTGGTGCTGCCAAGATGGCTTAGTGGGTAAGAGCATCTCCTATGTAAGCATGAGCACTTGAATTTGAGTCCGCAGCACCCACAAGAAACAGCTATATGGCTGTATGTGCCTGTGACCTCAGTATTAGGACGGGAAATGGGTGGATCCTGGGGCTAATCATTTAAATAATTCCAATGGTAAAAATAAATAAAACACTTCCAATAGAATTTCCTAAAAGGTCTAAGATTTGTACTTGGAAAAAATACAAAATAGTCAGGTGGTATACTTGAGAGGGAGGCAGGTAGATCTCTGAGTTCAAGGCCAGCCTGGTTTACGGAGCAAGCTCTAGGACAGCCAGGGCTATACAGAAAAACCTTACCCTTAAAAAAACCAAGCAACCAACTAATAAATAAATAAATACGAAATTTGGTTTTGTGATATGTAAAATAAGATTGTTTCTAAATTTTAAAAAATTTGGTTTTAGATTTCACACTACATTGAACTGGTGAAACACAATAAGTACATAAGTTACAAAGAAATCAGAGGCATAAAATTTAAAAGGTAGTAGTAGTTTCAGAAACTACTCTGATGAGCCACCCCTTACATGGAGGCAACTTATGTACTCACCTCTGACAACTATAATCTATGTGAGTCTGAGAGTAAGTGAGTATAGATATAGGCTTTCTCCTTGCTCCTTTGGATCACAGGCTCAGAATGATTCCAGAACTGCCATCTATCATCAGTGTACTCAAGCAGGCTTAAGGAAGCAACATGGAGGAGTGCTGGAGCCTCTTAGCAGCTGCCATGTGACTGACCCTCCAGCACGTCAGGCTTGAGCTGACTGCAGTCTCCGCTGATACTTTTACTACAGCTTAAAGAGGCCTACTTAACTAAGCCAGCCCTCAATCCCCAAGCACAGAAACTGCGAAGCAATAAATTGCTTCTCTGGTTACTAAATTTTAAAGTACTTTTTCATATTTTGCAACACAGCAAAAAGCTAGGAAAATGACTTAAGTGATAGACTACTGAGTATTGAAAACATGATTGTTGTTTTGCTTTGGCTGAGAGGGATGAATTCAGCAGGGATCTTTTAGTTTTTGACTCAATGGAAGCGCACTACTGATTGGGATTAATCACAAGAAAAGATAGCTAAAGACGGCAGAGACAGGCCAGGAGTGGGGGAACCCCCTGGGATCTGTACCCGTCTCCTCCCTGACAATGCAGCAAACCACCATGTCACACTTTCATCTGGGTGTTGGGGATCAGAACTCAGACTCTTGGGCTTGTACAGCAAACACTTGTCTCCCCAGCTGATTCTGAATTTGAGGCCCTATGTAGATCTCAGTGGGGTTCTCAGTGTGACAAGCAGCTAAAACTTGACAGACATATTATCAGAAGTAAGATATAAAAACTATCTATGCACAGGTAACTAAAACAGTAAGTAAGGTAAGAAACAAGCTGAGTTATTGCTCTCTACAGACACACCAGATTTAACACCAGACTCTTACTTGTGCATTTACTGTCTTAAGGGGGAAAGTCTATTTAATCTGCAAACTGTAACATATATTTTTTTCAAATGAGTATCAGTACATCCATTTACCCAATACAAATCAAAATCTCAAAGTCATTATAATTAAGTTACATCATTACCCCGCCTTTTTTTCCAAGACAGGATCCCATGTAGCCCAGAGTGGCCTAGAATTTGCTAGGAAGCTAAAGATGACTTTAAACCCTGACCCTCCTGCCTGGACCTCTCATGTGCTTTGATTGCATATGTGCACTACCACATCTGGTTATTCTATCCCACGTTTATGTCTCAGCTAATGCTTAGCACAGTGGCTTGTACACAGTATCCAATAAATGTATACTGAAATGTCAACTAAGAGTAAAAATGCAATAGACTTAATGCTACTGTCTTCTGAAATGATTATGGTAACTCTAGAACAAATTAAAAGTTAAAAAAATTAGAAGGAAAAATCAGTACATGAAACTTACCGATCCATTTGTAAAACATGGATAAGATGTTCCATAGCTTGGATTCCCACTTCCAAGCGGTATTTCTACACAAAACAGGAAAGTGTCATTACTAATTATTACTAATGCTCAAATGGAAAAACAATACAATAGTAATTGGGGCTATAGAGATGGCTCAGTGGTTAAGGACACTGGGTGCTCTTCCAGAGGACCTGTTTGAATCCCAGCACCACCCACACAGCAGCTCACAACTTTCTGCAACTCCACTGCCCTCTTCTGGCCTCTGCTAGCACTACACATACAAGTGGTGCAGACATACCTGCAGACAAAACACCTATGGCGCCGGGTGTTTAAAGAAGCAATCATTTAGAGCTACAAACCTTAGACAATGATTTCAGTGCACGCACAGCATTTCTTCGGTCATCCAGTAAAGTTGATGAAGCTACTCGGTCACAGAGCTTCTGAATCTATCAATGAAAAAGAAAACAGCATTATAAGAAAAAAAGAAACCATCAAGTTTTGTACTCCCAAACTTATACCAGTTAAATCTGGAGAAAAGCAGCAAGTGGTTTTCCCCAGGTCTATTTATTTAGGTGATATTACTGAATTACAGATTCTCCCCACGCCCCCAGAGACTTGGAAAGTGGGAAGGGGCAAGTGAGAAGGCAAATAAATAAGTCAAAGCCAATGAGGAATTGAGAGAAGTCACCAGTAGGATCAGAACTTTGTAGGATGCTTGTCAGGATGATTTTAATGGAGGTCAAATCCAGCAGGTGAGGATACAACTTACTAACATGTCATTGTGCCATCTCTACAGTGCAGCTATGCACTGGACTAAGAAAATACAAAATGTAGACATAAAGTTTTAAACTTTTATAGTTTTTTATTATTAGCCAGGCGTTGGTGTCGAATGCCTTTAATCCCAGCACTTGGGAGGCAGAGATAGGCAGATCTCTATGAGTTCAAAGTCAGCCTGGTCTACAGAGTGAGCTCCAGGACAGGCTTTAAAGCAATACAGAGAAACCCTGTCTCAAAAAACAAAACAAAACAAAAAACCACCAAACAAACCCCCAAAAAAGTTTTTATTTTAAAGTTCTAAGTGTCTCAAAATCTTTAAAGATAGAATATTTCTATTTTAAATAATTTGCAGGAATTAACATTCAAACTGAACTTAAAAATAAATATCAGAACACTAGATACAACAGAAAAACACTGAACAAATGTCTATGAACTGAGGAAAAGTCAAATACATTGTGGCATATTATTGATGGACCCAGTTGTAGCTATGCAAAAGACTTAACTGCGCTGACATTAAAAAAAAAGAGTATCATACAATAAAAACAAGCCATAGAAGTATAGGAAAATGAGCCTCCAGAAGCAAAAGTGTATATGTAAAATAATATTTAATTTGTATGTATGCATGTGTGTACACTGACATGATGTCCAGGTGTGTGTGTGTGTGTGTGTGTGTGAGTGTGTGTACATGCTCTCGAAAGTCAGAGGATATGATCTGTGGGAAACCATTCTCTTCTTCCACCCTGTGGGTCTGAGGAATTGAACTTATGTCTTCAGGGATGACGGCAAGTGTTTTTACCAATGGCACCATCCTACCTGCCCACAATGTGTATTTTTTAAATTGTACTGAAAAGTGAGATCCTCAATATGATAAATATTCCATCTAAAAGCCCCAAACCTGAAAGAAATGTATCACTGTAGAACCATAGAACTTCTAGAGAATGCAGAGCAGACAACCCTTGCAGCCATCAACTAATAAAGGAAGGTTCAGATGTATATTAAGAGCACTTGTGTTACCTCTGCTATTTAAGACAGTTTAACAGAGTGGTGGTGGTGGAGGCGGCGGCAGCGCACTCATGCCATAATCCCAGGGCTGGGGAGGCAGAGGCAGGAGGATCACTGTGAGTTTGAGGCCAGACACTACAAAGTGAGTTCTGGGACAGCCAGGGATGCTACATAGAGAAACCATATTGAAAAAACAGAAACAAAACAAACAAACAAACAAGACACTGTTAAACAGAGAATAAGATGGTAAACTCTAGATACAAAACCCTGAAAAGATCTGATAAAGAACTAGTGTTAAAACTATTCTTTCTAGCTTAGTCCTTTATTAGAGGTTGATAAGGCCAGCTGTGGTGGCAATGCTTTTAATTCCAATACTTGGAAGGCAGACACAGGAAGATCTCGGTGAATTTGAGGCCAGTCTACATAGAGAGTTCTAGGCTGCTAGGACTACCTAGTGTGATCCTGTCTAAAAACAAACAAACAAACAAAACTTGGTATTCACTCCTTAATGACAGTATTTCGACAATTCTATAAATGAGGTGTCGGTATATCACTCAAATGCTCACACTTTCTGTATCTAAATGCTGCTTAAATACAGTGTTACATTTAGAAACCACTCCTTACTTAACCTGTAATTACTATCATAATAGTTTTAATGAGTCTTCAAAATGAAAATACAATTTTCTCGTGGTTAAATAGCTGGCTTCCTTTTTTTTTCTACTATAAATTTAGAAAACAACTTATTTATTTCTTAAAAAAAATGAAGCTTGTGATTCTGTTTAAGAATGTAAGCCAAAAAGCACATGCCTGGGTAGTACTGCAGTCCCTCCCTCGGGTGCTATGTCTTTCCTCAGCTTTGTGGGTTTTTTACACCTTGTTTTGTTTTTGCAGAGGTAGCTAACTGTGAATACGTTAAGAATTATGTCTGGGCATTTTCTGTCATTTCTCAGTCCAAGACATCCAGTAGTAAGATTCTTGATGTAGAAAATGTCTCTTTTGAAGTACTTAGCTCTAGTGCCTGTGGACCATTTCCGGTTGGGCTGCAGCAAATACGAACTTTCATAACAGCCCTTTGTGGTAGCTTTCGGTAACCCAGCACTTAGGAGTGGAGGCAGCAGGATCAGGAGTTTGAGGTCATTATTTCAGGCTACAAAGTGAGTTCAGCAAGGCTAGCCTGAGCTACATGAGAACATGTGGATGCTGGAGGAGAAACAGCTTCAGGAACACAGGAGGTTGTGTTTACAATGCTAGTATTTAGTTTTTGCTGTTTGATTCTACTTGAGACCTGAGCAAGCTAACATTTGAACACAGAGCCTTTGCAACTCCTAGTTTGCTGTTGGATACCTTATGACATCCTCCTCGTATTCAGGATTTGACTGTGGCTTCTTAGTGACCTTCCCAGAAAGAAGTGTCACGATGCCACAACTGCAGCCAAATGAAAGAAAACACATCACCATACCCAAATCCTATAAAGTTTGGGCCATTTCCATTCAAACACATGCCTACATTTTTCATTTGTGTAGCATTAAATGTGCTTAATTTCTACTTAGAGTTTGTAACTCAAAAACTGTCACTCCCAAGTGTTTCTCGGTGCTGTGTAATTGCGCTCAGCTGCTCGGCTTTTAGCTGTGATTAAAACTCTGTGTATGGGTCTGGCTGTCCACACCGAACACTTGGAGACTCCCTAGAAAAATGGTATCAAGTGTGACCACATTCCAAACAGCAAATTATAACTTCAAGGTCACTTTCTTAAAATGAAACTCTGTGTTCTTCGTTCCTCTTTCAACTTGTCTCAGCCTAGAATTTGAACTTGATGATCATGAATCTTCGCCAGTTCACATTAGTATAGTCCTGGAGGTGACGGCCAAGTACAGTTCAGGGCTCTAAGGAGCAAAGTTCCCTGTTGCCTACTAGCTTGCTTGTACTTCTACTGGACAAAGAAACTTCTTTCTCCTTCAAGCCTGTCTACTAGCTCTGTTTACAGAGCAGACACTGTCTATGGGTGCCACAAACCTAGGCTCTGGTAAAGCGCATACATGCCCAGAGCAAATCCTTAGCACACTTGTGTACACACACACACACACACACACACACACATACACACACACACACACACACACACACAGCGCTGGTCTAGAAATAAATATTTGTAAGATGTTTGGGGCAAACCATCATTCTCACTGATTAGTGACCAGTAATAATAAAATCTCCAATATCTATTATTACATATTTTAAAAGGCAAGTCTCAGAGAAATTGTTTCATTTTTGAAAAGATATCCCTTTGTAGATACATATTTATTGGGGAGAAGAAAAAGGAGAGATTATTCCTGGTGATGGGAAATGACATAAGACGTCAATTATAGATTATATATTGATTTTAATTATGACAAGATTTATTTTTATTTCAATATCCAAAGATGAAAAAAAAGGAATCTATGAGATCCTGCTTTTATTCTGTGTATCAGTCCTAACACTGATGGTTAGCTTCTCGTATTCATCTGCTTAACTGTCCCTGGTATGTCAGTTACATTCTAGCTAGTCACCACAGACAGAATTTGTGTGCATCCTCATATATTCCTCTGAAGGGAAACATAGGGTAGCTTCCTGAGTCACTGGTCTTATTTTTGCCATACCAACCAACATAAAACCTTGTTTTTAGCCAGGTGTGGTGAGACTTTTCTAATCTCAGGACTCAGGAGGCAGAAGCAGGTGAGTTCAAGGCCAGGCAGGGCTATAGAGTAAGATCTTGTTTAAAAGAAAAAACAAAATTTCTCAAATCACAAACAACCCCTTTGTTTTATGTTTATTTCTCTTTAAAGATGCTTTATTTAAAACATATCTTTATGGGGAAGAAGAGATGACTCAGAGGTTAAGAGCACTGACTGGTCTTCCAAAGGTCCTGAGTTCAATTCCCAGCAACCACATGGTGGCTCACAACCATCTGGTACCCTCTTCTGGCCTGCAGACACACATGCAGGCAGAATACTGTGTATGTGATACATAAATAGATCTTTTAAAAAGTTTAAAAAATAGCGGGGTGGTAGTAAAGCATGCCTTTAATCCCAGCACTTGGGAGGCAGAGGTAGGCAGATCTCTGTGAGTTCAAGGTGTAGCTCCAAAGCTACACACAGAAAAACCCCGTCTCAAAAAACCAACCGGAAAAAAAAAAAGTAAATAAAACATCTTTATTCAAGAATATTGAACTCAAGGCCAACAGTGCATTATTCTGAATGGAATTATTTAATCTAGGCTTTCTTTTAAGACACTTTCTAACCTCCCTGTGCCTAGGAAAATCACTCATCACTCAGCGGGGCAGTTTGTTACAGAGTAATTATCAACAGCAAATGTAAACGTACAAAAATGTAATACTACACAGAGCACTGAAAGGATTTTGTTTACATTGAGGAGAAACCAGGGTTGGGTGGTTTTACTTGACCTCAGCTGGATGTGGAATCTGGGGCTCTGCACGGTCCTCAAATAAGCAGGAAAGTACTGCAATTATTGATTTTGGGCTTCAAACATGTTTTGGTGAGTTTGCAAATAAAGGAACTGATAAGGATGCAATGTGCCTAAAGTACAGTTCTAAGTCCACTTCATTATCTATGAAGTAGAAGGATCTAAGCAAGGTACACATTTTTTTCAAGACAGGGTGTGGATGGGGGAAGTCCTTCTGTGTGTTTGTCTTATTGGTTGACAAATAAAGCAGTGCTGGCAATAGGGAAGCAAGACAGGCGGGACTAAGAGTTGAGGAGGAGTCTGGGAACTATAGTCAAGAGTAGAGTCCCCGTGTGATCCCAGGAAGAGAGGATGTGTCAGGATGGTGTCCTCAGAAAGATAAGTCCTTATAGAAATATATATATTAGTATTATGGGTTAATACTTAAGACAGAACTAGCCTACGAGAAGCCCTGGACACTGGCCGGCAGCACTGTAACTAATAAGAGTCTCCATGTGTTATTTTGGGAGCGAAAGTGGCAATGGGACCCCAGGCAAGAATTCCCTAACAGGGTGTTTCTGTATTGCTTTGGAGGTTGTCCTAGAATCACTTGATAGACCAGGCTGTCCTCGAACTCACTGAGATCCACCTGCCTCCGCCTCCCAGGTGCTGGGATTAAAGGAGCGCACTACCACTGCACCCGACACAAGATGAACTCTTCGTATTACTTAGTAGTGCTGGTTGAAGGTGGCACATGCCTTTAATCCCAGCATTTGAAAGGCAGAGGCAGGTGGATCTCTGTGAGTTTGAGGCCAGCCTGGTCTGCAAAGTGAGTTCCAGGACAGCCAGGACTTACACAGAGAAACACCCTGTCTCAAAAAACAAAAACAAAACAAAAAAAGATTACTTAGTGTTTAAAATTTGAAGACGTGAAAAATAGTCCATTTCAACTTAAGGAATAACAGCATATTTAGTATCTGACTTGTATTATGTGAAATAATTTTAAGCTATCTTTTAAAAATTAAAAAATTTCGGGCTGGAGAGATGACTCAGAGGTTAAGAGCACTGCCTGCTCTTCCAGAGGCCCTGAGTTCAATTCCCAGCAACCACTTGGTGGCTCACAACCACCTATAATGAGATCTGGTGCCCTCTCTAGTGTACAAGCAGAACACTGTATACATGATAAATAAATAAATCTTTAAAAAATTTTTAAAATTTCATATGAAAGTCCACATTTCTACCTTTCCTTGAAAAACACTATCCTGGTGGTAGTTAACATTTTATTTTATGCAATGTAAGAGACATTTTTATTTAGGGGTGTATGTGTATGTGTGTGTGTGCCTGTGTCACAGCACACATGTGGAAACCAGGGACAACTTGTGGGATCTAATTCTCAGACTGTCAGGTTCTTTAGCTGATTATGTACCTATGGAACTGACCCAGAAACAATCCATTGAAGGCTCACTATTTTCTTTCTTTTAAAAAGATTTACTTACTTCTATTTTATGTGCTTGAGTGCTTTGCCTGCATGTATCATGTATATATGCTTGGTGTCCTCAGAGGCCAGAATCCTCTGTTGGATTCCTAGAAAGGGGAGAGTTACAGAGAGTTGTGAGCTGCCATGTGGGTGCTGGCAACTGATCCCAGGTCCAATGAAAGAGAAGCAAGTACTGCTGGGTGTTGGTGGCGCACGTCCTTAATCCCAGCACTCGGGAGGCAGAGGCAGGTGAATCTCTGAGAGTTCGAGACCACCCCAGTCTACAAGAGCTAGTTCCAGGACAGCCTCCAAAGCCACAGAGAAACCCTGTCTTATAAAATGAGAAGCAAGTACTTTCGGCCACTGTCTCTCCAGTTACACTTTTAGTTTAATGTTACTCCAAGTGTGTTGGTCAGAGCACAAGCTGCAAGAGTCAGCCCTCTCCTTCTGCCTTGTCACTGGAATAACAATACTAACCACCAATCTAAGATATATCCTGACTTCAGAGATGTATAAATGCCAACCTGTATTTTAACATTAGTAAAATATGGTGTGGTGGATAGTTTCAGGACAACTAAACAACCTAAAGTCATGTGAGAAGAAGGGAACCTTAATTAAGAAAATGCCCCCTTAAGATCCTGCTGCAGGCAAACCTGTAGGGCATTTTCTTAATTAGTGATTGACGAGCGAGGACCCTACGCACTGTGGTGGTATCACCCCTGGGCTGGTGGTCCTTTGGTTCTGTAAGAAAGCAGGCTGAACAAGCCACGGGGAGTAAGCCTGTAAAGCAGCACCCCTCTGTGGCCTCTGGATCAGCTCCTGCCTCCAGTTCCTACCCTGCCTGAGTTCCTGTCCTGGCTTCCTTTAGTGACTAGATGCAGAAGTAAAGCCAAATAAACCTCTCCTCCCCAGTTTGCTTTGGTCACGGTGTTTCATAGAAACAATAGAAACTAAGACACATGGCAAACGCAGCATTTACATGCTCGATGGGTCCTAAAGTGCTTTCTTCTCTAAAACTTGTCTAAGCTTCATAAAGTCCCAATGAGACTGCCACCATTCCACATCTACCTTTTAGAGACAAAGGCATGGGCACAGCAGTTAGAAACAGAACACAGAGTGGTGGGACAGGAGGAAAGCAAAGCTTGCAGACTACTTTCAGGACATTTCTGGCTACTGCTGAGTGCCAATGCCTGGAGCGGTTGCCAGGGCCTCATGTCAGGTCTCTGGGCTCCCCTCTGCCTTGCCTGCCCCACTGATGCTCTCACCTGGACTGAAGGTTTGTAACCCTCACACTAAAGAACAAAATACTGCACAAGGGTAAAACCACCAAAAAGAGGTTTAAACACAAAAACCAGATGAAAAGATTTATACTTAGTTAGTAACAGGTTCATCTCTGGAACGAGAACTATAAATGCAGAGGATAGCCAAAAAGAACCGACTGGTAATGCTTGTATATGCACACACACAACCAAGGTGTGGTGGCACACATCTGTAATTCCAGCCACTCCGGATGCTGCGAGCCAAGAGGACTGTGAGTTAAAAGCATCTGGGCTACAGAGCGAAGCCTCCACCTCTAAAACAGAAGTCTCATCACTAAAGCATTTAAATCATCATGGAACTCACAAGGTGATTATCAGAATGCCTTTTTGTTAATAATTGCCACTTGAGATTCACAGCTCCATTTAGCAAGTAAAACTGAAATAAATAACCCCATTAACAGGCAAATGGGATATGCTCAGTACTGTAACTGAATGACCTGCTTATTAAAACTAAGAGGAAGCTGATAATGTCACCTATTAATACACAAAAGAGATCCTGCCCAAAAAGCAATGGGAAGTGTTGTGAATAGGAAAGAAAAATGAAGGACATGAAATGAAAGGCTGGTCTGGAAAGATGGTTCAGTGAGGAAAGGGGCTTGCCTTACAAACTGACAAAAAATGCCCCCCCTCCCCCCACATTAAATAAAGTTTAAAAAAACCAGAAAATGAAGACTTATCAAACGAAAAAGAGAGGACAGGGCCACAATTAACTTATATTTGCAGGACAGTGACGTCAGAGACCGAGCACTTGTTGCTCTTGCAGAGGTCCCAGCACCCACATGGTGATCTACAACAATCTGTAACTCTGGGTGCAGGAGCCCTATCACCCTCTTTTGGGCTTCTCGGGCACCAGGCACACGAGGAGCACAAACATACATCCTGGCAAAACATTCTCATACGCTGGGCGGTGTAGAGCACGCCTTTAATCCCAGCACTCGGGAGGCAGAGGCAGGCGGATCTCTGTGAGTTCGAGGCCAGCCTGGTCTACAAAGCGAGTTCCAGGACAGCCTCCAAAACAATATGGAGAAACCCTGTCTCGGAAAAAAAAAACATTCTCATACATATAAAAGCAAGATAAATAAATATTAAAGAATATTTTTTAAAGAACCCTCTACAGGGGGCTGGAGAGATGGCTCAGAGGTTAAGAGCACTGACTGCTCTTCCAGGGGTCCTGAGTTCAATTCCCAGCAACCACATGATGGCTCACAACCATCTACAATTCAATTTGGTGTCCTTTTCTGGTGTGTAGGCAGAACACTGTATATGTGATAAATAAATAAGTCTTTAAAAAAAAAAAGAACCCTCTACATTCAAAAACTTAACAAGGACTTGTTCAACATCTACTACCAACTTAATTTAATGTTCTAACCTTGCTTTCTGTGAGTTTAAAACCCTGTTGTACCTTCCTAAAAAAGAATTCCCAAGGAAGACCCTCCTTGGTAGGCCTAAAATAACTCATGTGAACGCACAGTTAACTCACTCATAATGTATTAATAGTATAAAAATGTTACTGTTAATCGACTACAGGCAAGAACAGAGATTTGTTTCCAATGCAGATCTGTAACTCTGAAGATGAGAAAAGTGAAAAAGCACAGGTCAGTTTATCTTCGGAAGACCTCAACCCTGACACAGCCCGAGTCTACTACAACCGAATCTCAATCCGCCAAGATACGGCACTGCTTTATCTGCTGTCCACGCTTTCCCTATGAATGAACTATTTCTAAAAAGAAAACCTTTCCACAAGACTACCGTGAAATTTGTCTACCAAACAGTGTGCCATAAATACCAGCATCTTCAAATCTAACACTACAGGGGCTGGAGAGATGGCTCAATGGTTAAGAGCGCTAGATGCTCTTTTCCAGAAGATCCAGGTTTGATTCCCAGCACCAACATGGAAGTTCGTAACTGTCTGTAACTGCAGTTCTAGGGGATCCAATGCCCTCTATGATTTCCTCAGACACCAGGCACACACATTACGATGTGCTCAGTCACACTCAGAAAATGTGCTTCATCAACCCAAACTGTGAACTAAAGACCTGAGTGTGTGTGTGTGTGGTATGCTGTGTGTGATAAGAGGGTGTGCTCACACTACGTTGTGCGTACAGAGAGGTCAGAGGACAACTGTCAGGCTGGTTCTCTTCACCTTTTTGTGGGTTCTGGGGATGGAAGGCTGGCAGGTTTGCATGGCAAGTGATTTACCTGCTGAGTCACTGGTCCGTACAAACCGTACATTTAAAATCTGTTTCTCACTTAAAAGAATGTACACCTGTGTCTAGCTGCTACCTTTCTGCTTGCTGAGCCAGTTCATCACCAACCCCAAAAAGACACCTACAGCAGAACAGTCACACTTAGCTTTCTTCTGTCAGCCACTTCGTGCTTGAAAACAAAGCATTCCTACGATTTATCATCAAATATATCCATATTTCTTATAAGGTTCCAAGAAGTCACCTTTTAAAATGAGTACCAGTTGAACAGGAGACGTAAAACTAAGAACACGTGAGCATTCACAAGAATGTGTGGGCCTACTATGTTTATTAGCACTGGGCAAAGCCAAGGTGAAAGAGGTTCAGTCATCAGACATCAATGTCTTTCTCTACCTTGAGGAACAAAAGAAGAACCATATTAAAAGGTATTAGACTTTAAAATTCAAAGTGTCATGTGGGTGGAATTCAAGATTAAAAATGCCCCCATGTCACAAACTTGCTGAGGATCCTGTGGCACTAACACAGATCTTTACTGCTTGGCTGACTCTGAAGAAAATCTAACACAAGTCCACTCTTACTGAGGCTAGGCACGGCGCAGCACCACCAATAGTACACTTCTCCCACATTCAGAAGACACTAAGCATGGGCTGGCTGTATCTTACTCCCAGGGCCAATTTCTAGGACCCAAACAACCACCACTCCCCTACACCCACAAGAAAGGAAGAAAAAAGGCAGGAAAATAGTTAACCAGCAGAACATTAGAAAAATCTCCAAGTCTGACACAAGAGACTTCAATAGTTCAACAACTGTGGTCCCTAAAAGAATAAAATGGCATTTATTTCGTTAAACCTAATATTTGTAAGTTGCTCTGACTGTTATACCTGTGGTTTATTTGAAATATAACTCTAATTTAAAAAATGTTCAGGGAGGGGGGATTGGGAATTAGTTGAGTGAAATGTCTGAAAAACAATTTTATAGTGCATATATTACTAGGAAAAAAAAAAACCTTGCCATACAACTGATCCTTGAACCAAAAAGACACTTTAAAGGATAATAATACACGTGATAAGAAAGCAGAGGGGCCGGGCGTTGATGGCGCACACCTTTAATCCCAGCACTCGGGAGGCAGAGGCAGGTGGATCTCTGTGAGTTCGAGGCCAGCCTGGACTACAAAGTGAGTTCCAGGACAGCCTCCAAAGCCACAGAGAAACCCTGTCACAATGGTTGTTCTATGATGAAAAAGATTATTTGCAGTCTTTTGGGCAAGAAATTAGGGGTGCATCCTAGAGAAAACAATTAATGACAGTTCTGAGGAACAAGCTATGAAAAAGCAGGATGGAGAACCATTCTGGAGAAGACACAATTCAATTTTGCAGAGATGGAAGAACCTACATAATAGTAGATGGTGACATAGAAGTCAAAGGTTCAAAGCCCTTGTAAGCAAACATCTAGGCCAAATCAAATACCGCAATTAAAGCATCTAATACTACACGGTGCACTCCACTGATGCTCTATAAATCCTAAATTAATCACCCATGGGTCCTTGCCGTACTTCCTTATAGAATCAGAACTGGTTTTGATCACAGTGTAACTCCGTAAACTCACTCTCCTTAGAAAAGCAAACCACTTTTTCAGTTTTGAGCGCACATGAAGTTGAGCTGTCACAAGGACTGTCACTTTCTTTTCAGTTTATGTATTCATCATAGTGACACTGGGGTATCATTCAGAAATGATGAAAAAACTATGCTGTTGATCTATGCACAGTGAATCCAAGTGTTCCAGTCCCAGATCTACAATGGTGACCGTAAAATGGGGAAGCCTGACCTACATAGATGATCCTGAAGGAGCCTTCCAGCTTTAAATTCCTATACTCTCAATCACCTTTTCCAGGAGGTCACTGTGACAAGGCCATAAGACTGAGCATCGACTGAGATCCATACTTTCTAGTTCTCACTCAAAAACTCATTACATCCCTAGCCAGCACTTCATTCATGTTACCTAGAAAATGTCAGCATTCCCTCAACTGTCCAAGTCAATCAAGAGGGGAAGCCCGAATTCAAATCAGGGTCTAACTTCAATTTGAGGCACACAAATACCCGTCAAAATATAGAAAGGCTAGAGATGGGCTGTGACTATGGTAATCTAAAGAGTCCCTGGTTTTCTAGTAACAGTAGTCTTGTTGCCATGTGGGATGACAAGTGAAGTCAAATATTGGGGGAGGATGGAAAAGGGAAGAGGAGATTGTATTTTCAAACGCAGCAAACAGACCTGACAGTTTTCTAACCTAGTGTCGAGTCTGGCTTGCTGGCAGAACGCTTGCCTTATATGTGGTAGGCCCTGGATTCAATCCTCAGAACTCCTCAGTCCTCCCCAGAAGTACTAACATTTGCATTATGTAAATTTCCAAAATCACCAGGTAAGAACTAAATAAAAGAATCAGCAACAAAGTCTAGGCTTAGCAGAAGGCTTAGGTTCCACTGTAGTAGAATTCTAGCTCTAAGACTGGTCAAGTTACTTTAATTCTCTCTTCATTAGTAAAGACCCTATCCTATCTTTCAGGGGACCTTATAATCCCTCTGGATCCCCCAAACAAAGGTATGACAGCTATCCAAAGCTTATAGTTAGAATGTCACACGCGATCATTTTCTGTGTATCTAAACTTATTCTCAAATCAGGTTTCTGTTTTTAAATGCCATTTACAGTAGTTTGCAGTCGACTCTACGCAAACTTCAGTAAGTGTATTCCAAACATAAAATCAAACACTGGCTTTCCGTGCCTTAATAATTTTTTTAAAGAATGCTACAAATTGTGTCACCAGGAGAGCAGAAACGTCCCTAGAGTGATTAGAACGCAGATCACCACAGCGTGCAAGTATTGCCATATGACACAACTGGGTGAGCCTGAACAGAGAGGGGTCTGAACCGCCAACCCTAGGGCAAAACACCCGCCCTTACAGCTGATGGGGCAGGAGCAGGTGGCTCTGTGCCCCAAGAAGTTCGTTTTATTCTTAGCCACACGCCCTCGCCAACAGCTGGGTTCTAACCTCCGTCCAGCCCTGCGGAGCCGGGTTTCAGCCGGCACCGAGGCCGGCCGGCAGGTTACAGGGAAGGAGGGAGGGGCCGCGGCGGTCCGTGGGCGAGCCGGGTCCCCGAAGCCCTCCTGTCACCGCGGCCCCGGGCTGCACCGCCGCGTGGGGAGCTCGCGCGTCCGAGCAGGGAGTGGGAGGCGACGGGAGCGGCGTGGACGCCCGGTTCTCGGCCAGCCCGGCCCCAGCCCGGCCCCGGCGCTGCGCTCACCGTCTCGGCTTCTGTGTGCTGGGGTCCGGCACTCTGGCCCCCCATCACCCCGCGGAGGAAATTCATCTCGTCGCTCGGCCGCCGGCTTCACCAGCCCCTCAGACACAGAAAACACGACCGCCCCCGGCCCCCGAAGGGCCTGGCCCCCCGAGTCGGCGCTCCGCACTCCCCGGCCTCGGCCACCGCCACCGCCTCCTACTCAGCAGCCGCTCGGGCCCCCCGAGCCCGGAAACAACCACCGCCACCAGCCGCGATGCGCATGCTCGGGGACGTGGCGTTACGTGGCGGCTCGAAGGGCGAAGGCGAAAGGGGAGAGGAGGGAGCCCGGCTCCGTAGGCCACGCCCACCGCGGCCTCCTCCCCTCCGGACACGCCCCCTCCTCCGCCCTGCGCTGCTCGCTGCTGCTGGCCGCGGTCACCCACGTGGTCGCAGCCCAGCCCAGTAGGCTCGGGAGGATCTGATTAGACTGCGCGCTTCGGCTGCTAGGTGTTTTGTCGCCGAGCGGGACGGACTGCGAGCTGTCAAATCTGAGGGCTTGTTTTGTCGAGTCGAAAGTGAAATTTTCCTTTGGCCAACGTGACAGGTAAGGGAGGGAGATCCGGGCCCCTGGGAGGATTCCTTTGCTTCTTTTGGTTAAGCGGTACGAGCGATGTGGCCTTTTGATCCTCGTAAATTGCATTTCTTCACAGGGCTTTGTTTGGTGGTAACGGGGTGCTGGAGACCCCTCATTCCACTACCACTGGAGGGCGCGTTTCTGAATTCTTGCTCCTCAGCCCTACTAAAAGGAATCCCTAGGTCTCACCAGGTACTCCGCTCATTTTCAAGTATGAGAAGGAACCCCCACCGAACCCTGCGTTTACCTCAGTCTAGTAAGAAATTAGAAATAAATTGTTCCAGAGTGTCAGTTTGGTAGCCAGTAGCATAATCCCTCTCCCCCATTAACTCTCTGCATTTTCAGTGTTTTTAACATGCCAAAATGTCATTTTCCCAGATCGGTATACTTGTTCTTTCCAAATGAGGCTTCCAGGTACACATGCTTCTGGAATAGTCTTGTAAATGCTTGACACCGGAAGGCAGCCTAGTGAGCCAACTGACTCATGCATCTCTTGGTTTCAATTCCCCGTAGGTCTCAGATGTGACGTTTAAGACTGAACTCGCCTTTCCCAGCCTCCCTCAAAAAAAAAAAATACTCTGCTTGTTGCTATTTCTTATATTCTCATTTCTCACTGAGATTACAGCAAGTAGTTTGTCTTCATTCATCCTTGGCTTCCCTCACTCCGCCCTTGGGTGAGCCCAAGAAGAAATATGTCAGTTGTCTTATTAAAATCCTCCAGTGCTTCCCCAGTCTCTGTAATGAAATCCAAACTCCTTAGTTTGGGAAATATACCTGCTAGGATTACAGCTCCTGTCTCCCTCACTTACTCAACATTTTTCTCTTGCCTCGGGTTCGGTGCTCCCTTTCCCTCCTCCTGAGGCAGAGTCATGCTAGTTCCTTAAGCCTCGACTCCAGCATCTCAGGAGAGTTCCTTGAAATCAAGATGCACATCTGTGTGCGGTCACTTTGCAGGACCGACCAACAGGACTGTCTGTATACTAGTTGCTTACAGTTGTTTAACGATCATAAAGTATGCTTTGGTGAATATGTGAGGAAATTGTTGAATGGATCTGTATGACTAATATGCCAAAGGAGAAGGCCTATTCTGCCTGTGAATTACAGAACATACACCATAAAGGCTATGGTAAGGGTTCATTTTAGTCCCAGGTCTTAATCCTGGACACAGGGCATGGCGGGATACTGCTTCCAGAAGTACTGTGAGCCGAGTATTGTCCTCTGTTTGACATTTTGCTTTAGACATTTTCCATGGAGGCATTTTGTTGCAGCCTAAAAAAAGTAACCATTAAATTCTCAGCAGTCACCCATAAACCCTGTGAAGAACCTTTCCTAACAGTCTCCCCTTTCCCTGAGCCTGACCTTGACTCTTCAGGCTCAAGCCTTACTTTGTCCTACCCTAAGGGAGAAGGCTCTGATATGATTGGAAGGGGCGTTTCTTTCTGTTATTTGGTAATGGACACACAGGACCTTGACATTTTAACAAAATTGTTGTAAGGGACAAGCCTTGTTAAAATATCTTGTTTTAAACTGTGGTGGACAGAGTTGTCACCACTTAGAATGTTTCCTATCATTTGACCTGTTTTATTTCCTAACAGTATGGGCTGGGCAGGGGGCACTGTGGGCGGGAAGGACCGAGGGATGGACATTTTGGTGCAGAGGTGAAGCAGGTGAACCTTGCCTCGTCCCCTGGCCTTGCAATCTCTCTCACTTCAGTTCTGCTCACTGCTTGGGATGGAAAGAGGAGGCTGAGGTGTGATTTATGCCCCAGATGGGAGCTGAGGGAGCCCTAGCAGGGAGCGGACTCCTTATTTAAGAAGAGGGTTACGGCCGGGCGGTGGTGGCACACGCCTTTAATCCCAGCACTCGGGAGGCAGAGGCAGGCGGACCTCAGTGAGTTCGAGACCAGCCTGGTCTACAAGAGCTAGTTCCAGGACCGTCTCCAAAGCCACAAAGAAACCCTGTCTCCAAAAACCAAAAAAAAAAAAAAAAAAAAAAAAAAAAGAGGGTTACATATTAATGCAGCAACACCGGAACTTTTAGAAAAGAGTTAGGGACAATGTCTTATTCCTGCTTGTACTCTTGTCATGTGGCAGAATTCGTCAATGGTATCTGCTTAGGAACCACTTGTTAACTGATAAAGCGAGAGGAAGGACGCTATCTGACTTACACTCACATGTTTCTGACTCTGGGATTCAGGATGTGAATGGCGTGTCTCAGGGAAATTTCCACAATCTAAAATGTTGAGTGAATGAGATGAATCTTCCATTTTCTAAACCAAACCTGACCAAGCCCATCTACCAAAATTCATTATTTTGAAAACCTTTTTTTTTTTTTTTTTGTGAAAACCAGTTCCTTCAATGGTCTAGCTTGCTTATCCTTTGTTTACTTTCTGCGAAGTGAGGGAGCGGTGGAAACTCAGCAAAAACAATGAAACATCATTGCACAAGACTGTTTTATAGCTTGGAGGGGCAGTTGGAGGAGAGTTGTCGATGCCTTAGAATGGTGGTCCTCAACTTTCTAACGCTGCGGCCCTTTAATACAGTTCCTCATGTGGTGGTGACCCCCAACCGTAACATTACTTTGTTGCTACTTCCTAACTGTAATTTTGCTACTTGTATCAATTGTATGTTTGATATGCAGGATATCTGATATGCAAGCCCCGTGAAAGGATCGTTTGACCCCCCAAAGGGGTCACAGCCAACAGGGGTGAGTAGAGGCGACCCTCTGTGTTTGAAACACATCCCACTCAGGTTTTTAAAACCCTTTGGGACACTGGAAAAGCAGTATCCCAGAACACTGTTACTATGACTTGATTACTATCCAATTAACTAAGCCACATGCAATGAAATAAATTGATAATGAAGCAACAGTCAAAGTTCACGACTAACTGATAGCAATGTCAAGTACTTGTTCCCTTTATTTGCTAGACTCTGTTCAAAGTGATTCACATAAGAAAATCCTCATAGGCTGAAGCTGCAGCTGTAGCTTGCATGCTTAGGTTTGCAAGCCCAGTTCAGGAAGTATAGCTCAAGTTGCTAGAGTGCTTGCTGAGCATGCTGGAAGTCCTGGATTTCATCCCCATGACTGCATCACCTTTAGGAGGTGAAGATGGAACTGAGGTTTAGGGGATCACAAGTTCAAGGTACATAGCAAGTTAAGTGGGACCCCGACAGAAAACAATAGGCCACAAAAACAAACAAATCTTCTCACACATATAGAAAGTTTGCTCAGCATTTGTGTGGCCCTGAATTCATCACTCAGTACCACAATAATAATGATTTTTTTTTAGTTCATTTTTTGTTTGTTTGAATGTTTTGTTGTATTTTCTGAGGTAGGGTGTCACTCTACGTAACTCAGGTTAGCCTTGAGTCCAAATGCTGAGTGCTAGAATTATAGCTGTGTACTGTCAAACCTGACCCAATCATAATTGGTCCAGTCCTTGCAGCAGCAACCTGATGACAGATAGTGTTGTTAGCTCTACTTTAGAAATGGAAAAATAAGAGCATCATCTTAATCAGTGGTGTCCTCCTGGGAATTGGCAGAGATGAACATGAGCTGGCATCTGGCTCTAAAGCCTACAACTTAGTAAATCCTTTCTGGAAATGCTCTCACAGATAAGCCCAGAGATATGATTTACTCAACTCCTGGGTCTTCTTAATTCCATCAAGTTGACAATCAAGTTTGATCATTGTTAAACAAAACAACAAAAGAAAAGGGTTTGAGCCGGGCGTTGGTGGCGCACATCTTTAATCCCAGCACTTGGGAGGCATAGGCAGGTGAATCTATATGAGTTCAAGGCCAGCCTGGTCATAGAGTATTGTGTAGGTTCTGGGAATCCATGTTAGAGGAAGGGGTGAGAAAAAGGCCGGGCTTATTCACATCCTTCTCCAACTGACTAGATTTCTAACGCTTCCTGTTTTGGTTTAAACAAAAAGATTCAGAGGCAAAAATGTTGGACAGTCACCCTTCTCAGGAGGTGTAAAGTGCTGCCTGAGGCCTGGAATAGTTGGGAGCTGCGCATGCCCTCAAGTCCAAGCTTCTTGTCCCGCCTCTCTAAAAAGGAACAGGGAATTGTTACCTACCTGCTGGAGTTGTTTCTTAGATAGTAGGACTTGAAACACAGTGAGGACTTGCTTACAATTTGGCGGTGAAGACCCAGCTCATCCTTGGTGTGTATTGTTTTTTCTTAAGAACTGAACTTGTGCCAGTCAGGTAGATCTCTGTGAGTTCGAGGCCATGCTGGTCTACAAAGCAAGTTCCAGAACAACTAGGACTGTTATACAGAGAAGCTCTGTCTCAAAAAACCAAGAGCTGGTTCTCTCCTTCCATCATCCATGGGGATGGAACTCAAGTTATCATGCTTGGTAGCAAGCACTTCTACTGAGCTGCATCCGGAGCTCCTTGCTGGGTTTTAAAATCTCTACCATCACTATTATTACTACTTCTATTACTATTTATGGGTATTGGTGTTTTGCCTGCATGTATGTCTGTGTATGATATATGTGCAGTGCTTTCAGAGGCCAGAAGAGAGTGTCAGATCCCCTATAGTTGGAGTTACAGGTGGTTGTTAGCCACACCATGTGAGTACTGGGACTCCAACTCCAGTCCTCCAGAAGAGCAGCAAGCACTCCTGACCATGGAGCCATCTCTCTAGCACCTAGCCGTTTTTTAGAATACTTCTTTCAGGAATGCCACTGACACGTGCTGGCCTCAGTTCTGGGGCTTTGCAAAAGGTTCAGCAGATAATGCTGTTATTTGATGAAAAGAATTTATATTTCGCTTTCTATCTGCAAGGAGCTCTAGACCTTTTGTGTGTGTGTCTTCCTGTTTCTAAGTTTCAGAAAATACAATCATTAGAAGTACTTGATTACAGAAAAATCTGAACTAGGAATCCCAAACGATACTTGTATAAAACTATTGAGGAATGAGTTTATGGGGTCCATGCTCTTTGCCCTCTCTCTCTCCACAGCTGGCTGAACAGGCAGGTCCTATGCAGTTAAGACATGGGATTAGCATTTTTATTGTCCCATTCCACAGCTAGACCAAGCCTTTGAAGTTCTCATTGACTAATGATGCCAAGATCCCATGGAAGTATACAATGATTTATTATGGAATCCCAGCCCCTTCTCCAGCAAGCCTGGGTTACAGGGCAAGTTGCAGCTGTCTGTCTTACTTGCTGGTGGCCCATGTGAGGATGTGGCAGGGCTGTCTGTCTCTTGAGAACAGAATATAGTCTGTCAAGGTAGTCTGGGCTTCTAGGACTAGAACCTTCCGAAGCTAGTCAGCTTACCTTCAAAGTCTCATCCCTCTCCTCAGTTCCAGGTTTATTTATTTTTTAAATTTTAATAAATACCTCCCACCCCCACAGTGTTCGTGCATGCGTGTAATACTAGGGCTCAGATCAAGGGTTGCAAGCATGCTAAGCATGCTGCTTCCCACTCAGCTACATTCCCAGCCCCCCATTCTAGTTCTTTAATGGAGCTGATCATGGGATGCCATGTCTTATGGTTAATGATTACACTACCCAGATAACCAGGAAGAGCTCAGCTGAATAACTGGAGGTGAAGAATCGAGAACTGTCATGGACAGGTACATTGAAGACAGAAGAGAGTTGGGCGTGGCATTACTCCCTGCCAGCTACTCCGGAGGCCCTGGACAGTGGCATGAGAGGTGGAAGAGGGAGCACAGAAGCCCTGAGAGGCAGAGGCTCCTCCCCTTTGGCCTCTCTTCTCTGCAGGTGCACACTAGCATGTTGCTTGATGCCATCCTGTGACTCTGCAAAGGCTTCAACAGAACATGCTGCATTATAATCAAAGGAATTTTCCGTCAGATTATATTTCTAGCTGCAAGGAAATAACTGATGGTGGTTTGGATGAGAATGGCCCCCATAGGCTCATGTTTGAATGCTTAGTCCCGTGGAGTGGCACTAAATGAAAGGATTGGAAGAATTAGGAGGTGTGGCCTTGTTGGCGGAAGTGCGTCAGCGGGGGGTGGGGCTTTGAGGTTTCAAAAGCTCCCGCCAGGCTTTCTTGCCCTGTGGATCAGGAAGTAGCTCTCAGCTACCGCTCTGGTGCCTGCCTGCATGCTACCACACTCCCTGCCACAACGATAATAACTAAGCTTCTGGAACTGTAAGCAAGTCCCTAATTAAATGTTTTCTTTCGTAAGAGCTGCCTTGATCACAGTGTCTCTTCACAGCAGTAGAGCATCGACTAAAATAAAGAGCTAGAAGAGCCCCTACTTACCCTCCTCACCTCCTTCTCCCTACCTACCACACCCATCTCTCTGAGTCAGGGCCACAAAGTCTGTGAGACCCAAAGAGACTCCGAGCCAAATCCCAGAAAATCTACCAAGTACTCGTATCTGACCAGACCACTCAGGAGGTAAAGGTGATTACCACCTGATGACACAGGCCTGATGACCTGAGTTCCACCCCCTATACCCGTCTAGAGGCGGAAGGAGGTAACTGTCTCCACAGTTATCCTCTTACTCCCACATGTGCTTGGTGTCATGCGTGTACCCTCACACATGCATCCTACATCCCCACACACAGTTGGAAGTAAAAATAGCGCACACCTTTAATCCCAGCACTGGGAAGGCAGAGGCAGGTGGATCTCTGAGTTTGAGCCTGGTCTATAGAGTGAGTTCCAGGACAGCCAGGGCTGTTATACAGAGAAACCCTGTGTACAAACAGACACTCAGGTATGGTTGGTACGAGTCTCCAATCCCAGCACTTGGAAGGTAGAGGCAGGAGGATGTTGCAGGCCAACCAGAGCTAAGTGAGGCCCGGTCTCAAAACAAACAGCAAAACCTCTGCGATCCAAGGTCTCAGGTCTTGCAGCAGCCAGTGAAAGACTACTAACCAGGTCTGGACCTAGAATCTGGGCCAGAGCAAAATGACAATCCTGGTATTTTTGCTATTAATTGGATGGATGGTAGATGTCAGGATCTTTCTTTTTAAAACACCCGGAATCCACACCATTTTAAACAAAGCAGGGCACAGACATGTTTAGTGCATTTCATGTGAGCCTATATTAGCTCTTAACCACTGAGTCATCGTCCCAGTACCTCGCTGAGCACAATGGAAAGGAGGTGGAGGGGATCCAGAGTCATTTTAGTGACATTCTAAGTCCATAGTTCCAAAATAGGAGGATGCATTGAAAACTGAAGTCTTGTCTAGATTTGAAAATAAAATGTGCCGAAAGCCCTGGTCTCACTCTATGAAGTAGGAGTCTCCAATGAGGTGCGTGGGCCAGGACCCACAGCAGGGGATGTGTGACGGGTTGATCTGGCTGGCTTCAGGTCCTCGGAGCAGCTTTCTCTCTTCTGCCTAGGGCTTTCAGAAGCTCAGCGCTGGCTGGAGCTGCCTGGTAACAGCAGTTTGGACTTTCTTCTGCCATCTGGGAGCAATGGTCCTTCCTATACTCCAACCTTGCCCACCATCTCCCAGTGAGCCGTTTTGTTCCCAGAATCTGTTTCGTGGAACCCTTGCCCTCCCTCCTTGTGGAGGTAGACATTCAGAAGGACTGACTGGAGGCTTCCAGGCAGGCCTGAAGGAGGGGAAAGGCTAGAGAGAGCCAAGAAACTGAATGAAATTGCTGACTAATATCTATAGCCGAGTCACCCACAGAAATAGTGACCACACCCCCTCCCTCCCGTACTTAAAATAGCTCACTGTACCAGAACATTGAAAAACAGATGTGCTTGATTTTTTGAATTATTGATTGAGCAAATGTTGGAATCGCTCCCTGTCCTCTGTTCCAAGCCCTGCGGTTCTGTCCCATGCATCGTTCATTTGATACTTGGAATTCCTATCCCTTTTCACAGAACAAGGCCCGCCTTTAGTGTGGGATAGAGCCAGAAGAAGACACAGTTTCTTTGCAGATCTAGACAGTTTTCATTGACATCCTGCCACTTTAGAATTGTGGCCTGGAGAAAATCACCACCTCACCCTCCACCATGTGTAGCCAGGGGCTTGGAGGATGGCTCAGAAGTTGGGAGCACTGGCTGTTCTTGCAGAGGGAGGACTCAGTTTTAGTTCCCAGCACTCACATAGCAGCTCACCCCGTCTGTGACTCTAGTTCCAGGGCTTCCGACACCCTCACACAGTCATACAAGCAGGTAAAAAAAAACCACCAGTGAATATAATATAAAATAAAATTTAACGTAATTTAAAAAGATAGGAACCATGGCCTTACACATGGTAGACCCGTGATCTACCACCAAGCCACACCTGTAGGCTGAATCACTGAACTTTGCTGCCTCCACTGTGGTCTCTATGCATGGCAGCAGAACACTGGAGAGTGTCTTAGGTAAGATACCTGGAGGCGGACATGCAGGGTGAATCTCCAGGATATCATATGGGCTCCAAGTTTGTCTGCCTGCCAGGACACCTGGTTTACTTTATGGCTGCCTGCTGCCTCTTCTATCTCCATCATTATGTTCTTATTCTGGGCAGGAGAAGGGGTAAAGTGAGGACCAAGAGAATCTACCAACCGAGGCTCCCCTCCTTACCATTCTAAGCTTTTCTTAATGAACTAATGTCAGGAACAGAGAGAGGCTGCAAAAGCTGTATACAGAATTCCTCTATGCCCTTTGCCCAGATCCTTCAGAGGGAAGCCTTCTGCAAATATATATATTTCCCCCTGAACCACCCCTGAGGAATTTCTTGGCATGCCCCCAAAGACTTCATCATCCAGTTCCTGAAGATGAAACTGTTTTCTTAAATAACACAGTGCTGTGCTCCAAACCAGGGAATTAGCTATGATGCTTTGCTAGTGCCTCGTCTACAGACCTTTAATTGTTTTTGCCTGCAGTCCCACTAAATACCTTCGTAAGGGGGATTTTTGTTGTTGTTCTGGCCCTGGATTAAAGTTTCATTTAGATGTTCTGTATCTTTAGTTATCTTTAATCAAGAATAATTTCTTGTCGGGTAGTGGTGGCTCACACCTTTAATCCCAGCACTCCAGAGGCAGAGGCAGGTGGATCTCTGTGAGTTCGAGACCAGTCTGGTCTACAAGAGCTAGTTCCAGGACAGTCTCCAAAGCCACAGAGAAACCCTGTCTCAAAAAAACCAAAACAACAACAAAAGAATAATTTCTTTTAAAAAGAGAAGAAGAGGGGGGTTGGAGAGAGACGGCTCAGCAGTTGAAAGCTCTGGCTGCTCTTCCAGAGGTCTTGAGTTCAATTCCCAGCAACCTCATGATGGCTCACAACCATCTGTAATGAGATCTGGTGCCCTCTTCTGGCCTGCAGGCACACATGCTGGCAGAACACTGCACAAAATAAACAAATAAATAAATATCTTTAAAAAAAAGAAAGAAAAGAATAATTTATTGCAGGAGATGTAGCAGGGGAAATTAGAGAAATGCCTCATTGGTTTAGAACACTTGCTGCTTTTGTGGAGAGCCTGTGTTTTGTTCCCAGCACCTGTGTGGCAACACACAGCCATTTGTAACCCCAGTTCCAGGGAATGCCTTCTTCCGACCTCCATGGCATCAGAGACACGAGTGGTACATGTGCATTCATTCAGGCAAAACACTGTGCACATAAAATAAAGAATAATTTCTTGGGCTGGGGAAGTGGCCCAAAGGTGAAGAGCACTTCTCCTCCTGAGGACCAGAGTTCGGTTCCCAGATGCTCTATCAGGTGACTTCCAAACACCACTTGTAACTCCAGCTCCAGGGGGTCTGATGCCTTCTTCTGGCTTCCTCAGGCACTTGAATTCACCTGCACATACACATCTACATCTAATTAAAAGATAAAGGCTTAAAGAAAAGAACGGCTTCTCTTTCCCTGTCTTTCATGGTCTTGACATGGAGTGTTCAATGGAGACTGTTTTGTAGACTTCTCCTCCACCTCAGCTTGTCTCAGTTTCTTCCAGCGTCTTGTTCACAGGTTCTACAGAATTGCAGTCCTCATAGTGCATCCCACAGAAAGTTCAGCACATCTAATTTTTCCATTATTAGTGATGGTATTTGTTTTGAGAGACTATCATGTAGCCCAGCCTGGCTTTGAACTTGCCATGTAGCTAAGGATGACCTTGAACTCCTCCTGCCTCCATCTCCCTGGTGCTGGTCTTTGTAAGTAATAAGTTGCATTAATGTGTGTGTGTGTGTCTGCTGTGCATATGTATTATTTGTTTTTATAGTGTTGGGAATAGAACCTAGGGCCTTGACCATGCTAGGTAAGTGCTCCAATCCTGAGCAAAGCACCCAGAACTATGAGTAGAGCCTGTCTCATAACAAACAAAACATAACAAACCGACCAATAGCAACAATACTCCCAAACCACTGAGATGGAAACAACATCATGTTCAGATTAAAAACTTGTCTCAGAATTCTTCGTATTTGGATCTTTTCTCCTCCCTCCCTGGCCCAGCAGCTGATCTGTATTAAAATGGTGATTATTCACTTATTCCCCCAAGGTCATAGTCTGGAAAGACCTTGAAAAGGAAAATGGTCAGAGAACAATGGCATTTGCTCAGTTTCATAAATAAACACAGCCAGCATTATTCTTTGTAGTTTTAAAAATATTTAGCAGAAAGAAAGGGGGAACTGTAAAAATGTTTTCCTCTCCTGACAGTTATAAGAATTGGAATTTTAAATTGCCTTGCCTTTGCGCTAGTTTGAAAGAGCGTGAACATTTAATGATGACTGGCAGCAGACTCTCACTTCATTTAACTAAACTGTTACACTGAACGTCGTGAAATAGTAATATCAGTACATGACAGAAATATAGTATGGTACTAGGAGAAGAGCAAACCGGGTTTGAATCACATATATGGAACGATCACAGCTTCTTTAACTTTAATATAGAGGGGACCAGAAAGACGGCTCCGTAGTTAAGAGCACTTGCTGCATTTTCAGAGAGCCTAGTTCAATTCCCAGCACTCTAGTGTGGGTTCACAAACATCCAGGTCCATGTCTGATCACCTCTTCTGGCCTCCTCTGGCACCAGTCAGCATGGGGTGCACAGACATAGTTGCAGGCAAAACACCCATACATAAAAAATAGAGACTAAAGCATGTACATAGGAGAAAACTTAGAAACACAGTAATGTGTGAATAAAGAGTAAGGTTTGGCATGGTGGTGCACACTTCTAATCCCAGCACCTGGAAGAGCTCTGTGAGTTGACCTACATAGTGAGTTCTAGGACAACCAGGCATATGTAGAGAAACCCTGTCTCAAAAAACAACCAAATAAAATGAGTGGTTATATTTTGGGGCCAGGCATGGTGGCACATGCCTTTAATTCTAGAACTCTTGGGAGGCAGAGGCAGGCAGATCTCAGTGTGTTCAAGGCCAGCTAGTCTACATAGCAAGTTCCAGGTCTGGTGACATCTTTATGGGAAGATCCTGGGTGATTTTTCTTTATACCGTTAATAATTTCTGGCTTTATTTTTCCTTTTTAGATAGGGTCTCACTGTGCAACTGGCTGACCTTGAAATCAGAGATCTGCCTGCCTTTGTGCCTGGCCTCTTCTGCTTTATTTTTATTTTTTTAGTAATCACAAATAGCAGTTTCATAAAAAAAAAAAATGTATCCATCAGAAGCAGTTGTGGGGGAGAAGCATCTTTGGAGTCCTGTCAAGTCTGCTAATTGACTTTCAGGGAGAGCCTGGGGCTCCGACCGTGGCTGGTGCCAGAGCCCAAATGTCATCTCTTCAACTTTGGTGCCATCACCTCCCTTCCTTCTGATCTCCTTCCCTTTGCTCGTCTTATCTTTTCCTTTTAATGTCAGGCAGACGACTGTATCAAGAGACAAGACAAGATTGAGAGAGAAACAATTTGATTTTTTAGGAAGAACTGTAAGACCAAAGAAGAAGGAATTCGAACTCTGGCTTTATCTGTATTTACTCAACAGTCATGAGCTGAGAGCTGTGCCATTGCTGATTAGTGATGTTTTTTTGTTGTTGTTGTTTTTTTTTTTTTTTTTTTGGTTTTTCGAGACAGGGTTTCTCTGTAGCTTTGGAGGCTGTCCTGGAACTCGCTTGGTAGTCCAGGCTGGTCTCGAATTTACAGAGATCCGCCTGCCTCTGCCTCCCGAGTGCTGGGATTAAAGGCGTGCGCCACCAACGCCCGGCTTAGTAATGGTTAAAACAGACAAAATTACTGCTTTATGGAAGATATATTTTGGAGTAGGAAAACAGTGTAATTTAAGAGGTTCTGGAAAGACACCTGAATCCAAAAATATCTGCCTGACCACCTGCATCATGTAAGATGATGCCATTTAGAACTTGGCCTTTTGGGTGAATAACCCTCTTTGACAATGCAAGTACCCATAGGAAGAATAATGCTCCTTTTAGATACTATGCACTTGCAGTGTTCTCAAGAGATCCAAGGGAGCCATGTAGGAACAAACATCTTAAGTGAAGAGAGGCCATGTCCAGGAAGAGTGGACTTGAGTGGGTTCCAGAGCCGGCTGAGGAGACTCCTGCAGAAAGACATGGCTTGTGAAAGGCATGGCGGGTGCAGTAAGATCAGTAAGACCTAACCCATCTGTAAAGTATTAGTTTGTCTTGGTGGAAGACGGAGATCTTCAGCTCTCTCCTTCTGAAGGTCAGTTGTTTAAAGAGATGATGTTATAATCTGGGCGTTCCTGAGGGACATGTCTGTGGCCTTCTCAAGTGCTTCACAGCAACAATTGTTTCTAGAGAGGTCATCTCCCCTAGAACACGTACAAGAAACGAGTAAGAGTCAGTAGCAGCCCACTGGAGGATACATACATGCCTTAACTCACATAGTATACAACCTCTTGTTCACATTAAAAGAATATATTATTAACTGAGACAAGATTTCACTTTGTAGCCCTTGCTTGCCTAGAACTTGCTGTGTGTGCCAGAGGGCCTTGAACTCACAGAGATCCACCTGCCTCTGTCCCCAAGTGCTGGGAGTAAAGGCATATGCCCCCATCCCTAGCTAAGATTTTTTTTTTACTTATGTGTATATATGAGTGAATGTGGTATGTGTAGGGTGCCTTCAGGGACCCTCAGGGGGTCCCTTAGATGGTTGTGAGCCACTTGCTATGGATGCTGGGAATCAAACCTGGGGCCTCTGGAAAAACAACAAACACTCCTAACTACTGGGCCAGCTCTCCACTCCCCACCCTGATTGTCCTTTCAAACATTGAACTGTCAGAGCCCTCTAGGTCCTTTAAGTGACTAAGGCTTGGCTGACTTTCCTACATGCATCTCCATACGCAGCTACACCTGCATCCTGGCTCTCTGAAACTTCATCACTTGCAAAGGAGTTCTTGGGAGGGGGGCTCAGATCAAAGAAGGGGTGATTGTAACAATACAGACACATCTTCAGGGATGTAGTCAAGTACTCATTGACGGCACTTCGGTTCTGCAGCGTGTGCAGTATGTGTGCGTGTCTGCATGTCTGTCTATGTCAGACGTCATAGTTTCTTGCTTAGGCCAATGCTTTCCCTGTCTGTGTGGTCAGCTCTCTTTGGACCCTTGGCCTCTCTGCTATTAAACCTGCAGTTGCCTTGTCTATGTAGACTCCAGTCCAAACCCAGCAAGGACTCACAACTCAGCTCAGATTAGTCTTCTTGGCAATCTTGGCTCAATCAATAGCCCTGCCTCTGTTTCCTGTGTTAGTTTTTGGCTTAGCTTCTAAATGTAAGGATGTGGGAGGGTTATGAATCTGATCTATTTTGCCATGAAAAAGTTCTGGAATCATCTGTATTATGTGAGCACAATTCCAGTCAGTATCATTTCTAATTACTCCTCACCACTGTTCTGAGCCCTTTATGTAGACTGTCTCCCTCAGGGGGCCTGCTTTTACCTTTTTTGTTGATATGTGTGTTTTGTTTCAAGCAGGGGGCCTCACACTGTGGTCCAGCCTGGATCGGGATGCATCTGTAGGCCTTAAGCTTGTGTCAGTCAGTCCTCAGATTTCAGGTTTCTAAATGCTGGCATTATAAGTGTGAGACACTATGCCTGGCTTCATGTTTCCTGAGAGCTGAGGACCAAACACAGGGCCTCACATATACCAGGCCCTGAGCTGTATCCGTAGACCTTATCTGTTTTCATCGAGGAGGAACCTATGGAAAGAAGAAAGTTAAGGAACTGTGACAAGTGACAAAGCAGAAGGACCAAGTTTGATAGGAGATTTCTCTCTCTGGCTTGCACCCTGCCCCACCCCATCCCCCATTCCTCTTGCTTTTCCACTTCAGCCTCTAGTCACTGACTTCCTGCCCTCTTTGTTCTCAGGTTGGGTTATCCAACAGCCTAACACTTAGCCAGCCCTGCCCTCCCGTGCTGGTATTTATGTATCCTGTCTGAATGAGAAGTAGCAGGTCGTGCCTCGCACTCGGCCCTCTGCCTGGTGTGTGCTGAGATGTTCCGTAAAGCTTTGCCTTACTGTCCCTTTCGGATCTCCTCCGCCACTTTTAGCTTATATCCTCCAAAACTGAAGCCAGGGGTCATCAGAGCTGGTTTATTTTCTTCTCGAGTTTGAATACAGGGTGAAGTGATGGAATTACAGGGTATTGTGGCTAACAGGTTGGCAACAGGGAAACATGACACTGAAAGCAAAAGTGAACCAAAGAGAAACTTCCACATTTTATATAAAAATGAAACAACACAGTTGGGTGGTGGTGCACACGCCTTTAGCCCCAGCACTCGGGAGGCAGAGGCAGGAGGATCTCTGCGAGTTTGAGGCCAGCCTGGTCTACAGAGTGAGTTCCAGGACAGCCAGAGCTATAGAGAGACCCTGTCTTGAAAAAACAAAATAAGCAAACAAAAAGAAAGAACATGCTTGAACTTTATGAAAATGATTCCTGTAGTCTATTCCTGTATGTACCTGAGCATTCCTGATCTCATGTGATCTTGGAAGCTGAACAGGCCTTGGCTTAGGTAGTACCTGAGCATTCCTGATCTCATGTGATCTTGGAAGCTGAACAGGCCTTGGCTTAGGTAGTACTTGGCTGGCAAACTCTCCCAGTGGAGGGAAATAAGCTGGGCCATAGTAGTAAATCACTTTTTCTCCCGGATGCAGGTCTCCTCTCTTGTCATTTGTCTCACCAGTGACTGCTGCTCCCCGGTGTTGGCCTCTGGGAGGCACTGCTTCCTCTGTAAATGTGGACCAGCAGGCGTGCTTCTCATTAACAGCAGAGCTGATTCTGGCTGCTAGATTTGTACCATGGCCACTGTGAATGATGTCATTGTGGGCATCGTGGGCTTATAAGCAAGTTTCATTTACCTTCCTGTGTGGCTCACTCTGGACCTTCTCTTGTGGGCTGTTCTTGAACTCTGTATGGACTGGGCCTTTTATTCTAAGCATGAAGGATCAATTGCCAGTCCTGCTGCTAGGGGCTGGAGTAAGATAAAACATGGTGAGCCTTTCTCATCCAAGTCCAGAGAGGAGATCAATAGTGTCCAGAGAGAAGCATAGTGGTCTAGCTTGCTTTTCTGTTGTTGTGATAAGCACGGTGACCAAAGGTTCATCATTGAGGGAACCTGGAAGCAGGAACTGAGTACAAACCATGGGTGCCCTGCTCTGCTTACTGGTCTTAACCCCCTGGCCTGCTCAGCTTCTACCTTCCTTGCTGGGCGTTGGTGGTGCATGCCTTTAATCCCAGCACTTGGGAGGCAGAGGCAGGCGGATCTCTGTGAGTTCGAGACCATCCTGGTCTACAGAGCGAGTTCCAGGACAGCCTCCAAAGCCACAGAGAAACCCTGTCTCGCAGGCCATGCCTACCTGCCCAGGGGTGGTATTGTCTCTGGTGGGATGAGCCCTTCTACATTCTTTAGCAATTAAGCAAATGCCCCACAGGCAAGCTCGCAGGCCAGGCTGATGGAGGTAACAGAGGCCTGGCCTGCTACATATACATTTGAATTTACTGTGAAGTCAATTTGTATTTTACGCATACACTAGCTGGAAAGCAGCCAGGAGTTGTAGTAAAATCCAATTAGCTAATTCGCTAAATTAGATGTTTACATTTTTATTTTCAAGATTAGCATTTCGTATAGGATTGTGGACCTTCTTTAACTCAACTGGCTTGTGCTCTGAATAAATTCTGTAAAGTGTAAAAAATATTTTT
Organism: Mesocricetus auratus; assembly: GCF_017639785.1. Lineage (NCBI taxonomy): Eukaryota > Metazoa > Chordata > Mammalia > Rodentia > Cricetidae > Mesocricetus > Mesocricetus auratus. The sequence goes on along the minus strand of NW_024429190.1, from coordinate 68,986,472 downwards.
AATTTCATATCTGTTTGACAGGATTGAGGCTTAATCAGCATTTTAAAAAATGGCTCCTGACTGTCCCCCTTGCTAGGGTGCCCCGCCCAGCCTTGATGCAGCCTGAGCTGCTTAGTCCTGCCTCAGGTTGGTAGGCCTTGCTTTGTTCAAGTGCATGGGAGGCCTGCCTCTTTCTGACTGGAGTGGATAGGGGAGAGGAGGGTGGGGAAACGGTGGCTGGTATGCAAAATAAATTTTAAAAAATGTTTAAAGTATTGGTTCATTAAACCTTGGGTTTATGGTGAGACTAAGTATTTGAATGACTTTTTTTTTCTTTTTGGTTTTTCGAGACAGGGTTTCTATGTGGCTTTGGAGGCTGTCCTGGAACTAGCTTTTGTAGACCAGGCTGGCCTCGAACTCACAGAGATCCGCTGGCCTCTGCCTCCCGAGTGCTGGGACTAAAGGCGTGCGCCACCACCGCCTGACTTCAAATGACTTTTCACTCCCCCTTTTCACTCACCGGTTTCCTAACTGCTTTCCTTTGCTCACACCTGTGTGTCAAGGTGTTGTTTCTTCTGGGGACCAGAGTCTTGTGTCATTCTGTCTTTTGTTACATTTTTCTCCCACAGTTACATTAGTTAATTGTTTTCTGGTAAGTCTTTGTGTGTGCTGTGTGTACATATTAGTGTCAGTGTTTACACACACCAGAGATAGACTCAGTGTGTCTTTTATCTGTTGCTTTCTACCCAATTCTTATTGTAAACTGTAGTTATTGGTTTTTATGTGTGTGAGTGTTCTGCCTGCATGTGTGTCCGTGCACCATGTTCCTGCTTGCTGCTCCCAGAGGCCAATGGATCCCCTGAAACTGGAGCTACACAGGGTTTGGGGTTGCCATACAGGTGCTGGGAAGCAAACCCTGGCTCTTTGCAAGAACAGTCATCTCTCCTCCTATTTTTTGAAACTGAGTCTTTCACTAAATCAAAAGCTCACAGATTCAGCTAGACTAAGCTGGCCGACATCTGCCACCCCAAGACTGGGGTTGCTGGAGCAGGCTGCCACCCCTAGATTTTCCCATGGATTCTGAGGATCTGAACCTAGGTCTTCATGCTTGTCTACCAGGAGCTATACCTACTCTGGGGAGATAAACTGGCTCCCCCTGTCCAGTTTTTGTTTACCTCTGGCTGTTTAGGTCAATCACTCCCCTCTGGCATTCGTATTGGTCCTTGTCACTTCGTTTGCTCTTTGTGACCTAATGTGGACTTTTTTTTTACATTTTTTTAGATTTTATTTATTTAGTATACAGCATCTGTCTGTATGCCCATAGGCCAGAAGAGGGTGCTAGATCTCATTACAGATGGTTGTGAGCCACCATGTGGTTGCTGGGAATTGAACTCAGGTCCTCTGGAAGAGCAGCCAATGCTCTTAACCTCTGAGCCATCTCTCCATCCCCCCTAATGTGGACTTTTAGTGATGTCATCTTTGATGTGATCTAGACCCTGAACATTGCTTCTAATACCACCCTTATAACCACCCCGCAGAGATCCACTGTTACCTCATCATTTGGTAGCAAGTGGCAGGATTTGGGTTTCAAACCCAGTTCAGCGTGAACCCACAACAGTATATAAGAACATATAATTGTGTCCCAGTGCCCAAGTGCATGAGAATAGCTCAAGTCCAAGTGTAAGTAAGATCATGGAGTTTACCAAGACTTGCCTGTGAAGGTTTTTTAATTTTATTTTCAGAGAGAGGACACGTATGAATACAGGTGACCACAGAGGCTGGAGGTACCCGGATCTCCCTGGAGATGAAGTGACAGACATATGGGGACTATTTTCAGGTCCTCTGCAAGAGCAGTACTTAGTACATGCTCCTAACCACCTAGCATTTCTCCAGCCACCACTGCTCATCGACCTGGGGATGGATATATATAATACATATATATATATATATAATTTATTTATTTATGTGATCAGGCATGGCGTTCCATACCTTTAATCCCAGCTCCCAGCACTCGGGAGGCAGAGGCAGGCAGATCTCTGAGTTCGAGGCCATCCTGTTCAACATAGTGAGTTCAAGGACAGCCAGGAAAACATAGAGAGACTTAAAAAAAAGGTTATTAGTCAGGTGATGGTGGCTCAAGCCTTTAATCCCAGCACAAGGGAGGCAGAGACAGGTGGATTGCTATGAGTTTGAGGAGGGACAGATTAGTTGACAGAGCAAGTTTCAGGATGGGCTCCAAAAGCTACACAGAGAAACTTGAAAACAAAAAGTTTTTTATTCTGTTTGTGTGTAAGCATGTGTTTTGCCCTCATGTATGTTTGTGTACCATGTGTGTATCTTGCACAAGTGGAGCCTAGAAGTGGGTATCAGAGCCCCAGGAAGGATCTGAAGCTCGGGGATGGTTGCGAATTATTAATGGGTGATGGGAAGAACCAGCTCTTATACAAGTGCTCTGGCCTTGGGGTCAACTCTGTAAGTGTTTCTGGATGGGCCGGGACAGGATGGAACAGGAGTGGATCAGGTATTCTGGCACTTGGGAGTCACAGAATACTGAGTGTTACACAGCTCAGATGGAAAGGTATCCTGGAGCTCGGGAGCCAAGGACCACCACAGGCTGCAGTAAGCTTAGCTGCTTACAGCCCAGCCTCAGAGAAAGGATTCTCCGGTGTATCAGCTCCTCAGTTCCGCTCTGCTCCAGCAGGACAGGGTCTTCTAGCTGGGGGTGTTCTCGTAGTGTAGCAGTTTTGCTCGGCAAGAGGTTTCTTGGGCGAAGTTGCTACAGTTCAGCTCTGCTCCTGGAGAGCAGAGAGCAGAGAGCAGTGTAACAACTCCACTCTGCCAAGGGAAGGTTTCGCCGGCAAGTGCTACAGCCCTGCTCGCTCTGCTCTGCTCAGGGTCGCCTCTGCTCCATCAGTGCTGTAAAAGTCTGCCCAGGCTCATCTCTGCTCCGTAGCCGCCGCAAAAGAAGATCTTCACCCAAAGCTCATCCGAACGGGTTTATTGGAATGCAGCTGGACCAGCCAAGCTGAACATACACAGGGTTTATATATGTGTTCTTGGGGTTGGGGAAGTTTTTTCAGGGTAGGGATTGGTCCGATTTCAGTGCTGAGCTCAGATTGGCTAGAGCTCTGCTCAAGGATTGGTTAAATTTTCTGCAGAGGGTTAAGGTCAGACTTGGCTCTGATTTCAGGGCCAAAGTGTGTTTCTTTCTCTGGTCCTTTTTAGCCTTTTGGCTCCAAGTTTAGGGCCAGGGTGCATTTCTTTCACTGACTCAGATTCCAGGGACAAAGTGTGTTCCTTTGGCACTGGTTTCAGGGCCAAAGTGTGTTTCTTTCTCTGCTCCTTTTTAGCCTTTTGGCTCCAATTTTAGGGCCAGGGTGCATTTCTTTCACTGACTCAGATTCCAGGGACAAAGTGTGTTCCTTTGGCACTGGTTTCAGGGTCAGGGTACATTTCTTTGGTTCTGGTTGCAGGGCCAAAGTGTGTTTCTTTGGCTCTGCTCAGGGTGTGTTTCTTTGACTGGCCCCTTTTCCCTACAAACTCCCCAGCCCCTCACCAGGGAACTTCCTAAACCAGTTTCTTCTAGTGTAAAATAGAAGCCATATACGGATAACTCAAACTGTTGTGGGGTTGAGAACAAGAAATTGGAAACTGTAATAGAGCAAGTGTTGCTATTCCAAACACTGCTCCTAGGCTGGGTAACTGACAGCTGTTTTGCTATTATAGCATCCTTGAGACAGCATTTTCCTGTCTGTATGTATGAATGAAGGTTTAACATGATTTCCTTCCTCCATAGCGTTTGGTACTCCTTAAAACAAGACACCAGCTGTGTATCACACTCGAAGGTGTAAGAAATACTGAATATGAATCTTTCCTAGCAAATACTATACAACTTGTGCTTGGGATAAGGTCTTCAAATCTTTTTATGTCCCCCATCTTGTAAGACTTTCCTGAGAATGTTTTTGTTTAGTTTTTTTGGTTTGCTTTTCGAGACACGGTTTCTCTGTGTAGCTTTGTAGACCAGGCTGGCCTCAAACTCAGAGATCCACCTGTTATGATAAAGCGGGAGGGGAACCTTGCGTGGAGGGCCTTGGCGGATTCCATGGCGACGAGGCGGGTGGGAATGACAACCAAGCCCGGCAGACTGAGCTTAAGTGAGTTTTATTAGAAAGGGGAGGGAAGGGAAAGGCAAGAGAAAAGAGAGACAGAGAACAGAAGAGGGAGACAGGAAAAGTCTGTCAACCCCAGGGGAAATGCGGGAAGAGAGAGCAGGAAGAGAACTGGAAAAGAGCAGAAAGAGAGGGGAAGAGAAGAGCCAGAAATAGAGCGTAAGTGGGCGGGGTCTTTCTTTTAAAGGGGTCCTTTGCTCCTGCGTGCAGACTAGTAGTCATGGGCTGACCAGAGTACTGCCTGAGTGCATTCTGCCAAGTGAGAGGGGCAGGCCAGTATAATGCCTGAATCCTTATACGCCTGCCTCTGCCTCCCGAGTGCTGGGATTAAGTGCGCCACCTTCGCCAGGCGGATGTTTTAATCCCCTCCACCTGGTAAAACTTGTTTATTCAAAGGCCCATTGCAGCATTCCAGGAATTTGATGTCCTGGAGCTGTGATCCCTCTCAGCCCCCAATTTGGATTCTAGCCAATAGTGAAAATACCGGCGTTAGAATAAAAACCAAATGCACTTCCTGTCCATGTGTGTTTGCTTTCCCTAGCACGTCCTCTTGATAGAGTGAAGTTCGCCATGTTTAGACACTTCAGTTGGAGTGGTGGTCTCTTTGCAACCGGAACTTACTTCTAATTGAGGCAGGAAGGCCAGCTTGAGCTACACAGTGATTTCCAGACCAGCCAGGGCTATATTGTGAGACTCTGTCTCAAAAACAAAACAGAAAATACTGTAGCCTAAAGGGGTTTAGAGATTTGGGAAACCTGCTTCAGCCTCCAGAGTGCTGGAATTACAGGACTTGCCTTCGGGAGATCCTGGGAGTGGCCTAGGAAGAACTGAGAGGCCTCCTCAGCTCCCCGCTGTTGCCGGGGCTCCACACCTCCAGCTCCTGGAGGGTGTGCGCTCGTTCTCTGCCAGGAAAGACTACTCCAACCTGCACAGCTCTTGGTGTTTTTCTCCACCGTTCTGTTCAGCCAGGAGACCCGGCAGCAAACAATACACAGGAGAACGCGGGGGGAAGGTACAAAGTCGACTTCTTGTGCTCCTGGCTGTAATTCCTGGCTCCTATTGAAATGGTAAAACAGCGAATTGCTATTGCTCAGCCCTGGGGTCCTGTACCTTCCCTAGCCTGGAGGTCCAGTGCAGGCTTTTGTGGTGCTCCTCTTTCCGGAAATGAGCGATTTACTTTCCTGAGGAAGTTTCTAATGAGAGGAAAGGCAGGCAATTAAATTAATCTGGGACTCTGATGGGCCAGGGATTATCCTCTCTGGGTATTCTCACTTGGCGAAGAGTTTATTTCTTGGGGCAGGCCAAGAGGTCAAAAGACTAATAAAACTTTCACAGACTTCGTGTCGAGGATTATTTGCTTTATCAAGGTGAAAAAAATAGCCGGAGAAGGGTTTGCCTGAGATGGGCAGGACCATTGCCTCAAAAAGAATGAGATGTAGGTTGCAATTACCTTTCAATTAAGCTCACTAAGAAAGCGAAATGACCTTCAGTGGGGAAGTGAAGAGACTAAGCGGGGCTGGGGAGGAAGGAACACAAAGAAAATCTCTTGTGGTCAATTAACTGCTGGGGCTGAGTGCCTGCCTAGATTGGGTGAGACCCAGCCAAACAACAAACAAACAAAACAGCTTTTCCGGTTTCCAAATTCGTCTTGACTACCTTTCCATACCTCCTGCCTCTCTCTGTTCTTCCTCCCCATGGGCTTCTATTGCTGATTTAAAATTTTTTGAGACAGTCTCCCTATGTAGCCCAGACTGGCTTGGAACTCGATTTGTAGGACCTCCACGCTTGGCTTGGCTTCCTGCCTCTGCATCCAGGGTATGGAATTACAGATGTTCGCCACCACACTCACTTGTATTGCCTGTTTTAAACTAAGTCTGACTGATGTTTTCCGTTCCTGGATGTTCTGACTGCCTCTTATCTCTGTTCTCTTCACCTGGACCTCTTTCCATTCCCAAAGCTGGTTCCTACCCTCTGTCAGCCCCGCCCAGTCTTGCAATGTCTATTTGCTGTCTCTACCAGCTGCAGAGAGAGAGAGAGAGAGAGAGAGAGAGAGAGAGAGAGAGAGAGAGAGAGAGAGAGAGAGAGAGAGAGAGAGAGAGAGAGAGAGAGAGAGAGAGAGAGAGAGAGAGAGAGAGAGAGAGAGAGAGAGAGAGAGAGAGAGAGAGAGAGAGAGAGAGAGAGAGAGAGGAGAGAGGGAGGAGAGAGGAGAGAGGAGAGAGGAGAGAAGAGAGAGGAGAGAGGAGAGAAACACTCCCTGGGAGGGATTTGGGATGGCTGGAGAGGGTTTCAGTGGTGTCTTCTGGGTGCCAGTCCTCTGTCTGCTTCTGGTCATGTTTTCTCTGTGTGCCTGCAGGTCCCCTGACTGGTCAGTGACTCTCCGAAGCCCTGTGACAATGGCTTCTGCTAAGCGAACATTGCCGACACATTCATGCTGGTTCATTTGTTTAAAAAGGTAGCTCATAGAGCAGAGAGGAGGGCAGACTGGCTCTTCAGCACCTTCTCTCTCCACCTGAAGCTACAGGCAAGCCAGAGTGTAAGCCGGAGATGGCCTGTGGGTGCCTACTCCCTTCCTTCTTAGGGGCCAACTTGATTTGACTACAAAAGGCTAGGAGGTTTAAAGCTGAAGGTCTAACTAAGCTAAGTGAGCTGTAAGTGTTGCTTCATTTCCTCCTATGGATTCTTTTTTGATGGAGGTAGTGGCCAAAGTGCCTCTCGGTGTGGACAAAGAAGGAATCATGCTGGACTGGTTCTGTTAAGACCACTTAAAGCTAGCCACATTTCAAGCTAGCTTTAATTAAATTCTGGCCAGGTGAATGGGTCCTGGCCAGGCCCATCTTTGGGTTTCCAGAAAATGGCCCCAAGCCAGTTTTACAGTGGCTTAAGTATTTTCCCATCAGGGATAGGCATGCGTCTTGACATCAGCCTACATCCAATCAGGGGCAAGTGTACATCCTGACATATTTCCTGCCTGTGAACCTCCCACCCATGTGTGATCAAGCCAATCCAGTGCAGAAGAGTCAAGTGCTTAGGGGACTGGAAAACATGCGGCTTATCTCCCACAAACAACAGCCTCCAGTATTTCAGGAACCATCTGTCCTCGGGCAAGGGACTTGCAGAGCTGAGGCATCTTTGTTTCCTGGATCTCTAAAGCATAGTAATTAAAACTTAATGTAAAACCAGGCAGTGGTTGTGCATTCCTTTAATCCCCACTTTCGGGAGGCAAAGGCAGGCATATCTCTGTGAGTTCGAGGACTGCCTGATCTACAAAGCTACACAGAGAAACCCTGTCTCGAAAAATAAAAATAAAACCTTAAAATGTAACTTTGGCTCACACGGTTCCTTGCACTCTGATTTTAGCCTTTCAGGGTTGATCAGTTGCCCTTCTTTCTTTGTCTAGGTAAGTTTTTATTCATTGTAGTAATGGTCTGAGTTTACTTTGTGGGAGTATTTGAAAGTTTCTCTGGGTCCCTTGGCTTATCTCTGTTGTCTGATGCAGTCCTAATTACAGCTTCCAGGTGTGTGGTCCTGGCAGGGCCATTTGGAATAGTCACTTGCTGTGGCTTCCCTAATAGTACTCAGAGCTCACTCTCATAGCAAGATCTATATAACGATTCCAAATTCAGTGTGTGCAAAGACTTACTGGGAATATAAGATTATTGAGACAGGAAATCCTTTCCTTGGTCCCTGTTCCTTTATGTTCTTTGCATGGGAATTACAAGTTTTAATAAAAGGCAGATTAGCAAGAGAAAAGACTAAATGTGATCACATGTTTATTAGCATATTTTTAGGAACTCATATAAAAACCAACTGATTGGTGTTGACACATCATCCTCACCTGGGCGATAGAGAAGAAGAGTTGTAGGAAAATAAATGACCTAAATGGCTCCGAGAGGGATAAAAGGAGTCAGGACAGTTTTATGTCAGTGCCTGCTGGGATGCACAGAGGAGACTTGTCTCTGGTGATGAGTCCATCTTCCCTGCTTTTATAATAATTGGGTTATTTTGGGAGGTTCTGCTTTTAGATAGATTTCAGGAACCGAAATGCCTCTTGCTGAAAAGAATTTTAATGTTACCTTGTCATATTTGAGACTTCTTGAAGGTCGTCTGCCTTTGTATTGTGTAAACTGTTCTAGTGGAGAGAAGAAAGCAGGACACAATATTAAACAGGCTTAACAGTATTATTATTAGTGTGTATGTGAGTGCACACATGTGTGTGCTCAGCACACGTGTGATTGTGTGAGGTGCTTGGGGAGGCCAGAAGAGGTCATGGGCCATATGGGTGCTGGGAACCAAAGTCAGGTCTTCTGCAAGAATGTTACATTTCAATAGCTGAGCCATCTCTCTAGTCCTCATGCACAGGATATATCAGTGCTTGTAACTGAGCCAAGAAGCCTTCAAACACCTTACTAAAGTATATCTAGAAACAACAAAATAAAACAAAACCCCAAAACCAACAGCAAAAAATAGCAGCTATCACATTAATTACTAGGTCCAGGTGACCCTGCAATTTCAAGGCTAAAATACTGCTTACTCAGCAAGTTTTCACTTGCCAAATTAAAGAGGTGAGAAATATTTTATTTATTTATGTTTTAACAGTACAAGAGGCTGAACAAGGGTCTCACATATGCTAGGCCAGCATTCTACCACTGAACTACAGCCCTAGAGGCAAAAAAAAAAAAACCCAAAGGTTTCGAGGGCAGTGGTGACGCATGCCTTTAATCCCAGCACTCGGGAGGCAGAGGCAGGCAGATCTCTGTGAGTTCGAGGCTGGGCTGGACCGACAGCCTCCAAAACAATACAGAGAAACCCTGTCTCGTAAAAACCAAAAAAAAAAAAAAAAAAAGGTTGCACATAATTCAAATTATTTAAAATGTTAGTGTGTTTCTGTTTGATGCCCCACCCCACCCCCAGCTGTGTCTGTGTCTGCTAGTCTGTTGTGTCTGTGTTTATTTTACAGGACGAGGACTGTTTGTTGTCTGAGATGCTGGGGACCAAACCTCACTCAAGCCAGGCAAATGCTTTACCACAGAGCCACATCCTTACCCTTACCCCTGCCCCCCATCCCAGAAAGTTCCTTTGTCTTTCAGCAACTTTTGCCACACCAGGCAGGCACTGTTCTCTTTGGAAGCAATGTGTGGAAGGTCAGAAGGAAACAGTCCCGGGACTTTCTGCTGCGTGGGGGTGTTGGGTGCAGGGTCTCCGCAGAGCAGGAGAGGCTGAGTTGAGACACTTCTCTGCTGAAGAAATGTCTCTTGCAATGGCCTGCAGGGTGCTCACCTGCCCCTGTCGGCTGTGTGCACCACATGCTTTTTCTAAGAAGTGACATAATTTAATTCTTACACTTCAACCAAGAACTAGCATTATTTCTGCATTCTACAAAGAAAAAAATTATATGACTGTTCTTTTATTGATGAAAAATTGATTTCCTGTTTCTTATGTGGCATTAAACATGTCAGATATCCTTGACTACTGCAGCTTTTGTTTATGTTGATTTCTTTGATATTTAGTAGATAAACTCAAGATGACTTTCTCTGTATTTGCTGTAGTTATAACTAGGGTGGGTGGGAATTACATATGAGAACTTGGAAGGAAATGAAAGTGACAGCATTTGTATTCAGTGGCATAATTATGCAATTATGATAAATATAGTTTTGTTCCTGTTTTCCACATTTTCATACTGAGCACGTATTTCTGAAATGAAAATAAGAAATTTATGAATAAAGAATGTGATATAGATTATGGTAATATAGGCTCATAACCAAGGGAACTATCCAAGGAATCCTATCTAAAAGAAATAACTATAAGAGAAAACATATGTCCATGTGAACTATGACACAACCAGAAAAGCCCAAAGTGTGTTAGTTTCAAAACCAATATGCCATTGTACATAAACTAATGAGAATTGAATCTTGTAATCATTTTATAAGGAATATATGCAAGTTTAATGTTAAAAAGACTGGGAGGGCAGTCTAATTTATGACAGGAGAATTCACATTTGAAGGCCAAGCAGAAACAGGGAATAGAAATGGCAAGAGGCTTAGAGTAAAATGCTGACTAATGTTTGGTTTTGAACAGCTTGCCCAGGCTTCTCTAGGATCCTGTTTCCTCTTCTACATAACGGAAATGATTGACACTGTGCTGAGGCTGCTGAGTAACAGCCAACTGGAGTGGGCACAAGTCGAGTCAGAGACGGAACCATAGAGCCATATACAGCTCTTAGGAGCTTTAGTCCAAGCAAACAGAGGAAGGGGACGTGGTGGGGAATGTCCTGTGTTTAAGCTAGGTTATATTAAGGCATGTTTATTTGCTGCTGGAGAAGCTAGCGGAAAGGGAATAGCGGTGTTGGAAGGAGAGCTATCGGAGCCATGTTGCAAAGCTGACGGGTTGGGATTTGCTGTAGACGGAGAAGTACCAGGTGAGACCAAGGAGTGGGAACGCGAGCAGGGTGAGTAGATGCTGGCAGAGTAGATGCTTTCTTTTGGTTGTGTCTTAGGCTTTTGATCAAGTTGCTCCCTTTAACAGTGAACACGACCAAAGAAGTAACTTGAGAGTTCAGAAGCTATGAAGTAGCTAGCTGTTGAGAATAGGAGCTTAAATTGGTAGGAGATATATATTGCAACATTGTGGTGTTTGTGGAGCCTGGATGTCAGTAGGCTAGAATGTCAAGTGAGGTCAGGTCGCATGTAGTTTATTTGCCTTCAGGCATAGTCACTGGGCTAAAGCCTAGGTGTCAGCAGGGTGGCTTCCTCCTGAAAGCTGTAGGGAAACCAATGTCTTTGTTTATGCCAGCTTCTAGAAGCCAGCTGCATTTCCTGGCTCATAGTCTGTTCTTCCATCTTCAAAGCCAGCAGAGAAATGTCATTATGTTTCTCCACTGACTGCTTCCTTCATTACCCAGGCATCTCCCAACACTACCACACTTGCCTCTCTCTGATGAGGACTCATGGGCTTCTATGATGTCCCTTCCTCAGGATTCTAATTTAAGATTGCCTCCAAACACTACACCCCATTGCCAAAGTCAGGTACTTCAAGGTGGGCAGGTTAGGGACATCTTTGTGTGTGTGTGTGTCTCTGATGGTGGTGATGGTGGGGTATTCTGTCTTCCATAGTTAGTGAAGTTGAATGTGTTTTCATATAGTTGGCTTTTAAAAAATTCTTTTAGCCGGCTGTTGGTGGCACACACCTTATTTAATCCCAGCACTTGGAGGCAGAGGCAGGTGGATCTCTGTGAGTTGGAGGCCAGCCTGGTCTACAAGAGCTAGTTCTAGGACAGCCTCCAAAGCCACAGAGAAAAAAACCAAAAAAACAAAAAAAAAAAAAAAAAGGAGCTAATGGACAAGAATATGTTAAAATTTAAAACTTTCTATTGTTGGAAATGTCTGATATACCTAGAATGGTTGTGCACACGTTTAGTCCTAGTGCTCTCAGAAGGCAGAAACGGGTGGATCTCTCTGAGTTCCAGACCACCTTGTCTACATAGCAATTTACAGGCCAGCCAGGGCCTTATAGGGAGAACTTGTCTCAAGAGAAGATAAAGTCAGATAATTTCAGTGAGAAGAATGCTCTAAGTCTCTGTCATTCAGCTTAAATAATTACAGACTCACGGCTAGCCTCATTGGTTCACGCCATTACTCGTCTCTACATTTATTATTTCAAACCAAATTTTATGTATATATTTCCACCTAAGGTTGTTTTGCTTTGTTTTGAGACAGTTTCATGTATCCCAGGCTGCCTTCTAACTTAGTATCTAGCGTCTAGACAAGGATGACCTTGAAACTTCTGATTTCTGCCTTCTGATGGGTTCAACCCAGGCTCTCCAGCTTGCTAGCAGGTGCTCTACCAGCCAAACCATACTCCCAACCCCTGCTTTTGTGCCGATGACAAAAGGTGTTTCTCCTCAATTTGTCCTTGTCAGTTTCTAACTGCTGAAGAGAGTCTGTCTGGGCACCTGCCGCATGGAAAATGCTGAGTTTATCTTAGTGCTACTCAGCGTGTGTGTGAACTGGGAGCTATGCAAAGGAATGTCATTTATACAATTAGCAGGCTGCCCCCTGGTGCCCTTAGTCCCAACTTAGTCCTCTTTCCATGACGACGCTGATAACTGGAAACAACTGCTCGCAGGCTGGCAGTTTAAATGATTCTTGCCAGGGCCATTGGATACTGATGGGTAAACACAAATGTACAAAACAGGGAAGAACCTAACCTCACACTTAACCTGCTCTTTGATGACATTTATATGGTCCCCAGGCAGTGGGCACTGAGAACCTTTGTTGTCCACAGTCCACCCTACTGTGGGTTGTTGGCAGGCACAGACATGAGAGAGTTGCTGGCTTCTACATGGAAGAAGAAGGCATGTGACAAGGACTAAATAAGAGTAGGTGGTCCGGGCGTTGGTGGCGCACGCCTTTAATCCCAGCACTCCGGAGGCAGAGGCAGGCGGATCTCTGTGAGTTCGAGGCCAGCCTGGTCTACAAGAGCTAGTTCCAGGACAGCCTCCAAAGCCACAGAGAAACCCTGTCTCGAAAAACCAAAAAAAAAAAAAAAAAGAGTAGGTGGTCCAAACGGTGTGGCAGCACATTCCTATACTCCCCCACTCAGGAAGTAGGAAAGCAGGAGTATCAGGAGAGAAGATGACTCAGTGGGTAAAATGCTTGCTGCTTCAAGCATGAGACCCGAGTTCGGATCATTAGCACCTGAGCAAAAGCCAGGGCTGCTGGGATGCTCCCTCTTCTCCAAGCACCTGGGGTGGGAGCCTGGGATCAGAGATACGCAGATCCTGAGGGCTCATTCATTGGCCAACCAGTGTAGCCTAAATAGCAAGCTCCCCTACGCAAATACATGCGTGCGTGTGCACACATACACACACACACACACACACACACACACACACACACACACACACACACACACACACACACACAGTGATTTGAGTTTCAGACATCAAAGGTGGCCAAAGAACATTTTAGTGTGTGCTTGTCATAGCCTAGCAACTCCACAGCCAAAACAAACACAGCTCAAACCTCACTCACTACCATAAATATCAACGGATTTGTTCGGCACCTCTGACTTCCTCACCACACACTGGCTTAACTCCTGGCTGTCTGGTTTCCAGCTATTTTTGTAAAATCTCTTGAAGGCTACCAGCCAAGTCGTAGACATTCTCTCAGTTTGGACCCGTGTGTCCTGCCGTCGGTGTGTGTGGCTGCCAGCCATACACCTCTTCATGCTGCCTGGCTCCAATAGCTTCTGTTGGTATTGGCTGGTTCTGCCCTACTTCTGTGTAGTCTGACTCATCTTTGCCATGGTGGCTGCCTTGCGACCCATAGTAGTGGCCTCTGATGGCTGGAGCAGCCATCCATGCCGTCTCTCAGCACTCTCTGCCCTCAGCTTCAGCTCTCCTGCTCTCAACTCTGAGTTTTAAATCTAACTCCATTCCTGACCTCCAGATCCTCCACACCTCTGGCCCCTTGCTGTCCACACCGGCTCTGTCTCCCTTGGACTTTTCTTTTTCCCAAAGACAGTTTCTCTGCCACAACTGACTTCCCTTAGACTTCTTAGGCCAGCCCGTCTACCCCACCGTGTGTGTGTGTGTGTGTGTGTGTGTGTGTGTGTGTGTGTGTGTGTGTGTGTGTGTCCCTAACCCCTATCCCTTGCTCACACTGTACTTTTCAGGGACAATCATGACAACATTTGCAAAGAAGCAGTGTCTGCATGTCAGAATTAAAGAGTGGACCCCATGGCAGCTGAGTGACTCTTGCTAAACAGTGGTCCCTCCTGGGCATCCAGGTGCTGCATCCCCCCACTCTCCTCTTCTCCTTCCTCCTCTTCTTCCTCTTCCTGCTCTTCTCCTCTCCCTCTTCCTCCTCCTCTTCTTTTTGTTAGACTTTTGAAGAGAGGTTTATTTATTGATTGTGTGTATGGTGTGTGCGTGCGTGTTTGTGCCTTCAGTGTCTGCACATGAGTGTGAGTGAGGCCTGAAGAGGACAATCAGTCTCTTAGAATTGCAGCTATAGCCGGTTCCAAGCTGCCTAACGTGGGTGCTGGGAACTGAACCCTGGTTTTCTGCAATAGCAGTAAGTGCTTTAAACCACTGAGCCACCTCTCCAGTCCCTCCTCTGGTGGTTGAGCCAAGGGCTTCCTGCAGTGTTCTTAGCCTGGCAGTTATTCTTTTAGGAATCGTTGATCAGAGGGTCCCCTGGGGAGCAGGGTGGGACTGTCACACTGTTTCCCACCCAGGCGAGCTCTTTGCCCACTGAGCCATCTCGACAGCTCCATGCCACCTTTTTCATGAGAAACTGGATATTTGGGTTTTTGGTGTGAAACACCCAAGTTTTAAGTGTCGTCTTTCTTTCCTAAGCCCTTTTAAGTAGAAACTTTGCATGTTGGATGGAGCCTGAAGCCATTTGCCACTCCTGCTTTCTAGAAACCCTTTCTGAGAATATTCCTTCACACCTTGAATTTTGGTGCCCCCCATATTTCATTATGTGGACCCCAATGTCCCTTCCTTTCAATGGTTCACATCCCGGCTCCTTCTCTAATTCAAAGCCTGTGTTGCAGTAAAGGCAACAAATGGGGAAAGCCAAACCCAGTCCTGGGAGGTCAGCCAATGCAGGGATCACAGTTTCAATGGACAAGTCCAGAGCACAGGGAGTCTGAACATAGGAGGCTCTGTAATTTAGGTCAAGGAGCCCAAGTGAGTATATGGTACAAGCTGCTGGAGAGAATGAAACTCTGTCACAAAATCCCTGCAGTGAAAAATAAAGTGATCCAGCAGAACAGGGCGCTGTTACCTGGGTAACTGTAGTCTCAGCACTCAGGAGACTGAAACTGGAGGATCAGGAGTTCAAGGCCATCTTCAGTACCCAGTGAATGCAAGGCCAGCTATGAGTCCATAAGACTCTCCCTCCTGTTCTCCTCTCCCCCAGAATATTTGGGTTGTGAATGAAGAGAAAAAAGGGAAAGTACTGGGATTTTGTTTTTGTTTTTATTTTATTTATTTATTCTTAAAGCCTAGGCTGCCCTGGAGTCATGGGTTGCCCAGGCTGCCTCACGTGCTCAGTAATCCTCAGCCTTGTCCCTTTCTCATTTTGTCAACTGATCTATCTATCTCCCTGGTGATTGTCTACTTTTGTAGGATTCCAACAATATTTATAACTCAGATACTGTTGGGTGAAGATCCCCAGCTCTCGTCTTAAGGGATGAAAAGACAGTTTATTCTGGTACCCTGTTGAGTGACCATGGCCTGGGAGCATGGATTTAGGTTATCCCTAATTCCGTGTTCCAACACAGAAGCAGTTTCATAGTTTTACAGAACAAAGAAATTCATAAATCACGGAAAGTTAGAATACACTTGTTGCTACATTAGAGGCAGTTACAGCAAGGTTGGGGAGAGGCTTTTCTAGGGGCTTAAGATGCTATCTGATGGCCGGGCGTAGGTGGTGCAGGCCTTTAATCCCAGCACTCGGGAGGCAGAGGCAGGTGGATCTCTGTGAGTTCGAGACCAGCCTGGTCTGCAAGAGCTAGTTCCAGGACAGCCTCCAAAGCCACAGAGAAGCCCTGTCTCAAAACAAACAAACAAACGAACAACAAAAAAAAAAGATTCCAAAGAATTTTCCCTATTAGTCATAGGATGTTAGTTCTGATACAAAGCTAGACCAAGATAAGGTAGTCTTTGGGAGTGCAACATTCCAATCTCCCCATAGCACCGAACTTCTAACAGCCAGTCAGTTCTGGAGACAGTTTCTTCTTCTTCTTCTTCTTCTTCTTCTTCTTCTTCTTCTTCTTCTTCTTCTTCTTCTTCTTCTTCTTCTTCTTCTTCTTCCTCCTCCTCCTCCTCCTCCTCCTCCTCCTCCTCCTCCTCCTCCTCTTCCTCCTCCTCCTCCTCCTCCTCCTTCTTCTTCTTCTTTTTTGGTTTTTCGACAGGATTTCTCTGTGTAGCTTTGGAGCCTATCCTGGCACTTGCTTTATAGACCAGGCTGGCCTCGAACTCACAGAGAACCGCCTGCCTCTGCCACCCAAATGCTGGGATTAAAGGTGTGCACCAACAATGCCTCACTGAGATACAGATTCTTTGCAAGTTTTTTTTTTCTTTTTTTCTTCACAACCTATCCTAGGGTACAACCCAGGCATCAGTAGGCTTGGGGTGTGTGTGTGTGTGTGTGTATGTGTGTGTGTCTGTGTGTGTTTGTGTGATTTCAGTGTGCTCCCCAGGTGTGAAACCACCACATCCCACCCACAATACTGAACAGTATTCAAAGAGACCGGTACGTAGCAGGTGGACATCAGGGAGGCCACGGACCTAGGGTCATCGTATTTTAATCAGATCTTTCCAGCTGACAGTGAACATCTGTGCTTATTCCACAGGCATCTCCAATCCAGTGGCTCAGATGATAACGGCAGCCAGACTTCCAACATTGGTTTTTGTTTTTGTTTGGCTTTCCTCAAAGTATAAAGTTCAGGGGCTTTACCACATTTATGGGGTAGTGCTGCTGCTGTCTTTACGGTCAATTTTAGAACTTTTTTTTTTTTTTTTTTTTTTTTTTGCAGATTCCAAAAGAAGCTTCAGGCCAGGCCTGGTGGTGCAGGCATTTAATTCCAGTACTCAGGAGGCAGAGGCAGGTGGTTCTCTGTGAGCTTAAGGACAGAGCAGGCTATGTAGCTAGTAAGACCCTGTTTCAAAAAAGAGAAGTAGAAGTAGCAGCAACTGCAGGCACTGTGGGTGTGAGGCTCAGTGGATGGAGTGCTTGCGCAGCATGTGTATAGGTCCTGGGTTTGATCCCTAGCACATACACAGAAGATAAGTAGTAAATCACAAAATCTCAAAAGCTGTCTGCTTCAGATAGCATATCTTGCTATTCCTGCCCCATCCAGCCTAAGCCTCCACTGGGCTACTTTTCATCTCTATAGATTTCCCTGTTTTGCATTCTGCTGGCATTGTCTTCTTGCAAACCTGACATCCAGCCCAGGGCATCCATCCTGCTTGCTAGACTAGCAGCGCTCTATCCCCTAGCTGAGCCAGCTGCCGTCTCAGCCCCCTAATGTTGGTTTTCAACTCAGACACTCAATAATGCCGGACCCAAGGCAACCTTCGTGATTTTTATGTAGTTGTCTGTTTGTTTTGGGGCAGGGTTGGTTTCTGTGAGACTAGGTCTCATTGTGTAGTCCTGGCTATCCTGGAACTCTTGGAACTCAGAGATCTGCCTGTCTCTTGCACAGTCCTGGGATTAAAAGTGTGTGCCACCATGGCTAGTTTTATGTAGTTTTTACTTCTATTGAAGTCTAGCATGTGGACAGAAAAAATAGCATAATACATATTAATGACACTTTGTACACAACACCCAGATCTAAAGACCCAAACCCTAGCAGCCCCTAGGAAGCCTTGTTATACCCAGTTCCTTCCAAGGTAACTTCTTGGACTCACAGAATCGTAAACTGCTACTTCTTTAACATTTATACCAATGGGATTCTAATGTCTGTGTGTGTGTGTGTGTCCGTCCGTCCGTCTGTCGGTCTGTCTGTCTGATCTATCTCATCATATAGCCCCAGCTCCCAGATGCTCTAGAACTCTGTACAGATCAGGCTGGCCTTGAAAACACAGACATCCTCCAGCCTCTGGCTCCACGCCCTCGTGCTGTCTTCTTTCGTGTCTGGCTGCGTTTACTCAACATCATGAGATGCATCTATATTCTTACCCATAGCTATCATGATTTTTTTTTTTTTTGGTTTTTATGAGACAGGGTTTCTCTGTATTGTTTTGGAGGCTATCGGTCCAGCCCTGCCTCGAACTCACAGAGATCTGCCTGCCTCCGCCTCCCGAGTGCTGGGATTAAAGGCGTGTGCCCACCACCGCCCGGCCGCTATCATGATTTTTGATGTTACTAATTCTACTAGCAATATATTCCAAATGAAGAGTGAAAAATGGAGGATAAAGCATGTAAAATTAAACCCGAATTTCTTAAAAGAGAATGACAGTATAAAGTTCATAATGATTTGTTAAGAGTCACAAGTTACAACCAGCTCCCAGATAGAAGGGTTGTATCTCTCACCTGAGCCTTTGTAACAATGTCTTTGTAAACAGTTTATAATTTTTCAGCCTTTTTTCCCTTTACATATAATATTTAGTATTCAGTAAATGAACCATTTTAGGTTTGTTTTTTTTTTTTTTTTTTTGGTTTTTCGAAGCAGGGTTTCTCTGTGGCTTTGGAGGCTGTCCTGGCACTAGCTCTTGTAGACCAGGCTGGCCTGGAACTCACAGAGATCCGCCTGCCTCTGCCTCCCAAGTGCTGGGATTAAAGGCGTGCGCCACCAACGCCCGGCTCCATTTTAGTTTTTTTAGCCTAAGAATATTTAACACTAAATGTATAGCTAGGGATGAAGTGGTGTTCTGACATCTACAAGAAAATTAAAGAATATATTTTATGAATTATTTATATCAATAGTTACCAGCAAATGTTCAAAAATGCCATCTAATGTCCTCCCAGATTTCCAAGCTGTCTCTTTTTTTTTCTGCAAAACTGTTTTTCTCAAGTAAAATGCTTCCTCTCTGCGACAGAGTGTCTTTTCTCAGACAGTCACCTTTGGTTTCCTGGACCAGTGTAACTTTGTCCTGGAGGACAAAGTACAAGGGGCGTTTTGTGAGTGAGACTGTGGCTGATCTATTTGAATATTCAGGGGACTTAGGGAGACTGTGGCAGTGTCAAGGGTTACAGGTGCTGTGCTGTGACTCTTCCCCAGAGGAAGCCTTAGCTGCTCTGTATGAAAGGGATGTGAGATCAGTCTTGATGCCAGAGGAATTGGGGTCCTTTCTTGGGGTTGCCTCATTAATAACAGAATTTAAAAGTGAACTCAAAGAGAAACTTGAGGACAGTTTTACTAGAGTTCAATTGAAAAAGCCCAGGGGCAGGCAAGCTGCAAATCTGGGCAACTTCCTGGAGGAGGGAAATGGGAAAAAAGGGGAAAGACCATGGTACAAGCTGGCGTGGAGGTCAAACAAGTAGTCTAATTGTGGTGGGGGAGAACTTTAGGGAAGTATCAGAAAAAGTATGCCTGGGTTCTAGCCAGTGTCCAGTCGGGAAACAGGGCCAGCCTGTAGTAGTGCTTGTTTTTAATTCCGGGACTCAGGAGGCAGAAGCAGGTGGAGTTCTGGGAGTTCCAGGCCAGCCTGGACAGCTAGAGATACACAGTGATACCCTGTCTCAAACAGAAAAAAAAGGAAAAGTCCTGATTTGATTCAGAAAGGTGAACGGACCCATGGCATCCTCTAGGGATGTGCTGGTATAGGAATTTTGGGAAATAAAAGTATAATATCTCATTAAGGGAATAATTTCACCTGTATCTTAGCATGGCTTAAGGTGAGTCCACCTTCCTAGGAGTGGTTCCCCTCTTGGAGGAGTCGTCCCTCCACTGATCATTGGGCTTGTCTAACTGGAATGCTAGGTCCTGTACAGGCCAGAGATGATGTTCTTTCAACCAGAAGCCATTGTTCCTTCATGGGCCTCTATTGCTCCTGTGAGAGTGTCTTGGTTTAGGAACCAGAGCAGATGCATTGATGACAGAGACTCCACGATGTTAAAACACACAGCTCCTTGAATGTGCTCCTTGGCTGGGTACTTTTCTGTACCTGCCAAATTAGCAATGATGTCTCACTCCACGTAGCAGACACTACTAGAAAACGGCAGAAATCAACAGTCACTACAGATTTCTTCTTTTTAGCCTTATTTTTATTTTGGGGTGGGGGAAGATGGCAGCGGACACCAACACGCCACAATTAATGTGTGGAGCTCAGGACAGCTGTGTGGAATCTGCTCTCTCCTACTTTTACATGGGTTTCAGAGAGGCTCAGAATTTGGTCCCCAGGCTTACACACATTGCTTTCCATTTTCTTCAGCCTTCTGATTGACTATTTGTCCTAGCTTCTGCTTCCAGTCCTTCAAGATTCTACTTTCATAAGACTTCTCCCTGTTCTACAAGAAACACAAATACTACTTCTAAATGCTCAAGGCTGTACATTTTCTCAGTTTGCAGAGAAGATAGGGAGGAAATGTAGTCTGTCCTTGGACAGACACAGCCTTGCTCATCACTTTCTGTGATGAAAGTGGGTTTTCGTGACGTGTTTTTCTGTCGTATGTGCACAGGGTTTGAAATTCTTAAACGCATTTCTTCCTATGCCACCCTCCTCCTTTCTGAAGTATGATCCTGTTGAAGATTGTGACCTGATTTGACCTTGATCTGGCAGCAGTCAAGGCTGTGGTTGCCAGCTCATTGCTGCTGTATCCTAGGCCTGGGCAGTGACTGTGAAGCTGTGTGACTTCTGGCTGGCTCAGTCTTGCTACACCTGCAAGACAGCTCATGGGCCTGGGGACATAGCCCAGTGACAGAATCTTTTTTAGCACGACAGCGACCCATCAAAAGGTGAAGACAAAGCCACTAACACCTCAGCTGTTGTTAAATTGTCTAAAGTTTGCCCAGTAATGAGACACAAACTGTGAGTCAACAGTCCCACATGGAGTTTATTGGTAGACAGGAAAGGAAGGGGGGTGAGAAGGAACCAACCGGCGCAAAGCAGGGGGAAGGATGGCCGCGGGGCTTAAAAACGGGGAGCTGCACTTGTGCACTGAGTCCTGTAATGAGTGACATAGTGATAATGTGGCCCCGTCACTGTGGATCCCCTGCCCATTGTCAGGAGGTGGGGTCATTGTAATGCTGGAGTGTCTACAACAGCAGTTCTGAATGGCTAGTTGGATAAAATCATTTCTCCTTTCTGTTCTCACTGTGTGCAAATGTGTCGTAAGCTTTATTGTGCTAAGCGATATTAGAGTCCTTCTTTGAATGTATCTTTCCACTATTGTGTGCATTCTTTGAAAACAGATAATTAGTAAATAGGATTAGCTATATAATGACTTTTTATTATTATTTTAATTTTTGGTTTTTCGAGACAGGGTTTCTCTGTAGCTCTGGAGCCTGTTCTGGAGCTTGCTCTCTAGACCAGGCTGGCCTCGAACTCACAGAGATCCGCTTGCCTCTGCCTCCCAAGTGCTGGGATTAAAGGCGTGCGCCACCAACGCCCGGCTGACATTTTTTTTTAAGATGAGACCTTACTCTACAGTTCTCTCTAACTTGAAATTATGTAGCCTTGGCTGGATTTATATTTTTATTTTTAGATTTATTTTGTTGTTTGGCCTGCCTATATGTATATGCACCACCCGAATTCCTGGTGTCCTGGGCAAAGGATCCTTGTAAGTTCCAAATGGCTGTGAACCACTGTGTAGATGCTGGGAACCAAACCCAGGTCCTCTGGAAGAACAAGCGCTCTTCAACACTGAGCCTTCTCAGACCCCTAGTTTCAAAGTTTTGATAATCTCCTGCCTCAGCCCCTTGAGTGCTAGAATCACAAGTATGTGAGCCATCATGCTCAACTTCATTTTTTAAAAAATCCTATCAGAACTGTTGGTGGTGGCATATGCCTTTGATCCCAGCACTCTGGAGGCAAAGGTAGGTGGATCTCTGTGAGTTCAAGGCCAGACTGGTCTACAGAGCAAGTTCCAGGACAGCCAGAGCTACACACAGACCCCCTGCCTGGAAAAAAAATCCTGTTATTACTCTCCAGGAATGCAGCATACTTATTTAATCCTAGCATTCATGAGTTAGAGGCCAACAGATCTCTGTTAGTTTGAGAGGACAGCCTGGTTTACATAGCAGGTTCCAGACCATTGAAATTGAGGGTTATGTTGTGAGACACTGATTCAAACAAAACAAAACAAAGAAACAAACAAACAAACAAACAAACAAAAAAAAAACCAAGATATTCACCGGGTGTGGTGGCACATGCTTTTGATCCCAGCATTCTGGAGGCAGAGGCAGGCGGATCTCTGTGAGTTCGAGACCAGCCTGGTCTACAAGAGCTAGTTCCAGGACAGCCTCCAAAGCCACAGAGAAACCCTGTCTCAAAAAACCAAAAAAAAAAAAAAACAAAAAAAAAAACCCCAAGATATCCTGACTCACTCAAACAAACAAACAAAAAGCATGAAAGCTTGCGTGGGCGCGCATGCGCAGAGGGAAGCTCAATATACATTATTACCCTCTTTCCAGATTTTAGATTTGGTTAAATAATCCTTAATGGAAAACAGACAGCTTTATGCAAAGTACCCCATCATCTGTTTTAGCCTATTAGTAAATAGAAACAATTTAGATAATGATTTTATCAAACTTTCAGGGTCCTTAGCATATGCTTGCATTTAAAACCTTACCAAGTGTTTATGTTACATTTTAGTTTAGAATTTCCTCCTTCCTTCCTTCCTTCCTTCCTTCCTTCCTTCCTTCCTTTTTGGTGGTGGTGGGGATAGAACCCAGGGCCTTGCTCATACTCAACCACTGCGCTGTATCCCCAGCCCTGATTTTGTTTCAATGGGTAAGACCTTCTTTGTATTGTTTGCTGTCTTTTTTTTTTTTTTTTTAATTTGGGTTTCTAAGATTTCCTCACAGGAAGTGTGTTTTCCCTTTGGGGACTGTGTCTGAAAACCATGCACTTGACACTTGACACCTAGTGAACACTGCTGTCTAGTCCATGACCATCTGGCCTCATGAATCAGGTGAACCTTAGCCTTACTATGTAGCTAAGGATGTCTGAGCTTCTGATGATTCCAGGTGTGTGTTACTGTACCTGTGTGTGCAGTGCTGCCATACCTGTGTGTGCAGTGCTGCCATACCTGTATGTGCAGTGCTGCCATACCTGTGTGTGCAGTGCTGCCGTACCTGTGTGTGCAGTGCTGCCGTACCTGTGTGTGCAGTGCTGCCGTACCTGTGTGTGCAGTGCTGCCGTACCTGTGTGTGCAGTGCTGCCGTACCTGTGTGTGCAGTGCTACTGTACCTGTGTGTGCAGTGCTAGTGTACCTGTGTGTGCAGTGCTAGTGTACCTGTGTGTGCAGTGCTGCTGTACCTGTGTGTGCAGTGCTGCTGTACCTGTGTGTGCAGTGCTGCCGTACCTGTGTGTGCAGTGCTGCTGTACCTGTGTGTGCAGTGCTGCGGTACCTGTGTGTGCAGTGCTACTGTACCTGTGTGTGCAGTGCTGCGGTACCTGTGTGTGCAGTGCTACTGTACCTGTGTGTGCAGTGCTAGTGTACCTGTGTGTGCAGTGCTAGTGTACCTGTGTGTGCAGTGCTGCTGTACCTGTGTGTGCAGTGCTGCCGTACCTGTGTGTGCAGTGCTAGGATCAAACTCCAGGCTTGGGTTTCTCTGTGGCTTTGGAGGCTGTCCTGGAACTAGCTCTTGTAGACCAGGCAGGTCTCGAACTCACAGAGATCTGCCTGCATCTGCCTCCTGAGTGCTGGGATTAAAGGCATGTGCCACCACCGCCCAGCTTTCTCCAAACATTTGGTAATCACAATTTAGACTAAATTTCTCATTACCTAGTCTTGAGGGTTAAAAGTAACTATGCTATAGACCACATCTCTTGTTATTTAGATAAGACATCCAGGACCAAAACCAAGCATCCTAAAGTAGGCATGCCTTAGACCTGTAGGTCCTGTGACTGTAACCTTGGAAGAGTAAGGATAGTTTTGAACTCTGTGACCTTAGGTCAAGATGGAGCAGAGCCATCTCTCTGGGCCCCACCACCACCCCCATTTTCTTTTTCCTCATTGACTTAAGGTACTGGAAGTCTTTTGAGTCTATATAGATTTTGTTAGAAGGGAAAACAAAGCAGAGAGGTGGTGGTGCACATCTTTATCCCAGCACTTGGGAGTCAGAGGCAGGTGAGTTCAAGGCCAGCCTGGTCTACAGAGCAAGTCCAGGGCAGCCAGGGCTACACAGACAAATCCTGTCTCAAAAAGAAAAAAAAAAAGGAAAACCACCCCTGCGAACCTTCTAGCACGATCAGCATGTTTTACCCAAACAACAAGCAACCTCTTACTTTCGGTTCTGTTTCCCTTTTCAGGTCACCACCATGAGAGTGGGTAATCTGGGGTCATGTTTCTGGAGTTAGGGTGAGGCCTTACTGGGTCACGAAAGCCTGGGAGTTGCTGTCAGTGTTGGGCACGTGCCAAGTCATATACAGCCAGATAAGGTGAGTCAGCAAGGCAGAGGTCGGAGTGGCTGCCTGGATTGACTAGACGTTTAGAAAGCCAGGCTTGTGGTCTGATGAGAAAGGTAGGGTGCATCTTGGTTCAGAGGCAGGTTCCTGCCTTAACCCCACATCTCCCCCATGCTTTCTGCTGAGATAAGTGTTCTGCAGCCATGGAACCCCAGCCCAGCTCAGACCATAAGGAAGCATTTACCTTAGACACATAGGTGGGAGATGGTGCCGATGCTGACCCTGGACAAAGGAGGCTGGGCTGTGTTCCTCTCTAAGCTGGGCTGGAGGTAGCAAGGAGTGGTGCTGTCACTGTGTGCACCAGTGGCTAATCTCTGTGCAGAGGTGTTTTTCCAGTCAGTAGTGTCACCGTGAGTCCATTGTCTTCCCCGTCTCCTGCTCTGTTTTTCATGCAGTTTGTTTCCTACTGTCTTAAACAGTTTTACAAACTGGTTACTGAAAGAGATGAATAAATTTGACTCTACTTAAAACACACACCTTGGTTTCTCTACTCTGCCCCCAAACCAAGCATTTAACTGCAAAAGGCAATCGGGAACAGAAGGTGGACTAGGACACCTGGTCCAGCCATCTTTATGCATATTTGTTATGAGAAGTCTTTTCCTTTAGAGAAGCCTTTCCACCAGCCTGGTTCTAGAGCCGCATCAGTCCCAAATAAACACACAGGAGGCTATATTAATTATGAAGCTGTTGGCCTTTGCTTGTTTCTTACTGGCTAGCTCTGACTTAAGTAATTAGCCCATAATTGTTAATCTAAGTATGTCTCTTACCAGAGAATAGTTCCGGGCTTCCTACCCCGTGGCGTCACATGTCGACTCTCCTGTGTTTCTCCTTCCCAGAATCCTCCTGGACTCCTAGTCCCTCCTATCTAGATTCCTATTGGCCAACAGTGCTTTATTAACAAATGTACAGGACTTCCCCCATCACATATTGTGTTTACGCAGTCTGACTTTATGCAGTACTGTGTTGGGGTCCTTTGATAATGGTTCCCTTTTCCCATGTGTTCTTTCTCCCAAGCCCCCTTTCCTTTATTGCCCCTCCCAAGTCTCTTGCTTTGTACCCAGGCTACTCCTGAACTGGACTCAAGTGATCCTCCTGCCTCAGCCTCTTGAATACTAGGACACCCACACTCACGTCTGGCTTACGTTGTCCTACCATGGGAATCATACATGTAACTCGCACCTTACCAGGAACCATGCTAATAATCTTCACGCCCATCCTAAATTCCATCCTTGAACTGTCTTGCTGAGTTTCACAGAGCCACTTAGTGAAGGACATGGCGCCTGATCATGGGCTTCACGCTTCCGTATTTCAGTGAGAATTGGCCCTTCAGCGCTGACTTCTCCAAGGCAGTCTCCCATGTCTCTAACTCTGGCTCAGTGGTATTCTTTGACACTAACTTGATCCATAGGGCATGATTAAGGTACTGCCAGAATTCTTTCTCAAAGAGAGTGGCCAATTCCCAGTAAACAAAATAACTCCTGATGAGGTCCCCACAGAGCGTGGTGAGCTTGGAGTCTGAGAGGAGAGCGGGATAACATTAAGGCATTTTCTGCCAGGTGGTGGTGGTGCACACCTTTAATCCCAGCACTCAGGAGGCAGAGGCAGGTGGATGTCTGTGAGTTCGAGACCAGCCTGGTCTACCGAGCGAGTTCCAGGACAGCCTCCAAAGCCACAGAGAAACCCTGTGCATTGCTTTGGAGCTTGTCCTGGAACTAGCTTTTATAGACCAGGCTGGCCTCGAACTCACAGAGATCCGCCTGCCTCTGCCTCCCGAGTGCTGGGATTAAAGGCGTGTGCCACCAACGCCCGCCAGTTTTTCATTTTATTTTATATTTTAAATTTGTTTTTGGCTTTTCAAGATAGGGTTTCTGTGTAGCTTTAGAGGCTGTCCTTGAACTCTCTCTGTAGACCAGGCTGGCCTTGATCTGCCCGTCTATGTCTCCTGAGTCCTGGAATCAAAGGTGTGTGCCACCACCGCCTGACTCAGTTCTCCACTTTAACCATGTGGGTCCTCAGGATCAAATTCAGGTCCAAGTCGGTCTGCTATGGTGGCTAGACTCTTTACTCACTGAGTTTCCCCTCTGGTCCTTGGGTATGTTTTCTTGCACTGGCCGTGTTTAATATTGACTAGCCTACCTACCTTACGGACTGCTTGTGAAACTAAAATGAAACCTCATGTCTGTTTCAGTGTTCTATTGTTGTGAAGAGACACAGTGACCAAAGCAGCTTCAAAAGAATCTATCCCCCCCCCCAAAAAAAACCCATCTAACTGGGGGCTTGCTTACAGCGTCAGAGGGCAAACTGGCTTGTTTTCCCTATGAACATCTACTGTGTCTTAAGATCTGATTGTCTGGTTCTCCTTATATTCACTCGGTTTGCTCACCACTTACAGGATCTGGTGGTTTGGTGTGGTGTGGAAAGTTACAGGATACAAATGATTACTGTGAGAGGGTCAGAGCTCCCAATGAGAAATTACGGTTTTGCTTTGCCTCGGGCACTGAGATTTGAAAGTTGCAAGACCAACGATAGAAAGTTAGAAGGATCAGTAAAACGTTAAGCTATTCAAAGACATGAACCATGTTTCTACTTCATAGAAGACCAACTACCGTACTTTTGATTTGAGATTGTATCATGAAACATGTTCCTACTTTATAGAAGACCAACTACCGTACTTTTGATTTGAGATTGTATCATGGCCAGGTGTTGCATGTCTACAATCCCAGCATTCAGGAGGTAGGAAAAAGAAGATACGGAGTCAAGGCTAGCCTCAGCCACACAACGAGTTTGGGGCCAGCCAAGGCTATGTGAGGTGCAGTTTTATTTTATTTTATGTTTTTTGCATGGTTAAGACAGGGTTTCTCTGTGTAACTGCCCTGGCTATCCTGGAACCAGGTTGGCCTCATACTATCTGCCTCCCAAATCCTGGGATTAAAGGCATGTGTTACCACTGCCCTGAGATCCTGTTTTAAAAAAACAAAACTAAAAAGAAAAAAGTTACCTCATAAGCTTATTTGATTTGAGATCGAAACAAAAATGCTACAGAGTTTCCTTAAATATTTAAATTTAGAACTTTAGACACTATACACACACACAGCCCTCACATACTCACAAGAGATTTTTTTTTTTTTTTTTGGTTTTACGAGACAGGGTTTCTCTGTATTGTTTTGGAGGCTGTCGGTCCAGCCTGGCCTCGAACTCACAGAGATCCATCTGCCTCTGCCTCCCGAGTGCTGGGATTAAAGGCGTGCGCCACCACCACCCGGCCTCACAGGAGATTTTTATTTTTATTTTTGAAGGGATAAATTCATCTTAACTTATAACTGAAAGTTCTCCCTATAGGTTTGACTAATACTATGTAATCCCCCCAAAGGACATAATTTATCTGTATGATTCTATTTTTATGTTTTGTATCTATGATGTTCAGATTGATTTCTCATTAAGTTTTATTAGTCCCTTGATTTAAATTTGTGGCAAAAAATGTGCAAATATGTAGCTTTTTTTTTTATGGTTCTAGCCTAATTTTCTAATTTATTTGATTACCTAAGCTAACCTGCCTAACCATTAGGAAAAAATTAAATTTGTGTATGTACTAATAGAAAACAATAGCTAACTTATATAGTTTAGGGAAATAAATATGAGCTTGTTATTCCTCTCTTATAAATTTATATTATTTGAAAGTGTATTTATTATATGTATGTACTTAGATATAACTTATTCTACCTGCCAAGTAGTATCATTTTTTAATTTATTGATCACACTGTGTAATATAATATAATGTAATGGGGTGTGGGGTCAAACCCAAAGCCTTTCATATAGTAAGGTAGGTGCCCTGCTACTGAGCTCTGTTCCTAGCCCCATTAACTGTGTTTTCTGTTTTGTAGCAGGCATGTAGCATTGCACAGAGTAGGTAAAACCAGGGCCCTTGCAGAGTTTGCTGGAGAGTTTACTGGAAGATCCCACTAAATGCTAAGGGTGAGAAGCTGAAAGTGCTGTGAGCTGAAGAACGGGGGAAGAAATGGCCATGATCGTCTTCTTATCATTCAGCAGTCCAAGCACTGCACACTGGCATTTGATCAGAACATTTTTGAAGTAGTCTATATGTTATATTTTATTTATTTTGTTTATTTGGATTAAGAAAACATTACGAAGAATATATGCCAAAAGTTCTCACCTTCTGAGTGTTATCTGTGTTGCCCGGACTAAAACTTCCTTAGACTTCTCTCCAATGTGATTTGATTGGCATGTTTTAGCTATCTGTGTAAGCTTTTGATTTGGGAGGTTAACTTTTTCAAAGCTTTTGTTTTGCCTGCATGTGTGTTAATGCACCACATATATGCACTTCCAGAAGATGGTGTCAGATGCATTCTAGATGGTTCTGAGCCACCATTTGTATGCCGTGAGTCAAACACAGGTCCTCTGGAAGAGGAGAGAAGCCGGTGCTCTAAACCACTGAGCCAGCCCTTGTGGTTTGAATTTATTTATTTATTTATTTATTTGATATGGTCTCTATGTAGCCCAGGCTGGTCTCTAACTCGTGATATTCCTTCCTTGTCCTTCTGAGTGCTAGGATTACAGTCATGTGCCACCACACCAGCTATAGCTACATAATTCTCAACTTGTTATTTTAATCCCAGTCTTTGCTCAGACTCTTGCACTCTTTTTCCCCTTTGAAGGGATAAACTAGGCACCCTGAAGAAGGCACAGTGGTAGGTTAGGTATAAGGAGTCTGTGCATGCATCTGTATTCATTACTTTTCTGTGGCTCTGCTAAGATACCATGACCACATGCGAGCTCTAGAAAGAGTTTATTCTGGTTTATAGTTCCAGGAGCATCCGAGTCCGTCATGATTGAGAGTCATGTCAGCAGGCATGGAGGCAGGATTGGGAAGCTGAGAGATCATATCTTCAGAAGCAGAGTCAGCAAACTAGAAGGCTGAAAACGCTCAAAGCCCTCCCCAGTGCCTGTTTAGTCCAACAGTACCACACATCCCCATAACCTCTTCAAACTGCCCAATCAACTGAGGAACTAAGTGTTCAAATGTGCCATCCTATGAGGGATGCTTCTCATTCAGACTACCACAGTTAGAGTATAAATCCAAACCAGATGACTATTATTAATTACTAAGGAAAAAAGGCATTGTCATTTTTGTGGGAATCACCATATACAATTTACTGATTTTTTCCCCCAGACTTTTGACAAGGGTTCACATCAGAGACCTTGCAATGGTAAATTAGGAATGTCAAGTAGAGCTGAGATGGCACAAGAGAAATGGCAGGAAGAAATGTAGCATTAACAGGTTCAGGATAGTATTAGGTAAGCTTAGTAGGCCTTGGTAAGGAATTACAATGTAGCTTTGTCTTTAGGAGGTTTGGCAAATGCCATCTGGTATGTAGCTATAAAGATCTGGCATTTAGTGGGCAGTGGTGGCGCAAGCCATTAAACCCAGCCCTGGGGAGGTAGAGTCGGGCAGATCTCTGAGTTCAAGGCCATACTGGTCTAACAGAGCAAGTTCCAGGACAGGACTATACAGAGAAACCCTGTCTGGAAAAACAAACAAAACAAAACGAAAAAAGATCTGATTTTTTATGAGAGAGATGAACTATAACAGAATTAAGTGGAGGTATTGCAATCAAGTACAAAACGTCTGCAGAATGCTGAACTATGATGGTAGCAGAAACAGTGATGTGTTTAATCTAAACGAAGGTAGAGGGAACAGGTTACTATCATTGGGTATGTGCTACAATAAAAGCCTGAAATCAAGGGTGACTCTGGCTTGTGGCCTCAGCCAGTTCACCCGGTCTCGTTCATGCTGACCTCCCGGCTTGCTCCATGGGAACAGTGGTTACTTCATGGTGATTTTTTTTTCCGAGACAGGGTTTCTCTGTATTGTTTTGGAGGCTGTCCTGGAACTCGATCTGTAGACCAGGCTGGCCCTGAACTCACAGAGATCCGCCTGTGCCTGCCTC
Source organism: Mesocricetus auratus (assembly GCF_017639785.1). Classification (NCBI taxonomy): domain Eukaryota; kingdom Metazoa; phylum Chordata; class Mammalia; order Rodentia; family Cricetidae; genus Mesocricetus; species Mesocricetus auratus. The sequence continues at coordinate 68,956,272 of NW_024429190.1, read as the reverse complement.
TGCCTCCCGAGTGCTGGGATTAAAGGTGTGTGCCACCAACGCCCGGCTACTTCGTGGTGATTTTGAAAGGCAGAGAGATTAACTGGGCAGTTACTACATCGTGGAAAGATGAAACAGGCCTGACACTGGGCAAAGACTACAAGAATGCAGAGGCATTCGGAGAACAGACTAGAGAGACATTTAGGGGAAAAAAATGCTAGCTGTGGGAATTTGTTAGAGTGATTTACTAAAATTGGAGATAGCTGAATCTTTCTTTTTAAAACGAGCAGCCATTTATTGGTATGTCTTAATGGCAGGGGTTGCCTGAGGCCTGCTTTTGTATAGGCCCAGAGCTAAGCTGAGAATTTTTTTTAATGCTTTGAAGGATTATAAAAGGAGGGAGGTGAGGACAGTAGCTGAAGTTGGCCAGCGTCTGCCACAGTAGTGGTAAAGTGGTTTCCTAGAGCAGCAGTAGCAGAATCCCCTGGGCACTTGTGAGAAATGCAAATTCTTAGGCCTCCCCATACAGCTGCAGAGTCAGAAGCGCCCTGCTGCTGGAAGACATTTTAAGGAGCCCAGATCTGATTCAGATGAACATTAAGACCAGAGACCCAGCCGGGCGTTGGTGGCACACACCTTTAATACCAGCACTCGGGAGGCAGAGGCAGGCGGATCTCTGTGAGTTCAAGACCAGCCTGGTAGCCGGGCATTGGTGGTGCACGCCTTTAATCCCAGCACTTGGGAGGCAGAGGTAGGCAGATCTCTGTGAGTTCAAGGCCAGCCTGGTCTACTGAGCGAGTTCCAGGACAGCCTCCAAAACAATACAGAGAAACCCTATCTCGAAAAACCAAAAAAAAAAAAAAAAAAAAAGACCAGGCTGGTCTACAAGAGCGAGTTCCAGGACAGCCTCCAAAGCGACTGCATGGAGCCCACCTTTAATCCCAGTACCTGGGAGGCAGAGGCCGGCCTGTTGATCCCTGGATCTGTGGCCAGAGAGTGAGTTCCACGACAGCCAGTGCTTCACAGAGGTTGTCTTTAAACATCAGAAACAAGACAAACTAGCACTGGATGAAGCTGGAAACCATTGAAATTTTAAGTTAATAATAGCAGCATTCTGTAGTTTACAGTTAAGGGTGTGGGCTCTGAATGCAGACTGCTTCTGTTGAGATTAATCGTTTGTTCACTTATGATTGAAACAGTCTCCTTTCGTAGCCCTGGCTGGCTTGGAACTTGCTTTGTAGACCAGGCTGGTCTAGAACCTGTGGTGATCCTCCGGCCTCTGCTTCCCAGGTGCTGGGATTATAGGTGTGTCCTTCTGTGCTCCGCAGAGATGAGTACTAGGTGTCCTTGGGTAAATAGACCTCTTAAACCTTACGTTCCTCATCTGTAAAGTGTACATTGAACTAGGTAACTACTTTAGATTTTTGTGAGACATAATCAGAGGAGTTCCTGGTCTATCAATAGTGTACTTAAAGGGTAATCTGTATATATAATACATTAAAGAAAACCATCTCAAATTCATTTAATAAATGATGGTCTGTCCACATATTTGCATATAAAAGTTATTAAGTAATCCAAAGTAAAGCCAGTGAAGATTTTGGAGGCTCAAATATCAGCATTGCCTTTTATGACCTTTTTTCACCTTTAGGGAATACGTTATAGGGCTGTCAGGGAAAACGGAGGATGCATTTATGCCTTCCTCATTGTTGGCTCATGTTTCCAGTCTCCTCACTTGCCCTTCTGTGCCTTATCACCACGTCGTGTCTTCATTCCCAATCTCCTCAGCTGTCTTAGTATTGAAAACATCGGCAGACCTGCAGCAGCCATGTTTGTATCGGGCAAGTCTGTTTTACCAGTGTTGTCCATGAAACACTAAGAAAAAGACAGAGCCACAGGATAGAGTCGGGAGGGAAAGCCAGTGAATACGGAACTCCTCAAGTTTATTCTTCAACATTTTTTTTTTTTTTTGGTGTTTTGGACACAGGATTTCTGTTTTGGAGGCTGTCCTAGAACTCGCTCTGTAGACCAGGCTGGTCTCGAACTCACAGAGATCCGCCTGGCTCTGCCTCCCAAGTGCTGGGATTAAAGGCATGCACCACCAACGCGCTGCATCTTCAACATTCTTTTTTGTTTGTTTGTTTGTTTTTACGAGACAGGGTTTCTCTGTATTGTTTTGGAGGCTGTCCAGCCCGGCCTCGAACTCACCGAGATTCGCCTGCCTCTGCCTCCTTTCTGGCTGGCAAGAGACTTCCCTATCAAGATACAAGGAAGAAACAGACCTTCCTTAATTTTCCAAACATTTGGTAACCACACCTTAGACTAAATTTCTCCTTATCTGGCCTTGAAGGTCAAGTGTAACCACACCTCAGAGCAAGTCTCTTGCTATTTGGATATGACCAAACATCCTATAGTAGCCACACTTTAGACCTTTAGGTCTTATGTCTTTAACCTTGAAAGAGTAAGGATAGTTTTGAACTCTCTGACCTTAAGTCAAGATGCAGAGGAAAGGTTTGTTTTTCCATGAATCAAGGTCTATGAGGCAGTGGAGTGTTCACAACTAAGTCCCAGAGGCCTACATCTGTAATAGTGATTTTTTTTTTTAATTTCAAGCCTTTGAGCCTTCAAGGATGAAACCATCAAGGCCATACAAAAGACCCAAGTCTTTACAGCCCATGTCATATTTTTTCCATACTCCACGGCTCAGTACCCTTTTAAACTTGCTGGATGACACTGGCTTGAAAGGCCTAAAACCTCCATTTCCTAAAAGAGGTTGCTAAAGCCGGGCGGTGGTGGCGCACGCCTTTAATCCCAGCACTCAGGAGGCAGAGGCAGGCGGATCTCTGTGAGTTCGAGGCCGGGCTGGACCGACAGCCTCCAACACAATAGAGAAACCCTGTCTCGTAGAAACAAAAAAAAAAAAAAAAAAAAAAAAAAAAAAGAGGTTGCTAAGCAGTGTCGGTGCGCTCACTGTGCAGAGTTGAGAATTGCATTTGAATGCTCCTCTAAGCAGCGACCTGCAGACATGTTTAGGGACGTGACTACATTCCCTCCCTCTCAGCACGAATAAAGGCGCCAGGAATATCCTTTTGTAAAAGACACTGCTCAGCGGGGCGCCAGCTTTCTTGTTCGCGCCACCTGAAAGGACAGGGAGGTTTCAGCATCACCGCCAGAGAAAGGCAGCTTCCTTGTGACGTCAAACCAGCGGACTCTCGCCCCGGCTCTAGGCCGGTTCCGGTTCCCTGGCTTTCTGGACGCCCGAGTGCGCGAGCGCGGCGCCGTACTGCGCGTGCTCCGCGGAGGGACGCGAGAAGGTTGGGCCCAGCGTTCCAAAGTGATGCCTGATTGGCTGTCGTTGTTCTGGGGGGTTCCCTAGCCCTTTCGGCAGGGGTAAAACAATAAGAGGGGGCGGCGGCAAAGGGGGCGGGACGTCCGTGTTCTTATAGCTCGTTGCAGCTCTGGGCTCCCGGGAAGAGGTGGTTGTGAGGGGCTTGAGCTCGCGCCTCTGCGGATTCCTAAGCCTCGGATTTATTCGAGGGAGAAGAATCTGCTGCGGCCGATCCCGCGACACTGCTGACCTCCGCGCGACGTGCCCGCCGCCGCTGTTGGTTGGAGGTGTGTACGGGGGCCGAGAGGGGCGGTCGGTGTGGTGGTCGGCAGGGGACATTTCGCTCCGCTCCGCGGCTCGCGGCAACCGTCCGGCGTGTGCGCTCGGTGTCTGGGGTGCTGCGGCAGAAACCTTGTTCTCGCCGGCTGCCTACGCCAGCAAGAGTGAGTGCGTGCGTGCGTTTGTGCGGAGCCGAGCCTTTTCTGCAAGGTGAGCGGGAGGCTGCGTGGGGAGGAAGATGACCCGCGCGCGTGGTGCAGAGGAGGGCACAGGTGGGGCTTGCTAGGATGAGGCTGCTCGGCGGGTCCCTGCCCGCTGCAGCTCCCGGAGCGCGCCGGCAGGCGCCAAGCCGCCGAGCCGGCCAGTGGGCTTCTCCAGGGGTGATTTCAGGGTGGGAAGCCCACCCGCCTGGCTCCCCGCTTGTTTGCGGCCCAGGTTCCCGGTCGTCGCCCCGCCCGTGGGGGAGGGGAAGGAGGCCGTGTCGGCGGAGGCAGAAGCGACGCAGATGCGAAAGTAGCGGCCTCCGGGCACCATTTCTGTGCCCGGAAACTGAATCCGGGGTTGAAGGTGGCCGCCGCTCCGCTTGCCGGGTACTCGGAGGTCCCCCCTCCCCCCGCATTTTCCCGAACATGTTATGATACTAGGGCTGTAACGAGCGAGAGTCTCCTTCGTTCTTTTTCTGCAGGCGATTTCCAGTTGCCCAGGAATAAAAGAGACGTTTGAGTGCTTTAGGAATGGGTTTTTCTTCCTCAATTTTTTGGAGAGGGTGAGGGGAGGAGAGTCTAAGTTTCCCTACATGGTGTGGATTTTGTTAGTGTAATTTGGTCGAGGTTTTCCTGTGTGTCTTTAAGAGCCTTCAGGTGTCCCTATGCTGCTTTGGGGTCGTTCACAGTTTTAACTCCCAAGATACAACAGTCGGCCTCCTTAAAAGCAGAACACGTGCACCAAAGCTGAATCAAGGAAAACTGCTCCCCTCCGGGTATGATTGATTGTGCTATTTATTAATTTGAGTTAAGGTTTCTGGTTTTTAGCTTCCAGACACCAAACCTCGTTCGTTTCTAGTACCCATACCAGGGAACCATTAACTGCAGTTAAAAAGGACGCATTGGGATAGATGAGGATAGTAACTTCTTGTCCATATTTGGCAGTTAATGTAGCTCTAGGCATGTGAACCAAAGTTTCTAGGTAAACACTTGACTTTGCCAAATGGCAGTGGTCCCTTTCTGGTCTTTAGGTTTAGGCTCAGTGCTCCACCACTCCGGAGTCAGAGACAGGTAGATCTTTGAGTTCGAGGCCAGCCTGGTCTACATACTTACAAACCAGCCAGGCTACATAGTGAGATTCTGTCTCCAAAAAGAAAAAGGTTGCGCGATTTAGGGCTTAGAACTGAATTATGTTGTCCCTTTGTTATCGTTCTAGGTCATACATTCCCATCTAATCTTAGTGTATACAAATTATTTCATTATGAAAAATCAATTGTGAGGAGGGCTTCAAATGTGTTTCCTGGTGACTTAGGTTATTGAACAGTCAGATACTGCTGGGCGGGGGTCTACGATTTCAATCGAGTTCAATCGAGGCAGAGTTGATAGCCACCGTGGCCAGAGTGAGTTCCAGGAAAGCCAGGGCTACACAGAGAAACCCAAAATACTCCTGCTGGTGAAAGCAAGCCTCAGAAGTGGAGTGAACTGGAAGGCTTGTGAAACGCTGACTGTCAGACTCAGATGATGATGTCATTGGGTAATTTAGAAATGAATTTGGGTAAGCTCCTGCTCTTGAGGTTCAAGCACCAGCATACCTGGTGTACCTGATCCTGCTACCATCCACTGCAGTTAAGGGGACATGCTACAGCTGGGCAGCCTTAATAGCTAATGACAAAGTAGTTGGACTGTTAGTCAAGTTCTAGTTTTGAAGAAATGGTTGGCATTTTTTGTATCAGGGAATGTTTGTTAGCTATATTTCTTAGATTAAAATAAAAATTCAAGCCGGGCGTTGGTGGCACACACCTTTAATCCCATCACTCGGGAGGCAGAGCCAGGCGGATCTCTGAGTTCGAGGGGCAGCCTGGTCTACAGAGCTGATTCCAGGACAGCCTCCAAAACAATACAGAGAAACCCTGTCTCGAAAAAACCAAAATAAAATAAAATAAAAATTCAATATCAACAACTGGTAATTTATAGATACCTGTAATGCCTTTAGATTTTTTTTCTTTTTTGTTTTTTGTTTTGTTTTTTTTTTTTTTTTTGGTTTTTCGAGACAGGGTTTCTCTGTGGCTTTGGATCTCAGACAGGGTTTCTCTGTATTGCTTTGGAAGTTGTCCTGGAACTCTGCTCTGTAGACCATGCTGGCCTCGAACTCGCAGATCTGCTTGCCTCTGCCTCCTGAGTGCATCATCAGCGCCTGACTTTTTTTGTTTTTGTTTTGTTTTTCAAGATTGGGTTTTCTCTGTAGCCTGACTGCTCTGGATCTCACCACCCTGTACAGATCAACCATATTCTACCCACTTTACGTTCAGAAGCAATCCAATTTTATGCTTCAGTGTAAATGTTAAGATGTCATCGCCGGGCATTGTTGGCGCACGCCTTTAATCCCAGCACTCGGAAGGCAGAGGCAGGCGGATCTTTGTGAGTTCGAGGCCAGCCTGGTCTACAGAGCGAGTTCCAGGACAGCCTCCAAAGCCGCAGAGAAACCCTGTCTCGAAAAACCAAAAAAAAAAAATGTCATTCATCATCTTCATATCCATTCAATATAAAATGTAGGAAAAATTAAACAATAATTTCTAATAATGGGTAATAATTCTGCAACATAAATTACTGTCAAGAATGTAAAGGCAACCAGGCGGTGGTGGCATGCACCTCTAATCCTAACACTTTGGGAGGCAGAGACAGATGGATCTCTGAATTCAAGGCCAGTCTGGTCTACAGAGATAGTCCCAGGACAGCCGGGGACACAGAAATTCCATTCAAAAATAAAACAAAAGCAGTTCTTTGCCTGGGTGCTCTTTACTGGTAGATAGATGCTTAATAATCAATAAAGAGTGTTTTATTCCAAGCCCTTAGTAAAAGAATGTTTGTGATGCTTTGGTGTATTCTAATAATTTATTTTATGGTGTTAATATAGGGATTATCTCTTACTATAGTGTTGCTGTTTTTTTTCCACACTCAGTTTAAAATGCACTGGATGTTGGATTGTATTTTATTTTTACTGTATTTGTTTTCTTGGGACAGCTTCCTTCTAGAGTCCACACTAGCCGGGAGTCTACTGTGTCCTGTGCTGGCCTTGAGTTTATGGTGTCCTCCTCCCTACCTTTGCCTCCTTGGTGCTGGGAACTAGAGGTACATGCCACCATGCTTGGCATGAAATTTGAACTGTAAAGTTTTTTAAGGGCTTATTTTATTACTTTTAAATATGTACATGCATGTGTGTGTATAAAAGGTATCTGAGCTGGGCTGTGGTGGAGGCAGAGGCAGGCCGATCTCTGATTTCGAGACCAGCCTGATCTACAAGAGCTAGTTCCAGGGCAGCTTCCAAAGCTACAGGGAAAAAACCCTGTCTCAAAAAATGTCTGATTCCCTGGGACTGGAGTTACAGGCAGGTTTTGAAATGCCAACTGTGGGTGGTGGGAAGAAAGAACAATGTGTCCTCTTCAAAGCCGAGCCATCTCTCCAGCCCTGAAAGTGGAGTGTTCTCTGTTTGTTTTGAGAGGCTCTCCTGTAGACCACACTTGAATTAAGAGATCATTTGTTGTGGTAGACCCTGGATCCGGGAACCAAAGTGAGAGAAGTAGGTTTTGGGTGAAGCAACTTTGTTCTCAACCCTAAAGATCAGGGGGCAGGTGCTGAAGATGAGAAACTTAAGAATGCAACCACAAGGAAATGGTTATGTTGCCCCACAGAAATGTATTCACCTCATCCTCCGCTCAGCCCCTATCTTGAGGCCGTGACTGACATGGAATGTTGTGGACCAGACTGATCTTGAACTTAAACTCAGCTGTCTTTGCCTCTGTGTTCTGGGATTAAAGGGATGGGTAGGACACCACCTAGCCTCTAAAATCCCTTAACACCTACCCCCAGGGCATCTCTGTAGCAGCTCTGGCTGTCCTGGAATTGGCATGGTAGACCCAACTGGCCTCAAACTCAGAGATTCACCTGACTCTGTCCCCAGTGCTTCGGTTAAAGGCATGAACCACCCACCACACCCAGGGGTTTCTCTTTAAAGTTCTTTTATCCTTGATCCTTTGGGTGATTGATTCTTCCAAAGCAATGTAGCTTTTTTCTTTTTTGTCTTTTCCTTTTTTCTGTTTTGACTCCCTGAGACTGACTATGTAGCAATCCTTAGATGTCCTGGCTCTGACTGTGTAGATCATGCTGGCTATGTACAGTACTGAGAACTTCTTGTCCACAAATGCATTCACATGCTCTCCCTCTATCTTTTGTTGAGGCAGGGTATTTATATAACCCTGACTATCCTGTATCCTGGAACTCATCAGTCTGGACTTGAACTCAGAACCACCTACTCCTGCCTCCTAAGAGCTGGGATTAAAGATGTGCACCACCACACCTGGCCCAAAGCAAATTTTGACTGTAGACAATGAAAACATCATACTAATGACACAATTCTTGTCTTAGAATAAAGACTGAGAGACCTTTATCTCTCCTAAGGTTTTTTAAGTTTTTTGGTAGTAAATGTAGTTAATATTCCCTATTCTAGGAGATAAAGGAAACATAAGGGTATTCACGAAACTACAGTGCAGCTGGGCATGGTTGTGCACACCTTTAATCCCAGCACTCAGGAGGCAGGGTCAGCCTTCTCTGGAGTGAATTCCAGAACAGCCAGGGCTACACAGACCTTGTCTCAGAAGGTGGTGGTGGCAACAAAACCATTTCCTTAGCTTTTTAGCTTCTGGTTTTTGGGATCTAGTCCGAGTCAGTGGGAATGGATGGGCCTTGGCCTAGGTGTGAGCCCTGCAGAGGGAGTGGGAGTGAGTTTCCTGCCATGGAGATAAGCTGGGGCTAAGCTTGGGCAGCCTTTGATAGCAGTTTCTGGTAAACAGACTACAGCCAGTTGGAGACATTCTTTCTATGAATAAAATGATATGCCTAGCCTGCCAAGGTTGGCAGTTTTTTTGTCTGCATTTCCTCTTCCTTGTCTGCATTTCCTCTTCCTTATCTAGGTGTTCTGACCTTTTTAATAAGAAAGTATGATTTCTTCACATACTTTTCAAGACAGGGTTTCTCTGTAGCTTTGGAGCCTGTCCTGGAACTCTGCTCTGTAGATCGGGCTGGCCTCGAACTCACAGAGATCCGTCTGCCTCTGCCTCCCGAGTGCTAGGATTAAAGGTGTGCCCCACCAACACCCGGCGTGTTGATGGTTTTAAAGATTGGGGGTACTGAGGATCTAGCCCAGTCGGTAGTCCTGGGCTGCATCGCCAGCTCTTTGTCACCTGCACGCAGTGGTGGTGCACTAGGATCCCCTTCTCAGACTTTGAAGGCCATCATGGGCTGCACGGCCGTGGGAATGACAGCGCTTGGGACATAGCAGGGTTTGTAGGATGTGAACTATGCATAGGCTTAGACATCTCCAGTCTGAAAGCTGGACTGTTCTGAAATTGGAAACTTTCAAACAATTGCATTAGTAGCTGTGGCCAGGTACTTAGAATTCAATTTTGATTTTTCTGGAGAGCTAGCTATTTTATCACTAGTGATGGAGCCGGTGTCCTTAGTAGTAAGAACATGGAGAGAGGCCATTAAAGAAATCTCTGAAATCAATGAGAAGTAACTATTGCTTTAGATAGCTTTCTTTTCTACTTAATCTGCTCTAATAATTTTCACTGTTTATAGTGGATTTTTAAAATTAAATTCATTGTATACATTGCCTATTTTTATTTATCTTTGAGACCGGGTTTCTCTGTAGCTTTGGAGGTTTTCCTAGAACTCTGTAGACTAGGCTGGCCTCAGACTGAGTGCTGGGATTAAAGACATGAGCCACCAACGCCCGGCTTATACATTGCTTTTAATGAAACTGAAACCATATCTTGAGTCTCATTTTATGGGGCTGTAGTTCCTAACCCCAAAGCTTTTATAATGTATGTGAATGTTTTTGCCTGTATTGTACCTGCAGAGGCCTCACCACAAGAGGGCATCAGATCCACTGGAACTGGAGTTATACTTGGTTGTGAGCTGCTGCTGTGTGGTTGCTGGGAATAGAAGTCAGGTTCTCTGGAAGAACACAGTGAGAATTCTTAACATCAAACCATTTCTCCAGACCTTCTGTTCTCTTTATCTCCGCAAGACAGGGTTGCTCTGCATAACAGCCCTACCTGTCTTGGAACCAGCTTTGTAGACTAGGCTGGCTTTGAATTTAGAAAAAGATCTGCCTGCCTCTGCCTCCTAAATTTTAAAGTTTACCTCTCTGGGGGTTAAAGGTGTGTACCACCACGCCCAGCAACCCTTCTTTCTTTATTTTTCTCTACTGATCATTCCTTCCAGGGAATTCCTATCTCATCTTCCTTAATTCACCTTTACTAAGTAAATTTTAGAATGACACTTCAGCTATTAAATATTACTGTGTCAGACAGAAATACTTTTACTATGAGTAGTTTTTTTTTTTTTTTTTTTTGGTTTTTCAAGACAGGGTTTCTCTGTATTGTTTTGGAGGCTATCGGTCCAGCCCAGCCTCGAACTCACAGAGATCCGCCTGCCTCTGCCTCCCGAGTGCTGGGATTAAAGGGGTGTGCCACCACCGCCCGGCTACTATGAGTAGTTTTTAGGTTAGTGATGTTATGCTTAGCATGGTGCTTTTACCTAATCCCAGAATTTAGGCAGAAGAATCCTGCTGTGAGTTTTCAAGCCACTCTTGAGAGTCTCTGTTGCAAAAACCAGTATGTTGAATAAATTTTCATCTCAATGATGGCAGTTGGAGAGCAGGATCACCTACCACACTAGGCAAGTTAGCTAAACTCCCTGACTCACTTTTCCTACTTTTAATGTTTATTCTAAAACCATATTTTCTCTAGCCCCCCCCTTTAAGACACATCTCAGTATGTAGATCTAGCTGGTGTGTCTAGTTGTTTTTTTTAAAGATTGTATGGATGTTTCGCCTGTATATCTTGTATCACGTGTATGCCTAGTGCTCAGGGAGACACTTTATATTAGATACCATTGGCTTTACCTGTAGATTCCCTCCCCATCTTTTGAGAGGGCCCATCATGGTGGTGATGGAGGCGGAAGCTTTCCGATTGTGACTGTGACTTGTGGTTTCTGCTGCCTTCATTCATGCTTCAGTCATTTTCTTGTCTCCCACTTAAAATTAATAATATAATTTTTCTAACAAAAACACAGGGCTTCAGAGAGATGGCTCAGAACTTTAGAGCACTATGCAGGTTCAATTCCCAGCACCCACATGATAACTCACAGCTCAAATCTCAGTTCCAGACAATCTCATGCCCTCTTCTGATCTTCATGGGTACCAGGCATGCATGTGGTATACAGATTTACATGGTGAGCAAAACATTCATGTACATAAAATAAACCTGTAAAAACGTACAGACTTTCTTCTGGTCCAGGCTGGCCTGAACTCATGATTTCAAGAGCTTCAGTTTGAGGCCTGACCTACTGACTTGGTTTACAAATTCATTTTTGGATTATAATAATAGGTGGTGACACACATCTGTAATCCTAGCACTCAGGAGGCAGAGGCTGGCGGGTCTGTGTCCCAGGCCAGCCTGGTCTACAGAGTGAGTTCCAGGATAACCAGGGAATCAGAAACCCTGTCTCAATCAAAACAAAAACTGTCATGAGGGACAGTTGCAAAGGAAAAAGCAACTAATTAGAACAAAATGTAACACTGAAGTCACTAGAGTTGTGTTTTAACTTCTGTTTCACTGTAGTCCCTATCTAAAGTTAATAAAAAAACAGCATCTAGTATGGTGATTATGGGATGAAATTATTCAGTTACTAAAAACTTGCATGGCAATTTGTTAACTAGGAATTCAGGCAACATTCAATTTGCCTGATTAAAAAGATGTGTGGTTGGTTTTTGTTTTGTTGTTTCCCCTTAAGTATTATACTTAAAATAAGAGAGGGGAGTTGGAGAGATGGACATAGCAGTTAAGAGCTTTCTGCTTTCCCAGAGGTCCCAAGTTTAGTTCCCTGGCCACTCACATAGTTCACTGCCACCTGTAATTCAAGCTCCAGGGCACCTGACACTCTTGTCGCTGTGGATACACACATGCACATAAATAAAAATAGTCAAGTATCCTTTCAAGGTTGTGTTTGGGTGTGTTCCTGTGTTTCCTATCTGCTGATCTACACATCCTTTGGTACTTAGGATTAAACCCAGGGCTATTTCTTGGGATCAGTGTGCTTACTAGTGAGCCACTGTCAGCCATATTACTGCTTTTTCTGAAAAACAAGTAGTGTTTGGGATATTCTGTCTTTTGTGGGGTCAGAAGACAAAGTGGGAGTCATTTTTTTTTTTTTTTTTTTTTTTTGGTTTTTGGAGACAGGGTTTCTCTGTGGCTTTGGAGGCTGTCCTGGAACTAGCTCTTGTAGACCAGGTTGGCCTTGAACTCACAGAGATCCGCCTGCCTCTGCCTCCCAAGTGCTGGGATTAAAGGCGTGCGCCACCAACGTCTGGCAGGAGTCAGTTCTGTCTACACCGTGTTGGCCCTGGGGAGTGGAGCTCAGGCCAGGCAAACCTTTACCTCCTGAGCCCTCTCTCACACACCTGCCTCCTTTTTCCTTATTGTTCATGTATGAGTGTGTGCATGCCTGCTGTATGTGTGTGTGTAGCACATGTGTGCATAGTGCCTCTGAAATACGGTTGTGAGCTACCATATGACTGCTGGGAACTGAACCTTGGCCCTTCACAGATGCAAAAGGCATTTTTGCTGCTGAGCATGCTCTCCAGTCCAAAACCTATTTTTAATCACGTATGTTTGTATCTGTGGGGATGTGCATGGGTACCGCCAAGGCTAAAGGTTCAGATCCGCTGGAACTGGAGTTACAGGCAGTTATGAGCCATCTGATGTGGGTGCTGGGAATCGAATTCTAGTCATTTGGAAGAGCACCACTTAAGCAGAGACATCTGCAGCAACTGCGTGTTCTTCATGTAGTTATAATTAGACTGCTCAGAGGGCTGTGTGTACGTATAAAGTAAGCAATAAGTTGCATTTAACAGTTAATTTTTTGCCCATCATGTTTGTCTGTGCACTTACATGTGTGCCTGGTGCCCAAGGAGGCCAGAAGAGGCCAGCAGATTCCCTGGAACTGGAGTTGTATGGTTGTGTGCCTTAATGTGGATGTTAGCAATGCTCCTAACTGCTGAGCCATCTTTTAGCCTGTTAAGAAGATCTACTTTTGAAAAATGTTTGTTTTTTGAGGCAGACTTCTGTAGCACTAGCTGTGCTTGAATTCCTGTCTCTGCCTCAAGTGCTGTGATTAAAGGCATACATGACACCACCACCTGGCAGTTAATAAAGTTTATATGTCGTTAATTTACTTTATTCTCATTCGTATGTCTATGAATATTTATTTAGTGGTATTTTTACAAGGGTGATGTGGTTTTTCTGGATAGGGTTTCTTAGTATTGCTTTGGAGTCTGTCCTGGAACTCGCTCTGTAGACTATACTGGCCTCGAACTCCGAGATCTGCCTGCCTTTGCCTCCCAAGTGCCACCAACGCCCAGCACAAGGGTGATTTAACTAACCGGCTGCTTTTCTTGTGCTTTCTCCCCCAGCATTTGACATTGGGCAGCAAAGAAATGGTGATGGAGAAGCCCAGTCCGCTGCTTGTGGGGCGGGAGTTTGTGAGGCAATACTATACTTTGCTGAATAAAGCTCCTGAGTATTTGCACAGGTAACATTTAGACATTACTTCATATTCTCTATTCTCTTGGTATGGCCATATGGTATTGTCCGTTGCATCATATAAGCAGATAGTCTCTTTGGAAACAAGAAAAACACATAGTATCATAATACTTGGTTTTACACACATACACACACACCCTCCTTAGTATTTCATGCATGGGGTTCCGATGAGCAGTTAGAAATCAATGATAGAAATCTATGACTGGGCTGGAGAGATGGTTAAGAGCCAGAGGTCCTGAATTCAATTCCCAGCAACCACATGGTGGTTTATAATCAGCTGTAATGAGATTTGGTGCCCTTCTGTCATGCAAGTGTACACTCAGGTAGAACACTGTATAAATCTTTAAGAAAATTTTACTAATCTTAAATCAATGACTTAAATTTATCTTTTAAGTTCCCAGTGTTGAGGAAAACTACTGTATATCTGCATAAGATTTGAATTTCTTATCTGAAAAAATAGTTTGTTTGTGAGACATTAATAGTCTGTTGAACACCTGTCTGTAAGCTAAGTTTTTTCAAGAAGTTGAAATGAAATGTGTGTAGTGTAGTGTAGTTCTTGATGACTGTGCTTGTGCAATGAAAGGTAAGTGAGACAACTGAGAATACATACTTCGCTGTTACTTCCTGCTGAAAGGCTGTGACCGGCTTCCTGTAGGTCTTGGGTAGGCGCTGCAGATGGGGCCGATTATACTTTTTGTCACGTCACTTTTTTCTTTCACAGTATTCTAGAGGATTGCTGGGTTTTCTTTCTGTGCATTTCCCTTTTTTTTCATGTAAATTTTATGCTGGTTTTACTGTAAGTACTTTGGTTATCTCATTTTCATATTTGACAGCTGAGCCTAATAACTATTTCAGCATCTTTCTTGAAAAGTAACATTAGTAAATAAAGCTACCCACAGGCAGTTTCCAAGCTTCAGAATTATATTGAAATATGAGATGTATAAAATATTTTAATACCCTCAGAATGCATTTTTTTTGTTTTTTTTTTTTGAGACAGGATTTCTCTGGCTGTGGAGATTGTCTGGAACTAACTCTTGTAGACTAGGCTGGTCTCAAACTCACAGAGATCCGCCTGGCTCTGCCTCCCGAGTGCTGGGATTAAAGGCGTGCGCCACCAACGCCCAGCTTTGTTTTTCATTTTTAATGTGAGTGATATTTGGGAGTGGATGGGATTATTAGGGCTTTTATTATTTTTTTTTTTTTTGAGACAGGGCTTCACTATATGGGTGTGGCTGATCTGGAACTAGTTCACCAAGTAGACTGGGCTGTCCCCGACTTGATCCACCTGTTTCTAAGCTACACCATCATGCCCACTTTGTAGTAGTTGTTGATTTCTGATATTCATTTTAATAATTCCTCTTGAACTCATGGTAATTTGCAAGTCTGAGCCTTTCTGGGTGCTGGGATTATAGGTGTGAAACCCATGCCAAGCATTGCCTGCCTTTTAGTGGGGAGAAAACTGAAAGTTAAAAACGAGGTTTCTTATAAGGGAAAAATGGAGTGGCTTCCTTACTATATCTAGCTTATTTAACCATTTTTTAAAATAAAAATTTAGATTTTTTATAAACTTGATAAGAGGTTGGAAGATGACTCAGCAGTTAAAGCCCTGTTGGTCTTGGAGAGGGCTAGAGTTTGATTCCTAGCACCCACATTTCAGCTCATAACCATCTGTCACCAATCTCATGGGATCTCTGTTCTCTTCTGACCTGTGCCGGTGCATGGTGCAATGCACACACACACACACACACACACACACACACACACATGCAATACACACATAAATACCTTCATTCATTAATTCATTCATTCATAAATATGGGAAGAATACTCATGAGTATTTACTCCTCAGCCAGCCATTTATGCATACAACTTAGTAGCTAATTCACTGATGGAATTTGAGGAGAGGGAATTGAGCATCTACCTTGTTCCACACAGAAGCACTCTTAGTCCGTACAGTATTTATGGGAAGTAGTCATAGTCTGTTTGGCTCCAGAACTCTAGTGGCCTCTAAACTTTCCTTGATGTGTCTGTCATTGGTTTTGCAGGTTTTATGGCAGGAATTCCTCCTACGTCCATGGTGGAGTGGATGCCAGTGGAAAGCCCCAGGAAGCAGTTTATGGCCAAAATGTAAGTCACAAAGGTTTTAAAAATAAGTAACTTTTCTAAGCCGGGTGTTGGTGGCGTATGCCAGCACTCTTAATCCCAGCACTTGGGAGGCAGAGGCAGGTGGGTCTCTGTGATTTGCAGACCAGCCTGGTCTACACCAGGACAGCCCCCAAAGCTCCAGAGAAACCCTGTCTCAAACAAAACAAAAGCGTAGCCTTTCTGGACTCACTGAGTTTCTCTAGTGTATGATCCTTTGTTGTAGAGTCAGTTTTAGTAGAAATGATTTATAATGGAATGTATTTAAAAGGACAACTTGTAATGTTGTATTTTATACATGAAGTAGTTGCTCCAGAAAAGTACAAAATAATTGATCTGTAGCATGATGGGAAGAGCATACTTCAGGAATTTAGGGCTTTGGTATAAAGATGGCAGTTAACAGGCAGTCTGATTGTAATTCTTAGTTTTCTGGATTGGATTCAAATCATTGTTAAAAGGCCAATAGTTCATCTTTTTGGGTCACGAGGAAATAAGTGTATGTACGTACAGCAATTGACACACAAGTTTTTATTTTCTTCATCCCTTCTCTCTGTAAAGGACATACACCACAAAGTGTTATCTCTGAACTTCAGTGAATGTCATACGAAAATTCGTCATGTGGATGCTCATGCAACCTTGAGTGATGGAGTAGTTGTGCAGGTTATGGGCTTGCTGTCTAACAGTGGACAGCCCGAGAGGAAGTTTATGCAAACCTTTGTTCTGGCTCCAGAGGTGAGTTCTCATAATTTAGTTTGTATTTATGTGATTTGTTTACTAATAGTTTGTTAGAATGCTAAACAGTTTCTTCCTACAGGTTTGAGTTTGCTTGTTGCTATTTTTTTAAATTAATATTTTGAATTTTACTTTATGTATATGGGTGTTTTGCCTTTATGCCTCTGTACCACATGAATGCCTGATGCCCTTGGAGGCCAGAAGAGTCCATACCCTGGAACTGACGGTTGTCCCATGGGTACTTAGCATCGAACCCTGGTCCTATAGAAGAGCAGAATTAGCGTCTTAACCTCTGAACCATCTCTTTAGCTCTTAATTTTTGGTTCTTTTTGGGTGTTTTACCTTCATGTATAGGTGTGAGTCTGATGGCCACGGAAGTGGGAGGAAGGGGATCAGATCCTCTGCAACTGGAGGTACAGGAAGTCATGAGCTATGCTGGGAATTGAACCTAGGTCTTGCCAATGTTTTTGAGAGATTTTTGAGTTTCTTTTGAGAAGAGTTTTTTGAAATTTAATAATTTTTAAGCATCAGAATATACATGATGCTGGACTTTATTTTAGATATTTCATATGTGTGTATTGTTACTATTAAAATTTTTTAAACAGAATTTCTGTAGTGTTCTCTACCTGTCCTAAATTTCCTTATCCCCGCCCTTAGGACAGATAGATTTGTGGGGCTCACCCCTACACTGTGTAGCTCAACTGACCTGGAACACGTGTGACCATCCTCCTTTTTCAGTCTTCCAAATGGAGGAATTAATATGTTTGCCACCACACTTGTCCAGTAATTTTTTTTAGTTTTCTTTTGTGTTAACATTCTCAGCTCTAGATAATAGTTCAGATTATTTGTTTTACTAAAGTTGAGATTACATATTTTTCTATAGGGATCTGTTCCAAATAAATTTTATGTCCACAATGATATGTTTCGTTATGAAGATGAAGTATTTGGTGACTCTGAACCAGAACTTGATGAAGGTGAGTTTCCAAGGTGACATGTCTATACTGTAGAGTTTGGTACATAACTCTGAAATTGTTTTAGGGGACACAAGCACTTTTTAATCAAAATGAACTAAGTGGCATAGAACTACCTGTCTGTTGCCTTTCCAAGTTGTGGCAGTATTCTAGTTATTTATTGATCTTCCACTGATAAAATACCAGTTTGTTTTCCTTCTTATCATTACTGGTCTTAAATAGATGTGGCAACAGAAACAAAATGGTTTTTAGCTTCCTTGCAAGCTTTTCCTTTTTTTACTAAGTGATCTTGTTAAAAGACAGCATAGTAATCAAACTTAGTCCTGCTTGTTGTCTTCAGTTTGTGGGGAACAGGGATTATCCATCCCAGTGAATGACTTTGTAGCTTACGCTTACACATACTGTAGTATGTGAGCCCTCTTAAAAAGATGTGGTGGGTTATGTATCGTCAGAGTCAGAAGATGAAGTGGAAGAGGAGCAAGAAGAGAGGCAGCCATCACCTGAACCTGTTCAAGAGACCGCTAACAGCGCTTACTATGATGCTCTTCCTGTGACGTAAGGCTACCTAGCAGCTTCCCACAGTACTTGCACTGACCTAAGTAGTTGTTTCTCGGATTATTGTTGGAACTTAATGCTTACTCTTTGGTGCTAGGTATTGAACCTCAGACCTTAATGCATGTTAAGTATGCACTTGGCCACCAAACTACACCATTAGCCCTTAGAAATACATTTTTGTTTTAAAAAAACTGCATTAAAAGCTAGTATTTGGTAATTTGTACATGTATCAAAGTACTGAAAATTATTCATTCAAAATTTCCACATGGTTCATATCAGAGACTGTTTAGGGACAATACATTGAACATATTTCTATAAGCTTTTGTTTTTATATGACACATTTCATGTAGGGGACAAAGAGGTGGCTCAGCCAGGAAGGTGCTTTACTTTGCAGGCCTGGTGTCCTTAGTTTCATTCCTCTGGCCATCATGCTTTGTCCCTTCGCAGACTAATTAGAAAAATAAGCACAGGATTTATAGTTGCACTAAAATAAGCATTGTGGGTAATATGGATTCCAAATGATGGGATTGCGGCTGAGTGTGATGCCCAGCACCCACGTGGCAGTCTGTAACCCCAGATGAGGGAGTCTAATGCCTTATTCTGGCCTCGAGGCAGTGTATCTGAGGCACAGATATACATGTAAGCAAAACACCCTTACTTAGGTGCAGAATAATAAAACCACATGGGGCTGCATGTGATGATGCATACCTTTGATCCCAGCATTCAAAGGAGGAAGAAGTAGGTGGAACTCACTGAGTTTGAGGCTAGCCAAGGATACGTAGTAAAATCCTGTCTCAACCGACAAAACCAAAACCAGCAGAAAGATGGGTTTCGACTGGATGTGAGTCTCTGGTAGAGCCATTTTGCTTATTGTGCACAGCAGGCAGGACTTGCATCTCATCACCGACCCCACATGCACTTGGACACAGATGGGATCTCCTGGTTTGTGACCTGGATTTTTCATTGTAGTAATGGCATAGAGGAACCTTTAGAAGAACCGTCTCATGAGCCTGAACCCGAGCCCGATTCTGAAACAAAGGCTGAAGAGCTGAAACCACAGGTGGAGGAGAAAAACTTAGAAGAGCTAGAGGAGAAGTCTACCACCCCTCCTCCCTCCGAACCTGCTTCTCTCCCCCAAGAACCACCAAAGGTGAGGTCAGAGGAACTTTTCACATCCACAACCTCAGGTTTTCATACCTGTGCCATTAATAATTAATAAAGCATGATTTTGGTTCTGTTATTTGATATAGTAAGCTATACTTTTATGTATATGAAAGAAGCTGGATTTTTTTTTGTTCTGGGGAGATTTCATGGTCTTTCTCCACCCCAAAAGTATTCTAAAAAATGGATTTATGACCTAAGATTACTCGTCTGTATGCAGTGTTGATGACTTACATGAGATGACAAGTCCATTTATAAGGCTTTCAGGAGTCATGCAGTGTCCCAACTGAAGTGGATCTGTGAGAGATACATACCTGTTTGTGATTGAAATGGAATCCGTTTTCTTACTATACTAATTCTATTGGAGAGATAGATGCGTGACATCCGTAGTATATATCATGTTAAACTTCTTTATCTCTGTTGAGTAGAAGGTTAACGTACATTTGGGCAGTGAGAGAAGAGTAGTAGAGTCCTTGTTCAATTTGTAAGTGTCTGTTAAGTGTCCAACTAGTACTCTGTTCTTTTCTATTCTTTCCCTTCCCCCAACAGCATCACTCACACTCCGGTCTTCTCCCAAAAGTCAGTTCTATCTGGTTCAGACTTTATAGTATGTTTAGTTGATAGTGGTTTTGTTTGCCACCTGCTTGGTGTGGTTTTATTTAGCAGTTGACAAAACAGTCGTACCTTGCATACTGATGAGCTGGCGCACAGACTGGCATGTGTGTGTGTGCCTTTCTTTTAGGAGCCTGTCAATATAAAGGAACAGATTAGAAATGAAAACAGATTATATATTTGGAAGTTTCCCTGTAGGAATGTTGGTGGTTTTCCATGATTAGTAGTCTAGGTTTGTTGCATTTCCTGCAGGCTTTCTCCTGGGCTTCAGTGACCAGTAAAAACCTGCCTCCTAGTGGTACTGTTTCTTCCTCTGGAATTCCACCCCATGTTAAAGCACCAGTCTCACAGGTAATGATCTGTGAACACATTGGATTGTATCCTTGTTACATTTGCCAATTGCTTAGTCTTTATACATTTTAATCGAGTCAACCAGAACTATGGATTAAACATACAAAATGTATTAAATGTCCGTGCACCCACTTTAAATGCCAAGTCTCTATTAATCTTACAGAGGTGGTATTTGGGGTTTGGGTGTGTGCGATACAGATTAAGTTGGTTTTATTAATATGTTGTCATTTTAAAGGCTTCTTTAAAAAATATTCCTTTTGAAAATTTTGCATCTTAGCAAAAATATTTTAGGTAAGAAATTTGGCAAGGCACAAATTAGTGACATTTATAAGATCATTGTTCTAAAAATAAGAATTTGTGTGTATATGTATATAATATATATCATACATGTATGTATTATATATGTATATTTACATGGCCTAAACTCAGTCTGTAAGTGATTCACACAATTTAATTGAAGCCTGTACCAACTTATGACTGTAGTGTTCACCTTAACTAATCATTTCAATATTATTATGCTTTTTGTCTGTTTGTCATCTTATCATTTCAGAGCTTTCCAAAACTGTGAAAATAAGTCACTATTTATGCTTGTTAGATAAAGTTTAAATTAAAGTGGAATTAAATTTATTGACATTTAAATATCCAGTTCCCCCCCTACATTTTTGAGTTGAGCTTCATTTTCTTAGAAAATTTACATGTAAAATGGCTATTGTATACATTCTTTAGATGCTCTAACACTAGGACATTGAGGTTTTAAAAGTAGTGATTACCTTGTCCTCATAATGTCTCTACATATTATAATCATCTATAGAATACATACCTTTGTTATTTTTTTCCAGTTAAATATTTAAGTGTGCTTACATTTGATCACAAGCCAAAATTCCACCCTCATGATTAGTGTGTTATAAACCCACCTGGAGAAGGGATGATTGACTCCAGACTTGGAAATCTTGATTTCTGTCACATTCGCAGTAGGAGTCTTTTGAGTTGTTGTTTCAGAGATTTGGTGACACTTGGTTTATTTTTCGCTAACTGTATTTTGTGTATCTGAGTGTTTTGCTTACTGTGTGCATGTGCACCCTGTGCATGAAACACCCTCAGGCCAGCACTGGGAGTTGGTTCCTTTGGGACCAGAGGTAGAGATAGATGGTTGTGAGCTGCCATGTGGGTGCTGAGGATGGAACCCCCTGGGTCATATGAAGAACTCCTAACTGGTAAGCCCAACAGTTATTTTACAAGTATTTAATATTCCTTTCATTTGCCTTTCACTAACAATTTAATGTTCAGTATGTTGTATTCACTTTTATTTTGGGGGGGGTAAGGTGAGACAGAGACTCGCTGTGTTTAGCCCTGGCTGGCCTTGAACTCGAGGTGTGCTTGCCTCTGCCTCCTTAGTATTGGGATTGAAGGTGTGAGCCCTTAAAACCACTCTGCATGAGAGAGGTGTTGACATGGGAAAGTTAACGTCTAGTATAACTCACCCATGTCTAGACAGCTGAAATGTAGACTGACTTTTGTATTTAGGTACACATCAACTACATATGTTGATATGTTCTTTAGTACCTTGGAGAGGGTAATATGTTTCTATATTTACACCAAAGAAGAATATTGTATTTAAGGTAATAGATTCTAGACTCTATGGTATCTTACATTTGAGTCTTTTTTTAAGTTTTTATTTCCCACTCTAATAGAAATGTTTAAAAAATTAAACTTTAAGGAGTTGGAAAGGTTGCTCAGTAGTTTAAAAAGCACATTATTGTTCTTTTAGAGGACCTGAGTTAAGATTCCTAGCACCCATGTCAGGTGACCTACACCTGCCTATAAGTAACTCCTGTAGGTGTGTTAAGCATTTGCACTCGTGCACATACATACCCCCACATGGTACATACACACATAATTAAAATTAGTAAAAGCTTTAAGAATATCCTCAGGTCTTTATACTATATGTGATCATTTCACTTGGTTTAATAACCTTCAGCTTCTTTTTATACTTTAAAAAATTCATGTTTTTATGTTTTAAGTAGATTGTCTGGTAAAAGAAAGTTAAGCCTGCTTTTAGGATATTGATAGCCATGAGGTAGATGTAGGTAGGTGGAGTTCTTGGTACGCTAGTTTCACTGGAAATAGACTAGCTCTCCTAAGTAGCTTGTGTTCAAAGGACTTGTGTGTGTCTGCGCTGATGCCCTTTTGGCTTAATTTGACCATCTTTACTTTATGTTTTGTTTGTCATTCATTTGTAGGCTTTGCTGTAAAATCATCATTTCTGGGTACATGAAGTGAAATTGAAAACCCTGACCCTATGTAGGGTATTAGCCGTTTTATCTGTTACAAATGGACAATTTTAATCAGACAGACATGATAATAAAAGAATAATTCTTAGCTTTTTGGTTTACATTCCATGCGCTGGCATCCTAGTTATATGCCAATTTACTAAATCAGTGTACACATGGGTGGGAAATCCTTTAAACTTTAATGTTAATTGTTTAGAGAATTTATTTTGGTAATATGTTTTGAAATATGTTAAGGTCAGAGCAGTTCTTTGATAATTTAGATAGAGTGGTCTATGTTTATCAGTATGGGTGGTTTTGCCGGTATATATATCTGTACCATACATGTACAGTGACTGGAGGGGTCAGAATAGATCCTGAACTGGAATAATAGAGGACTACGTGGGTGCTGGGAACTGAACCTGGGTTCTCTGAAGAAGCAGCAGCTAATACTCTTATCCAGCCCCCCCTTTTTTTTTTGAGATAGGATCTCACTATGGTGATGTCGACCAGTTTGGTCTTGATTGAATTCATAGGATTCCACCTGCCACTCGTCTCCAGGGTGTTAGTATTAAAGACTTGGACCATAATTCCCAGCACACATGTGCAGTTTTATTATATATCCAGTAAATTAAAAAATGAATTATTATCTAGCATTCTGATTGATAATAGAAACTGTGCTAAAGTTCTGCTTTGAGACTCCCTTTGTAGAGGTAAGCATATATCTTTAAAGATAAGCCTCTCTAGGCAGTACATATTAGGTTGTTGATACACTACTAAACTCTTGAGCACCAACAGCAGTTTAGTTATCTCATTGTCAGATATAGGGTATTCTGAACCAATAATTGCTGAACATTGTTGAAGCTCGTGCTTGGTTCTTTCAGTGGTGCATGTCTGCAATCCTAGCATTGCAAGTTTAAGATCAAACTGGGCCAGCCCAGTGGTTAAGAGCACTGGCTGCTCTTCCAGAGGATAGAGGTTCTAGCAAGTCCCAGTATCCACATTGCAGCTCACAACTGTCCCTAACTCTAGTTCCAGGGGATCTGGCACCCTCACACTGACATAAGACATGCAGGCAAAACACCAACGCATATAAAAATAAATCTTAAAAAATTAACAAGGATTGCCCCCTCCTATACACACAAAGCAAGATAGATGGGCTTTATAACAGAAATGAGAACTAAATTCTCTGACCTTGAACTTGTCTCTGCCTCCTGAGTGCCTAGATGTGACACCATACCCAGCAAAATTAATTTTGTAACTAAACAAATTCCAGGACATGTGATTTCATCTTTTGGGAAATATTGTCTACATAGGAATAAACAAACTATAAGAACTAGGTAAATCTTTTAAATTTTAACCGCTAATGTTGTAGTTCTCTTTTGACTTTTTTTTTTTTTTTTTTTTTTTTTTTTGGTATTTTTGAGACAAGGTTTCTCTGTGGCTTTGGAGGCTGTTCTGGAACTCGCTCTGTAGACCAGGCTGGCCTTGAACTCACAGAGTTCTCTGCCTCCCGAGTGCTGGGATTAAAGGCGTGCACCACCAACGCCCGGCCTCTTTTGACCTTTTAACATCCTGGTAATATAATGAAAAATGAAGTACTACTTAGACTAAGGGCCTCAATGATTCAGGTACTGACTGTTAGTTGGGAGGGTCCATATTCTGTTGAGTGCTTTCAGCACCTTTTGAAGATTCATGCAGTTTTGTCTGTTTCTTGGACCATGATCCCTGGGGAGTAGAAACCCTGCAGGGATTGAGAACCCTGGAAATGCTGTTGTGTTAGGAAAAATAAAGGAGAAGTGTGCATGGTGTCTATTACAAGGGACTTCGTGTATATAAATACTGAGTCAGCAGTTGACAAAACAGTCCTGCCACTTGGTCAGTTCTTGAACTATTTGAGATGTTATATGGAAACTCTTGTTACTTTTTGAGGTAATGGTCTTACTGTTTCCGTACGACTTTATACTTGGTCCTCCTGCCTCAGCCTTCTGAGTGCTGGGATTACAGGCACTTGCCACCATGCTAAAGGGTTATTTGTGTTCGAACTATTAAACACTGGCTTCAGGATCACATGGGATGGTATTAGGAGATGTGACTGAGTGCCATTGATGTCTGAAGGCAGGAAACTAGGAATTGTGTGTCTTTTATAAGAAAGCTTTTTAACTTTTGTCTCATGGAGTTGCTCATCTTGTACTGATTTTTTTTTGTAGCAATAACTTACGCTGTTTCATTTTGAGTATAATATTAATTTTAAAGAGTAGTGCAAAAGCAGCTTAGTATACAGTCTTGAGTGAGAAAATTTAGATCTACCCTACAGTCCTACCTTGGTACAGAATACCTTTTAAAAAATACTGTTCACACACATAGAAAATTATGTAAAGACATAAAGTTTGTCACTATCCTTGCTAGTGACTTGCTAATAGATGCTATGGTTGTTTTTTCTCCGGTAGAAGTTATTTCTTTATAATATAAAAATGTAATAATTTTTTCATTGTATTTTAGCCAAGGGTTGACGCTAAACCAGAAGTTCAATCCCAGCCACCAAGGGTGCGTGAACAACGACCTCGCGAACGACCTGGTTTTCCTCCTCGAGGACCAAGACCAGGTAAGCTCAGCTCTTTTTAAGGCCTTTTGGGTTTATTGGAAAGTTGGAAAAGAATAACTTAAACTGTATTGGGTTTCATACCCAGGTCTGTATAAGGCTATCTCAACAGTGTGTCCCTGTCTCTATGCAATCTGCCAAGATAGCCTGGGCTAACAACTTTCAGGATAGTGTTCTGTGGAGATGTGTATTTTGAAAGGTATAAAAGAGTATGTTTTTATCATTGTTGTTACTGGCTTTAAGAATTCTAAATCCGGCTGTTGGTAACCAGCTTACCCTACACTCTTTATTTCTTTAGGAAAAACACTTTACACTGATTTCTCTTAAATTTTCATTTTTTGTAAACATTGCATTATTAGTTAAGATGGTAGCTAGTGTGGTTATTTGAATCCTGTGAGAATTTTAAGAATGTTTTCTGGAGGTTGAAGAGAAGGTTCAGCATTTAGGAGTACTTACTGTGCTCTTCCAGATGACCCAGGTTCAGTGCATATGACAGATCAGAATTGTCTGTAGCTCCAGATATGGTGCCCTTTTCTGACCAGCACTTGGTCATTCTGGTCTACAGAGTAAGTTCTAGAACAGCCAGGGCTACACAGAGAAACCCTGTCTTGAAACAAAACACATGAAAAGAGAGAATGCTTTTGGATCCAGGTAGATATACTACTTTACCTCAAATTAGGAATGTAATTTATAACTGAAAGTGATACATTCAGAAGTTCCAGGTGGGAGCTTTGGCAGTTACCATCATGATCTGGGAGGACATCCTTAAATCTGAGCTGTTCATTCTTCAGCCATTCAAGTATTGCAAAGTTCTTTTGTGTGATATCTGCCTACTGTTGCTATTATTGAGGGAATGGATTTTATATGTCACAGTACCTTAGGCAAGAGGCCCAAAAAAGGGAAATGGTGTACCATACAAAGAAGTGTTTTCCATTTTGAAATAATGAGATATTTAGTAGCAGTATTCCTTACTGCTTTATTCATGGGTTAAAAACCTTTAGTACTTTTAAAGTCAGATCAAGTAGTCTAGAAGACTGACAGTCTAGTCACTATTTGTTCATAACTGTTTTCACCTACTAATGCATTTCACATCTTCAAGGAGCACATCTGGTTTATTAAGATGAAGCAGAAATATTGTATTGATTTTGTTTTTTGTCTTACCATGCAACTCAGATCCACCTGTCTCTGCCTCTTGAGTGGGTTAAGGCATACACCACTGTGCCTGTCATTAATATTGACTTTCCTCCCAATTGTATCCTTTCTGTCTTTCAGGCAGGGGAGACATGGAACAGAATGACTCTGATAACCGGAGAATAATTCGCTATCCGGATAGTCATCAGCTTTTCGTTGGCAACTTGCCTCATGATATTGATGAAAATGAACTGAAAGAATTTTTTATGAGTAAGTGGTGTGTTTTGCTTTTACATTAGACTTTAATAAAGGTAAAATGTAACAGTTACCCTATGTCAGACAAGCAGTGCTCACCAGGGCTCAGTCTTCTCCTTGTGGTCCTGACCTGCCTGCCATGAGCAAGAGAATCTGGGCTGGTTGGGGGTGTCCTGTCCAAGTGGACAACAGGACTCCACGGTTTTCAGCACAACACTCCACTTCTTGGCGTAACTTGGATCATGAAAGGTCCCTTCAAAGATGTTGTTCTTGTAGGAGTTGTTAGGGTCTGAGATGACATCTATCTTGAGCAAATACATTGTAACGACCAATCACCTGGCTTGCATAGCAGCTTTGCCACTTTGGTTTTCAGAGGGATCAGAAAATTACAGTTGCACATTCTGAACATTTGATGTCATTAGAATATTCATTCTGTTAAAATACTTAACTCTTGGTGCAATGTATATTTTCACAGGTTTCGGGAACGTTGTGGAACTTCGCATCAATACCAAGGGTGTTGGGGGAAAACTTCCAAATTTTGGTTTTGTGGTTTTTGATGACTCTGAACCAGTTCAGAGAATCTTAATTGCAAAAGTAAGTGATTTAAGGGGGATGATTCAAGATTTTCCCTTTTGTTGTGTATATATATTGTAAGAATTGAAACATAGAAACCATAGAAAATCTTTTATGGTAAGCTAAAAATAGTTTAATTATGAAATGGTATTTATGCAAAGAAAGAAGAGAATATTACAGTCTATTTTGCATCTTAAATTTCATTTGCTTGACTGAAAAAGGCCAAATTTGTATATTAAGACTTCCATTAAATTCTATTTTTTAGATTTTCTTATATACAAACTAATTGTCTATTCCTGTGTAACCTGGCCTTGTCATTTTTCTCCTCTTAAAGCCAATTATGTTTCGGGGAGAAGTGCGCTTAAATGTGGAAGAGAAGAAAACGAGAGCTGCCAGAGAGCGAGAAACCAGGGGTGGTGGTGACGACCGCAGGGACATCAGGCGCAGTGATCGAGGTCCTGGTGGTCCACGTGGAATTGTGGGTGGTGGAATGATGCGTGATCGCGATGGAAGAGGACCACCTCCACGAGGTGGCATGGCACAGAAACTTGGTTCTGGAAGAGGAACCGGGCAGATGGAAGGCCGCTTCACAGGACAGCGTCGTTGAAGTTCCACTGTTGGCAAAGTTTTGGCAGTGGTACCTAACTCATCGTGTTTGCATTCTTGTTAAGTTTTTTTGGCTTTGGAATGTGACACAGCCTTTTTGATCATTTCTTTGATGTGAAAAGCATCTTTTGGTTATCAGTTAAATTGAAGTGGACATTATTCCCCCAATTTCACAACAGGATTCATATTGTTAATTTATAAATCTAGACTTGGAGAATTAAGGACTGAGAAATGACCATACTTAAACTCTCTACAAACAAAATGAACTTAAAAGGACATGCCCACTGAATTCAGGTCATTTGAGTTTTAAAAAAAGTCCTCTGCTGCACATTTTGTTTAAGTGTTAACTGTTTCTGCTGTTAATGTTGGAAACACAAATAGTGCAATTTGTGCAATTGGAGAATCTTGCCTTTTTTTTTTCTTGGCTTCCCCCCAATACAAACCAACAGAAACTTGTTATGTATTCATCAAAGTGCACTATCCGGGTACTCTGAAGTCATTAACATTGATTGACATCTGCACCAGGAGGCAACAGGGAAAAAAATCTTCCATCTTCTTTTCCAGTAGAGAATAGTTTGTGAAATGATGAGGGCATTTTATCTGCTTGCTGTGACCAGCGTGTGCACACACAAACCTTAACAAGACTGCAAATATTCCAGAAGGAAATGATTTAGTTATGAACGAAATAACAAAAAGGAGAACCTCAAATGCCCTGGTCTTAAATATTAGGCCAGATTAGCGGCTTTGTATCATAAGAGTTTCCAACCTGCCCTCTTGAGTATAGGGATGGCTGGCTGCTCAACACACTCCTCCTCCCCTTTCCTTTCTTTAAGCTGTGGACAGTGAGAACTGTTTCCTGTATTTTTGTTCTCTGGTAATGTAATGAGCATGATGGTGCCTTCTACAACACATCATTCCAGTCTTGCTGGTGATCCTGTGCAGTGTAGTTATAAATTGCTGTGCTGCGAAGCCAAACAGCTGCAAAATGTTGGAGAAAATCATTGATGTATAAAAATTGCAGTATCTTTAAGATTAGTAAAATGGATGCTTATTTATCTTGTTTTCTTCAGTTAACATCTTCTATGTTCTATGTGGGAGGAAGTCAGATATTTGAGTAAGCCTAGTAGACTTTAGCTCCAATGTGAACTATAAAATGTTATCACTTAATGCCTGGAAAAATCAAATCAAGCAACTTGATGTACATTTTAGTCACATTTTAAAAGCAGTCAGATTCCCAAAAATGGCAAGTAAACTTGAGTTGAGGATACTGCAATTTTCAGAGGGAAGAATGGCAGCTCTTAAGATTTGGGGGGCAGGGAACTGTCATTCATTTTGCACAATTCTTGAACTGATGTCAGCACCCGAATGGCTCCTGAATTTAAGTCTGGGACGACATCTTTTTATTTTTACATGAATCTTTAAGCAATTCTGTGAGCAAAATTTCTAGCTGCTGGATTATTGTCTGTCTTTATAGCAGGTTCCAGTAAACCACAAGAATGGCAAAGGTTATCTGGCTCTATGGTTGGAACAATCAGTGTATATCAGATTTCTGATGTTTCAAGCAAGAAGCGGAGTAAATAAGTGTGACCACTTGAAGCTGCTTGTTAGTTAACATGGAAGACTTCTCCATTCCACCTTAAGGAAAACAAAATTCACACTTGACATGATAGCAAATTGGTTCTCAACTATTGGACTGTTTGCTAGTTAACTATTTTGTTTTTTGTCAGCTGGGCAATATGGGTAAAATTTACTGTCTCTTTCCCTTTTGAATGAGGTCTTCCATGTTTGAGGAAATGTCTTGCACTATTGCATATATTTTGTGAACACAGATTTTTGTAGTTTCCACTTTGGAAGGCTAAGGTTTTTTGTTTGTTTGAAGCAGTTTTACACTTTCTAATGTACAGTACTTGAAGTTCTTACTAGAATTACTTTTGAGTTTTGAAGCTTTTATCCAAACTACTTTGAAATAAGTGGCTTTATTGTCAGTGGTTTCCCCCCAAGTGTATTTTTCTTTGGTTATCATTCCCCTTTCCTGTCGTGTGTATGTGTGTGCAAGATTTATACACACACAAACACATGGACACAAGCATATATATTTCCAATCCAAGATATTGCCCTATAACCCGTATAAACTGTTATGGCAACAAGAGACATGAGAGATGTTAAGTGTAATACAAAATTGGAGCTAAGAGCCATTCAGCTTCAGCCTTTACACACCACAAACGAGACATTAAAACATCACATGGAGAAGTTTACATGGTGACTATTCACCTGCAGTACTGTGGACTTTTAACATATTGTCCCTTTTTCAATGAAAAACTAAAATTACTCATCTACCATTACTGTTATTTGCTGATTTTATTTTATTTTGATGGTAATATTCTATCCTTATGACACTATCGCAACCAAATTGGCTTTACCATCTTGGCTTTAGTAGGTATAGAAAACAATGGATTACCATCTTTATTTTGTAATGTGTTAAGCATTATATGCTGGTAGAATCTAGTTTGTTTCAGGTGGAAAATATTCTTTTTGAGTTTCCATTTTAAATGTGTTTGGACTAAAACAATAAACTACTGATGTCTGCAGCATTTATCTATGTCCCTAATTTAATCTGAAGTCTCATCCCAGATATTTTCTTTCAATTGCAATTCATACAGCCTGTTGAGAAGAGTTTGAACTAACTGCTTTTTGTTTGCCATACTTGGTGTATATATAAAAGGCAAAGCATTTAAATATTTGAACATGTCAATGCTATCACAGTCTATTTTGATGCCTATTTTACAAGTAAAAGAATGTTACGGACTGAAGAGAATGAAAAGAGCTTAAGAGCTAAAAGTACACTTTATATATATATATATATATATATATAGTTGGTGGGGTCTTGAACTCACAGAGATCCATCTGCCTCTGCCTCCCCAGTGCTGGGATTAAAGGCATGCACCACCAACACCTGGCTTCAAAAATTGTTTTTAAAGGAAGAGAAAATATAGGCTGTATTGAAAATAAGCTAAAATGCCTAGGAACAAGCTACTGGATCTGGAATTTTGATGCTTTGGAGACAAGATCTGGAGAACTTTAATCAGGCTGGCTTCATCTCAGGCTTCTCAAGTCAAGTGGTTCTGTTGCCTTGGCCTTCAAAACATGGGGGCCTCTGGTAGTATGTAGGCATGTGTGGTTGATTCCCTGGCTTATTTTTAAAATATTTCAATGGTTTTTAAAATTGATGAGCCTAGGACCTTTTACCACTGAAGTATACTCAACTTGGCTCAGGAAATTCTTTTAAATATTATTTCAAATATTGCCCAAAAAAATCTTCACAATGGTTTATGACAAGATTCTATTCTAGTAAGTTTCCCAGGTAAAGTGACACACAACCAGTAATCCTAGCACTTGGGAGGTGGAGGCAGGATGGGTAGTAGTAAGTTTGAAGTCAGCCTTGGCTGAGATACCCTTTGACCCTTGAAACTCAGAAAACGACTGTTCAAAGTCATTGCAATGCTTCTAAAATAATGAAGGTTCCTAGCTGCTTTTGACAAATGAGAAAAGGGGCTAAAATCCCCAAATCTGTTAATGGTGTATATGTATCTGTTTAATAATATTCCAAATTATGAAAGATTTGTTTTTGGCTTGGCTTTCCACATTTCCTTGGGGACACTAGTTAACTGGAAGTTAGGAAGTCAGAAACAATAGATTAAGTGATTTACAGTCATACCTTCACTGAGCACTTTCCTGTCTTGCTTCATTGTGTTCAGGGTTGCCAGTGGTGATCAACAAGACAGTCCTGTTAAATACTGAGGGTCGTGGTAATTCCAGGAGGCCGAAGCAGGGAGTTCAAGACCAACTTGCTCTACAGAGTCATTTTTCAAGACAGCCAGTGCTTCAGAGAAACCCCCGCCTCATAAAACCAAAAAGAAAGGAAACAAACAAAATGAAGTACTGGGGAAATTTAATTGGTAGGACTTCCTTTTGGGGCGGGTTCAAGACCAGGTTTCTCTTTTTAACAGCCCTGGCTGTCCTGGAACTTGCCTTGTAGACCTGGCTGGCCTCATTGAGATCCACCTGTCTGCCTCCCAAGTGGTGCTGGCATTAAGATGTGTGCCACCGCTCTGCTGTGTTTTGATTTTTCTTTAAGGTGGTTTTGTATGAGTCATTGTTTTAATGAAGGTAATGAAAACCGTTCATCAGAAGTTTGCTAAGTGCTTCTGTGACCTGAATACTTTTCTGAATTGGTCACACTAGCCCTGGCTGTCTTGGAACTAGAACTTGCACAGCCCTGAATATATTCAGGAAGCACTTTGCTAAGAGTGCTGTAGAGACTTGGGACAGGCATTAAGCTGTTAACTAATGTTCTGTGGGCTTTTTGTGTAGTGTGGTAACAAGGATTGTAGCTTTTGGAATAGAAAAATCTCATTGGGTGATTTGCAGGCACAAATAACCTCAACTTAGTGTGTACAGCAGGAAACTTTATAGCAGCCTCTACACAGTTTGTATTACAGAAAGGTTAGATCTGACAGCACAGTAACCTAGTTTACCCAAGAATACATGATTTATAAGGGATAGAGATAGGAAAGAATGTAATAGTGACTGTAAATAGCTCTATTTAAATTTAGAGAAGAGCATTTCAAGTGGGAAAACAACATAGATGTAGGCCAATTTGGATATTTGTCAATCAAATGTGTAATTCCTGCCTCCCCCCTTCTTTTTTTTCCCCCTTTGGTAAGGAAGGGTTTCCCCTGGTTGACCTCAAATGCTGACGATCTACCTGAGATTAGAGTCCTCTAGTATTAAAGGTGTGTGCCATTACACCTGGCCAATTCTAAGTCCTGTGCTGAGTGTTGTTTTGGTCCTTTTATTAGATAAGATCACCTAGGAAAGTTACAGAGAGGCGGAATACTAAGCTGATAGAAAGTTTCTAAGGGCCGGGCGTTGGTGTGGTGGCACACGCCTTTAATCCCAGCACTTGGGAGGCAGAGACGGGAGGATCTCTGTGAGTTCGAGGCCAGCCTGGTCTACAAAGTGAGTTCCAGGACAGCCTCCAAAGCAATACAGAGAAACCCTGTCTCGAAAAACCAAAAAAAAAAAAAAAAAAGTCTCTAAGGATCATAGATACAGGTGTTGCATACAGAGAATACTGGGACACCAAATAGGGCAAGGACTGGTGCCTTTGGAAGTTTGTTTTGAGGGTTTCAGGAGGAAAAAAACAGTTGTGCTAAATGCTGTGTGGAAGTCAGAATGACAAATGAGTTAGTACTGGCCAATTTGTATCATCAGACCCTCAAGTACAGTGATTCGGGTAAATTTCCTGTCATGAAGTCTTCAGAGTGGCCATGTAGCAGCTGCCTCTGGCCTCGTTGGTCTTTTAGGAACACAGTTGAATGGAGGTTCTACCTACTTAAGTGTAGGGTCGCATTGAGAAGGACTTCGGTAAGTTTTTATGGACCAGGACTGGGTCCATATATGTCTGTCATGGATTCATTGGCAGCAAGAAATAACCCATCTAGGGCTGGAGAGATGGCTCAGTGGTTAAGAGCACTGGCTACTCTTACAGGGGACCCAGGTTCAACTCCCAGCCCCCACATGGCAGCTGATAACTGTAACTACAACCCAATGCCTTTTCACAGGCAAAACAGAACACCAATGCATATTAAAAATAAAAAAATTAACCCGTCTGTGAGGATAGGAGAGGGGCAGTTGATTGTGCATATGAGCCCTGCATGACTGGCAGCAGGCTGGGTGAGAATCATCTCATTGAAGTCGTGGATGAAGCTTGAGGGGACTGAGCCTTGAGGTGGTGGGTGGTCCATGCCTTTAATCCCAGCACTTGGGAGGCAGGTGGAGTGGAGTGAGAACTCCCGAGTTCAAGGCCAACCTGGTCTACAAAGCAAGTTCCAGGACAGGCTCCAAAGCTACACAGAAACTCTAAAAACGGGGAAAAAATGATAAAGTTGGGCTGGAGAGATGGCTCAGAGGTTAAGAGCACTGACTGCTATCCCAGAGGTCCTGAGTTCCCAGCAACCACATGTCACTTCCCAGAAGAAACCCTGCACCCATTAGTGGTCATTTCTCAACCTTCCTAATGCTGTGACCCTTTAATACAGTTAGTTCCTCATGCTGACCCTAACCATAACATTATTTCGCCGTTACTTCATAACTTTTGGCTACTGTTACGAATTGTACTGTAAATACCTGTTTTCTGATGGTCCTAGCTGACCCCTATAAAAGGGTGTGTGACACATACCAGGTTGACAAAAAATGTTGTAATGAATGAAAATGCTAGGGCTGAGCTACATCCTCAGTCTCCGATGATGGACATTTGGATTTCCACTTAGCTGCTGTCAACAGTGTAACTATAAGCATTGAAATAGAAACTTTTATGTGAATATATGCTGTTACTTCTCTTGGGTGTGTATTGGGAAGTGGAATTGCTATGATGCCATACTCCACATATTTACAGCTTTGTTTTGTTGCCATTTCTGGAGGACTGGGTTCTACCTCAGGGCATCTACACAGTAGTTTCCTTAGGACACTGTCACTTATTCTAGTGATTTTTAGGAACCATTTTCTGGCCTTTCTACTGTGAGTGGGTCATGTTAGTGACATTTCTTTTTTTGTTTTTGTTTTGTTTTTGAGACAGGGTTTCTCTGTATTGTTTTTGGAGGCTGTCCTGCAACTCACTCTGTAGACCAGGCTGGCCTCTGAACTCACAGAGATCCACCTGCCTCTGCCTCCCGAGTGCTGGGATTAAAGGCGTGCGCCACCAACGCCCGGCTAAGCTTACTAATTCTTGAGCCTGGGTCTCACCACTACTTTGTTTTTGTTGTGTTTGAGGCGGGTCTCAATATAGCTCTGGCTGGCCTGGAACTCCATATTCCTAACCGGGATTAAATTCCTCACTACCATGTCAGGCTGACCAATACTAGGTTTAATAGATAAATTCACTATAAAGATGTAGGCTAGCGCCGGGCGTTGGTGGCACACGCCTTTAATCCCAGCACTCGGGAGGCAGAGGCAGGCGGATCTCTGTGAGTTCGAGGCCAGCCTGGTCTACAAGAGCTAGTTCCAGGACAGCCTCCAAAGCCACAGAGAAACCCTGTCTCGAAAAACCAAAAAAAAAAACAAAACAAAACAAAAAAAAACAAAGATGTAGGCTAGCTAATGTGCACGTTTCCTGTCCTCATTCTCTGCCCTAATAAACCCTTATGCTTTGTATTTCACTAATTTTTCATGTTAACTCCTTAGCTCACTACTGTTTTTCTTTATCAGTTATTTTACTGTTCAAGAAAACAAAAATCCCATTTGTTCTACATTACCTCTTTCCTCTTCAATAATCTGCTTGAACCAGGATGTATAATCTTCCTTTCCTGATAGTGTCTCGTATAGCCCAGGATGGCCTTGAATTTGATTTGTAGTCAAGACGGAGCTTCCCACCTCTGAGGGCTGTGATTACAGTGCTGTGCCACAACCATCATGCCTCTTTATAAAACGTTGGGCCTTGTGCATTTTAGGCAAGCACTCCACCATTGAACCTATCCACCCAGTTTCCAAAGGGACTTTTACTTTAATACCCTCTACCTATCTCCTTTACGATTATCTCCAACTTTTGATCTCAAGTATAATCTGTTCATTTTTAGCCATTACCCTTTCTGTTCCCATGGATACCAAGGGCTATTTCAGTTTCAGGGCCTCTTTGAAGGCCCTTAAAATGTTTATTTTTGTAAAGTTGGAAAAAAGTAAAACACTTATAAATTTCTTACCCCAACAAACCTTAGTTTATTCCAAAACATTTATTATGTGAGGGGCTAGAGAGATGGATCATCGGCCAAGAGCACGTGTCACTCTTTCTGAGGATCCAGGATTGACTGAGTCCTGGCATGCATATGGGAACGCACAAACTGACTGTCTCCAGTTCCAAGGCGTCTTACGCCCTCTTCTGGCCTCTGTAGGCACCGGGCACGCTCATGATGCTCAGACATACATGCTGGCAGAGCACACATAAAAGTATTTTTTAAAGCTCATGTGGTTTGTTACAGTCTAGAGGAAAGAGAGATAGGACGTATCACTGCTACATTACGATGCATCTTGGGCTACCCAAGGGGTTGGGGGGAGCTATTCCCATACCCAGATCCCAGATGTGTTCCTCAAAATTGTAGGTTGAGGAACTGGACTTTCAGCAGTTTGGTGAAGGTAATTCCTGCAGAACCAAGCTAAGAGGAGATTCTAAAGCAATCTTAGACCTCACTATACAAGAATGACCCCAGGGTGCTGGCTAGAACATGCCTATTATCAAGGGTACTTCCCTGGATGGAGCTGTTTCAGAAACCAACTATGATTACAAATGGTGTGGCTATTGTGAATAAAAGCAAACTTAGTCTCAGTGCCTCAAAAATGAGGGAGACCCTGCTTCCTGTACGTCAGCGAATGCATGATAACGTCTACAGATCTTGCCCAGTCATGGGGTTCTTCAGACATAAGGCAAGTTTTAGGCTCCTGCTTACCTCGCTTGCACCCATTCCAACGCCTTTCCTCCTTTCATGTCTTCTCTGGGCTCTACTCCAAACCTTCCCCTAGCAGGCTGGCGTCCCCAGGGTTCTTTTTCATGTCAAGGCTGTCACCCAATACATTATTTACCTGACTTTGCTAAACAACCTACTAGACAATTCGGTCCACCGCCCGGAACCAAAAGGGAGTGAGGAATCTCGGCTGGGCGGAACCTCCCTGGGTGGGGCCCGCGCTCCGTCGCGCCCCGGCGGGCAAGCTGGGACATCTCACGGTCTCCTCAGTCCCCATCAACTGCCACCTTCGCCCTCCTCGTGGCCACTCGAGTAAACCTGCGATCCCTTGAAAGCAGAGGTGGCCTGGCACCAGCGGAAAGATCCCTACAAACTTAAGACTGTAGGTGTGGAGACGTCAGCTGACCGAACCTGCGGGCTCCAGGTGAAGGGGCGGGGTGGTCTGGCACGGAGCCAATCATAGCGCCTGACGACAGGGCCAACCAATCAGAATCAGGGAGGCTCCGGCGCACGCGGGGCGGGCCCGGGCGGGCGAGAGCCGCCCCCTTGCAGCTGGGTGGCCAACGCCTTCGCCCGGGGTTACTTGGAGTGGCGCTGCTTCCCCGAGCTGAGCGACCGCAGGGCTGTCGGCAGGCCTGACCTCTCGCCCTAGCTCGTTTCTCTGCAGGTCTTGGCCTTGACAGGTGCAGGTGTCCGCGCCTGTCGTGGACGCATTCTGACCCGGGCCCTTCCTCTCTCTGGAGACTGCCTATGGCTGGGGACCGAGTGAGGTCGTTGCCTTGACGACGGCAGCATGCGGCCCGCGGTCCTCGGAAGTGTGAGCTTGTGGAGGGCAGAAGCCAATCTGCCTCTCTACCTGCTCCACCTAGGACCCGTAACTGCGTCCCCAGAGAAAATCCCAATACTGGAATTGCTAGTTTGCTAGTCAGCATCTTTTAGATCTGCTAGCGAGATGCATATCACCTCCAATTTGTTTCCAAGTTGAAAACCTTTGGCTCTTTCTATGTGAAGGGTTTGGAAGAAATAGTAAGTATCTACTTTTTAAAGCCCTGTTATCTCGTTCTTTTATCTCTAAAAGATTTCAATCTGGTTTTAACCGAGGACAATTGGTGGCATTTGAACAGTATGTTTGTGTGGCCCAGTTCCTTGTAGTGCCATTGAACCAGGCTCCCTTTTTGTGTGTCTCGTGATAGGTATTCATAGATTTAAGAGTGGAAGGCAAGAAAAAACGTAGACTGTAAGTTACTGAGGACACAAGACATGTTTTAGGCCGTGACACTTTTAAGGTATTACTTGACACGGCTCGCTTGAACAATCAGGTGTGCTGAATGTAGGTGTGTCCACATGTGCAGTTGGTTGGGAAAATAAACTTGGGGTAGTAGTCCGAATGTATAATACTAGCTTATGATATGTTTCAGAACTCTGTAGACATGCTTAAAATAATTTTTATTTGGTTCGATTTGCATCTTCAACTCTCTAGGATGCCAGTTATAATATGTTTAAAAAACAATCCAGCCTATGGATTCCAGCTATTTGTATTGTTGGTATTACTAGCCTAAAGCTTACTCCTTTATGATAGATACTTAATGGAAGGCTAAAAACTAAGCTAGTTAGAATTACGTGAAGGCTTTTCCAAATATAAACTTTTGATTAAAAAGTAATTAATGAAGAATTTAAAATGTCTGGAAGTCAGTGTCTGACTATCAATAGTTTTAGTAGAATCTAATACCCAAAGTAGTAATAAAATAGTGAAGGGTTTTGAGTTTGATGTTCATCGGGATTGTTTTCATTCCCCCATCATTCTTCTGGTCTTTTATGTATGTCTGCATTTACAGTTTGCAAATCATGGGTGCTGGATGGTGTAGTTCCATGGCAGAAAGAATACCTTGTTAGTCTGTTGGAGGCCTTGGGCTAATTCTCCTCTCTCTCTCTCTCTCTCTCTCTCTCTCTCTCTCTCTCTCTCTCTCTCTCTCTCTCTCATAAAACCTCAAATTGATAAATGTCAAGGATTGAAAATGTAAATTAAACAACTTCAGATTATCATACTTTTCTAGAATAAAAAGACAGTGGGTGGTTTTGTGTGTGTGTGTGTGTGTGTGTGTGTGTGTGTGTTTCCCCTTTGCTGTTCATATACAGATAGAGAAGCCACTAAAACACAACTGTCTTTACAGCTTGGGTAAGTTAGCTTCAGATCACCATAGTTCTCAATGAATATTAAGAAGAAAGAATTGTTTTCATTCCAATGGTTTGGGATGATCAGGCTTTAAGAATTCAACTATTAGTCATTTGAATATAAACTTAGCTAATGTTTAATCCCTTCCAAACCCCTGTTGAAACCAAAACAGGATCTGAAGAAATGTTCTTTTATTCATGGCCACTGGAATTTAAATTTCAAAAACCATATTTAAAAAATAAATAAAATTTATGCCGAGCATGGGGGCATACTCCTTTAATGCCAGTACTTAAGATTCAGAGTCAAGTGAATTATATATATATTTTAAATAAAAATATATATTCACATCCACCCTAAGCACATATTCTATCACTGAGCCACATTATAGCCTTAAAATAATGATTTTGGTTTGGGGGGAGTTTGTTTTTTAGGTTTTTTGTTTTGTTTTCCAAGACAGGATTTCTCTGTGTAGCTTTGGAGCCTGTTCTGGAACTCACTCTGTATACCAGGCTGGCTTCGAACTCACAGAGATCCACCTGCCTCTTCCTCCCAAGCGCTGGGATTAAAGGCATGTGCCACCTCTGCCGAAATTAATGATTTTTCTGTATTACAATATGCAATATGAAAAAAATGATTACTGGATTTTCATCAATTATTGTAAAATAAGATTCTATTTGTGGTTGACTTTTCAGAAAATGGCATAATGAGATAGGTAAAAATCATGTCTACAAAATTTAAGTGATTTAAGTTTAATAATTTAGTCAGTTCTATAAGGAAAGCAAAGAAGGGGCTTGAAAGATGACTCATTGGTTAAAAGCACTGGGTGGATCCTGGCTCTGGTAGCACACTCATTTAATCCTAGCACTTGGGAGGCAGAGACAGGTGGATCTCTGTGAGTTTGAGGCCAGCTTGGTCTACAAAGTGAGTTGTAGGATAGCCAGAGCTACATAGAGAAACCCGGTCTCAAAAACAAAACAAAGTACTGGTTCCTCTTCCAAAGGACCTCAAAGATTCAATTCCCAGCATCTACATGGCAACTCACAACTGCCTGTAATTCCAATTCTAGGGGATCTGACACCCTCACACAGACATACATGCAAGAAAACACCAATGCACTAAAAGCAAAAGAAAAGGAGAGAAAATTTATCAAAGATTTAGCCTTGAATCAGTGTTGTGATTTTGTTTTTCTTCTTGGAGACAGGGTTTCTCTTTGAAGCCATGACTGTCCTGCAACTAGCTCTGTAGATGGAGCTGGCCTCAAATTCACAGAGATCCGTCTGCAAATCTGCTTCCTGATAGCTGGGATTAAAGGCATTCATCACCACTGCCTGGCATGATAATTTCTTTATAATTAAGTGAAAAGTACATGAAGGTTTCACTTTGGATTTTTTGAATCTGGTATAAAATTTTTCTAAGATTTATTTTGTTTTGTCTTCATTTTTGGTTTTGGGACAGGGTCTTTCTATATAACCCTGTTGTTCTGGAATCCTCTTTAGATCAGGCTGGCCTTAAACTCACAGAGATTTGCCTGCTCCTGTCTCCCAAGAGCTGGCATTAAAGGCATGTACTATCATGCCTAGTAGACTTATCTGTTTTTATTTTATTTGTATGAGTGTTTTCTATGTTTATATGTATGTGCACCAATATGCATACCTGTCTCTAATGCTTGTAGAGGCCAGAAGTGGGTGTTGGGTCCCCTGAAACTGGAGTTATGGCAGATTGTGATCCTTTGTGAGGGTTTTGAGAACCAAACTCCAGGTCCTCTGGAAGAGCAGTGCATGTTCTCAATTGCTGAGTCTCCAGCCCCAGCATAAAATATTTTGATTTTCATGAAAACCAAATTCAGGTGTACCCTTTGCATCTGAAGGGAAAAGGACTGTACTTTGTGATCTGTAATTGTTTTGAATGATAGCTTGTTGCTTCATATAATTATAAATAAATTTAATTTGTTAATATGAATCTATGCAATTTAAATGTAAAGTTAGTGGCCTTTACATTATTTATTTTAAAATGTATAACCATTTTGAAAGCCTAGCTTAGTGTAGGAATGGTAAGAAATCGTGATAGCATAGACCGCTTCGAAGGTAGTGACTTGCTGTAACAAGGGAAACAATTTCACAGGAGTGAATTTGCTGGAAGACTGAACAAAATGGACACACTCAACGTCGTTAATGCTATGCTTTGATTCCCACAGCAAGAGAAATTCCTACTGGTTTTAAATCAAAATGGAAAAATATGAGAACCTAGGATTGGTTGGAGAAGGGAGTTATGGAATGGTGATGAAGTGTAGGAACAAAGACAGTGGAAGAATTGTGGCTATTAAGAAGTTCTTAGAGAGCGATGATGACAAAATGGTTAAGAAAATCGCTATGCGAGAAATCAAGTTACTAAAGGTAAGTGCATGCATCCAGCTCAAAAGATTGTTCAGGATTGCATTAAATTTGAAGGAAAATATCCCTGTGGTTTGTGTGTGTGTGTGTGTGCGCGCGCGTGGCCGATAACTTAGCTTGTTACTAACTAGCTCTTAAAACTTAAATTAACCATCTTTCTTTCTTTTTCTTTTCTTTTTTTCTTTTTCTTTTTTTTTTTTTTTTTGAGACAGGGTTTCTCTGTGTAACAGTCCTGGCTGTCCTGGAACTCACTTTGTAGACCAGATTGGCCTAGAACTTATTGAGATCTGCCTGTCTCTTCCTCCCAAATGCTAGGATTAAAGGTGTGTGCCACCATGCTTGACAAGCCATATTTCTTATCTGCACTCTGTCATGTGGCAGTACTTTATCTCAGTACAGCATGCTCATCTTCCTTCTCTTTGTGTCTCTTGAGACTTCATCCTCGAGCTTTCTTTTTGTCCGAAAGTTCCGTCTAACCTCTATCTACCTAGCTATTGGTCATTTAGCCCTTTATTAAACCAGTGAGAGCAACACATATTCACAGTGTACAAAAAGATTGCTCTATAACACTTCCACCTTTTTGTCTAATGAAAAGGAAGGTTTTACTTTAACATAGTAAAACTATATACAACAAAACAGTTATCAAATAAGAGTTCCAGTTACAATATCCAGTCTATTTGTATTTGGCAAATTTAGAGAAAATACTCTATTATCCAGCCTGGTCTACATAGCAAGTTCCAGGTCAGCCAGGGCTATGTAGAGAAACCATGTCTCAACAAGCAACAACAACCCCTGAAATCCAAATTCAATAAGAAGAAACAAATAATTACCCACTTATGTAGTAGATGTAAATGATTCTTAAAATATTTCTTTTCTCTGCATCTGTCCGCCAGTCATCCAGTTCTGGGGATCCCAAAGACCATCAGAGCAGGATTCATTCCTCAGCAAACAGTTGTCCTAGTGGCTTTGGAGAGACCATATGCAAACCAGCACAGGGAAGAGCTACAAGGGCTGAAATTGAGAGGAAACCCAGACAAGCTTCCAAGAGAATAATCCTCTCCCAGTGGAGTCACAAAGGATGGCTAATTCCTTCTAGCATCGAGCCCTGACAACACATGAAATAATGCCTACATAGACAATTCATTAGGAACTCAGCACCCAGGGGTTTTATTAAGGATTTGGCCATCTTGCCAGTCCAACATCTGGGTGTTTTTTTCTCTCAATTTTTGTTGACTTAGAGTCCTTGAAAAGCACTTATATATGATAATATATAGCATAAGAATGGTGACAAAGGCCTTTAATACCAGCTCTCAGGAGGCAGAGGCAGGCAGATCTCTGAGTTCGAGGTCAGCCTGGTCTACAGCCAGAGCTATATGAGACCCTGTCTCAACAAAAGTGAATCTGAATAAGCGCATGTAACCAGCATGTAAATGAAGAAAAGGAGAAATCAGAATCACTCTAGAGTGAGTGAGATGGCTCAGTTGGTAAGGGCGCTTGCTGCCAAGCCTGAGAACCTGAGTTCAGTCCCCAGGCCCCACATGGTGGGAGGAGAAAGCTGACTCCTGTACACACATGCTCACACATATATATACTCACACATGTCACACAAATAACATTTTATAAGAATACCACCCCAGCAACCTTCCTGATCATTCTCTGGTCACTGCCACCTCCCTCCCCTGGTGAGAACAAGAGATTCTGAATCTGCCAGGTATAATGCTTACTTGCATTGTCTCTTTGGTTTTAGCTATTTATATTTTTTTCTATTTGAGGATTTTTTTGTTCTTCAAGACAGGTTTCTCTATGTAGTAGCCCTAGCTGTTTGGTAACTCACTTCGTAGACCAGGTTGGCCTCTGAACTCACAGAGATCCACCTGCCTCTGCCTCTCTAGTGCTGGGATTAAAGGTGTGTGCTACCATGCCCAGTGGTTTTCTTTGTGTGTGTGTGTGTGTGTGTGTGTGTGTGTGTTTTAAGATTTATTTTTCTTTTAAATTTATGGGTGTTTTTCATTTGTGTGTGTGTAGTGTGTGTGTATATGTGTGTGTACATGTGTGTCTTACCAGCAGAAGTCAGAAGAAACACTGGATTTCCTGGAACTGGAGTTACAGATGATTATGAGCCACCATGTGGATGCTGGGAATTGAGCCCAGATCCTTTGAAGAGTAGCCAGTGCTCTAACCTGACCAATCTCAAGCCTTACTTCCCCCTTTTGAGTAGTTTTACTATGATGTTTCTTTTTCAGATTTATTTGCTTATTTTATGTATACCAGTGCTCTATCTGCATGTATGTCTTTATGCCAGAAGAAGGCATCAGATCCCACTATAAATGGTTGTGAGCCACCATATGGGTACTGAGATTTGAATTCAGGACCTCTGGAAGAGCAGCCAGTGCTCTTAACCACTGAGCCATCTCTCCAGCCCCTACTATGGTGCATCCAGTGTGGATATCTTTTAATTTAGCCTGCTTAGAAAATCATTAGTATTTATCATTCTAGTCCATTCCCTTTCTAGTGTTTGGGCTCCAATTAGCATATTTAACTTTTCCTTACTGACTCTCCTAATTTGCACGCCTCCCCCCAACATGTATTTGCCTACCTGTGCAATCTTTGGCAATGATTATTATGATTCATCATTTAACTAAAAGATTCTCTTGTCAGTAGATCATCAGACTCAGTTATTGAATTGCTTCTTTGCAGTATTTTTAAAATGCCTTTTAAACTATGAAATAATAACCCATGTATAGCCATGAACAATGTTCCTCAGTTGGGAACTCCAGCTGGTTGCTTTAGCTGGTTTCTGCTGGTGTTGTAAGTGCCTGATTTGAAGATGTTTTGCTATCTGCTATTTCTATCTACCTGCTGTGTGTGTGTGACGATTTGTTGTTTTATCTTTGCTATATAGTTAAT
Source organism: Mesocricetus auratus (assembly GCF_017639785.1). Lineage (NCBI taxonomy): Eukaryota > Metazoa > Chordata > Mammalia > Rodentia > Cricetidae > Mesocricetus > Mesocricetus auratus. The sequence goes on along the minus strand of NW_024429190.1, from coordinate 68,912,883 downwards.
AGGCTCACTCATTCCAAACCAAATGCATGACCATCACAAATCATTCTCCATAGAACATACACTTGATACTATTAATCATATATCTAGATTTCTATTTGGTAGCTTCCTGTTGCCTTTCATACTGTTTCTTCAATTCTTTTATCATTTATTCTTTTGTCACTCCTTTGGCAATTATATGAAATACTATACTACCTTAACTTACTAATACCCCAAATGGCTGCTTTTTCAATGAGGATTCTTAGACATTTTAACTGCACTTGCTGAGGGGTGGTTACCAGAGAAGACTGCTTGGACACAGGTTTAAGCCAATAGGAAGTCTTTATTAGCCAACTAGCAACTACACTGGGTGTTGGGGATTCCAGCGTAACCCCAAGCCTTTCCCATGGTGAGCTTTTAAGCTCAAAACCATGTCCTTGGTTGACATACTCCAGCTAACAAGAATAGTTAGACAGAAGCAGAACTACAGAAGCCAAAAAGCAAGCTTAGTTCATTTAGAGACTTTCCCAGAACTATGGACTTGGATGGATTAGGACTTTGTTTCAGTTCTGGCAGGTGGTGCTGTCTACATGCTGAGTTTTACAGCCTGGATGGTACTTCTATCATGGAGTCAGTTGTACTAACTCTCAGTGTCTGCTTTGTTCTGGGCTGCTGTTACAGTACTTACTCCCTCCTTTTCATCCCTTTTCCCTTACAAGAGATATATGTGTTATTACTCTTATGTAATTTAAATCTCTATATTGTTAGACATTTATACTTGGCATTTATTGGGATATATTAAGATTCATTGTTTGCTTTACTCTTCCATGTTCTCTCTGTTTCTCAGCCTCTTATCTGGGATCCTTTTCCCAGGTAATAATAAATTGGCTAAAAATAAATTCTTTAGCCAATCCTAGTGGCCCATGTTTACAGTCCCAGCACATGGGAAGCTGATCCAAGAGGATAAAGACTACTTGAACCTCTGCCTAAAAAGAAAATGAAAGCAAAGCACTAAATCCTTTAATTTCTTTAAAACAGATATGTTAGCAAGGAATGCTGTTCATTTTTGTTAGTCTGAAACAATTCTTTTGTTCTACTTTGTTATTAAAAAAAACTATATCCACAGAAAACAGAATTCTTGAAGTTAATTACATTAATGTTCAAAATCTGACTCTATTGTTCTATTGTCTCAGTGTTCCCGTGAAAAATTAGCTGTTTCTTAAAAGTAAAGATTTATAGCCAGGTGTTACGGTAGCACAAGCCTTTAATCCCATCACTTCGGAGGCGGAGGCAGGTGGATCTCTATGAGTTTGAGGCCAGCCTGGTCTGTGTATTGAACCCCAGGATAGCCAGACCTATGTAATAGAGACTGCTTCAAAAAGTAAAAATAAAATTAAATGTATACTTTCTGTTTCATAGCCATGATGCCCATGTTTGATAAGGTTTGTTTCTATATGAAATTGAGAAGTTGTCCATTTTCAAAATTGCCCTCCTTTCTTTTTTACTTAAATACAGTTTGAGAGACAATCATATTACTAGATCACATATTCTAATGATTTCTTCCTTTTAAAGGTGGCAACACTTTTTTATTTATATTTGATAAGTGTCAACCTGCTATTTGTCTTACTTTTTTTTTTATTTTTTGGTTTTTCGAGACAGGGTTTCTCTGTATTGTTTTGGAGGCTGTCCTGGAACTCGCTCTGTAGACCAGGCTGGTCTCGAACTCACAGAGATCCGCCTGCCTCTGCCTCCTGAGTGCTGGGATTAAAGGCGTGAGTCACCAACGCCCGGATGTCTTACTCTTTTTACATAGCATTGTTGGACAGATCTTGGAGTAATTCCTAACCCTTTCGTCTGTCCCCCCCTCCCTCTTTCTTCCTTCCTCTTTCATGTTAGAGATGAGCCCAGGACTCGGCATGTTAGGCAAGTTACCTGTTACTGAGCTGTGCCCTCAGCTCCGTGAATGTTTTAATTTTATGATAATATGGTACCTTTGGAGCACCTATCAGTAAGAGGTTCATTTAGGTGAGAGGACAGGATTTTGCCGGTGGTAACAGAAATCTCCCATTGTTTTGTAATCATTTCTTTTTATCATAGGGCTGAGTATAGAATTGAATTCTGTTAGCCTTAATTTCTCTGAATTTGTAATTTCTGATTTTTTCCTAATGAAACTTTTTACTTGTTTGATAGATTCTTTCCAGCAAGTGTCTCTGTGTGGTTGTTACTGTCTTTCTTCCTTTGCTAGTCTTTTGTGACATTCAGTGCTAGGGTTGCTTGTTATTATTTCTTTTTCTTGTTGGCTTTATTGTGTTCTCTGAGAAGAGAGGAAACAATATGCTATTTGACTGTTATTTTAGAACTTGAATAGACATTTACAGTATGCACTGTTCATGCATTTTATTTATATATTTTCTTATAGTAGCATCTTTTAAATAGTATTTAATTGCTCATAATTTGACCTAAAATTATTTTGCATTTTTTATAACAGCAACTGAGGCATGAAAATTTGGTGAATCTGTTGGAAGTATGTAAGAAAAAAAAACGTTGGTACCTAGTCTTTGAATTTGTTGACCACACGGTTCTTGATGACTTGAAACTATTTCCAAATGGACTAGACTATCAAGTAGTTCAAAAATATTTGTTTCAGATTATTAATGGAATTGGATTTTGCCACAGTCACAATGTAAGTATTAGGTATGATGCCTATTTTGCCAATCTTTCACTGTCTTGATAATATTAACTCAGTACCATACCCGAAATGATTTATATTACTCTGATATTGCTGATTTTTATGTGTCATAATATATGACACATGAAGATTTTCTAAAAAGTGGTATTTCTAAAAACAATGGTAGGCCCTACTGAAAGTTGAAAGGGTACACAATAGACACCCTATTCTCACTAGCTATGTTATGTGTTTAACAGTTTTCTGGAGTTACTTAATAAGTATTATAGTCTGTGAACTAATTTTATAATCTTTGTTCATTCATTAATTTATTAATCTGTAATATGTATTTTAAAGTAAGTTGCAGAGATCAGTATACTTTTGTATACCAGTTGACACAGTCTACATGTCAGAGTATAACTTGCAGGAGTCAGTAGTCTTCTACAATGTAGGTCTGGGGAATTTGCTTTAGGTTGTCATGTTTGGTCACAAGTGCCTTTACCCACTGAGCTATCTCTCTAGCCCCCCAGAATGCTAAAATATGAAATACTTGGCTTATAAACTAGACTTATTTTTTGTTCATTTATGATTTTTATTCTTTTTAACATAACATTTGTTGAGTGGAATAGGTAAATTTGAAGTATGTACCAAGGAACTATATTTTTCTGATTCATGCTTTCTTGCCTACTTGTAAAATACAAGAGTATGAAAATCTCTGTTCTTCTCATCTAGTCTGTAGCAATTTTTTCTTTTCTTTCTTTTTTTTGGATGCCATAGAAAAGCACCTTCAGAAAAAAAAATAGCACCTATAGTGCATAAAATGAATAACCCAACATATTTTTTTAGAAAATATTTTATATAATAGCCTTTTGTGATTACAGTCATCATGAGTGATAGTGGTATATAGTTTGAGAACTGAAGACAACTGGTAGAGTGCTTGCCTAGTATGTGCAAAACCCCGGGTTTGATTTCAAGCACCATAAACCAGGTATTGTACTGTGTTTCAGGAATCCCAACACTTGGGAGGTAGAGACCGGGACAGTAGAAGCCAACCTTGGTTAAGTAGCAACTTGGAGGTCAGCTTACATGAGACTCTTCTCTCAGCAGATATATAAGTAGGGACTGGAGAGATGGTGTCACAGTTATGAATGCTTGCTACTCTTCCAGAGGCCCTACATTGGGTGTCCAGCACTTGTATCAGGTGGCTCAAAAATCACCTAAAATTCCAGCTTCATGAGATCTGACGCCCTTTTCTGGTCTTCACTGACATGTTCATACACATGACCTATATCATACTGAAGCATAAATAAATAATAAGTAAAAGAGAAAATAGCTACCTGAACATTTGGCTGTTTTCTCTTTCTTATTTATCATCTTCAGTTTTTGGGATATTGTTGTCTACCCCCATTATGTAGTTAGAGTATATAAGTCAGGATGACTTATATGTGTATGTGTATATATTAATTATTCAGTAGAGACATCTAGTTTAGTTCGGATTGACTTTCCTTATGAATCTCCTAAATCAATGATCCTGTCTCAGAAAATTGATTTTTGAGAAGTCCAGCTTTGACGCTTTTTTTTTTATCATGAATATTCACATTAATCAAGCTAAACTGAATGCCAGATTAATAATAAATCAGAAATATGTTGTCACAGGAATAGACTACATGAAGAATAATAATAACATTGGATATGCAGAAAATTGAATCAGTATGAAGCGTTAACATATTAGTAATTTTTCTCATTGTTGTGAAATAATATCTAGCCAAAACAACTTAAGGAATGAAGGGTTGATCTGGTTCACATTTGAGGGTCCAGTTCATCATGGCAGGGAAGTCTTGGGGGCAGGAATGGGAGATCACATTGCGTGACAGCAGGAGAGAAGTAAGCTGGTGCTCAACCTGCTTGCTCCCCCTTGATTCAGGCCAGGACCCCAGCCCATGGAATGGTGCCCCCCACATTCGGGATGTGTCTTACTTTAGTTAAATATATCAGAAGCTGACCTTATACACACAGCCAAAGGTGACAATCAGGACTAACTGCCAGTTATTGTCAGAGACATTGATGAATTCTTCTAATGAAAAGATAACTTCTCCAATATCAAATGGTCAGTTATGAAAAATACATGTAAGTGACAGTATATGAACTAAGCAGGTGTGGTGGTGCATGCTTTTAATCCCAGCACTTGGGAGGCAGAGGCAGGCGGATCTCTGTGAGTTCCAGGCCAAGGTGGTCTACAAAGCAAGTTTCAGGACAGACTACAAAGCCACAGAGAAACTCTGTCTTGAAACAAACCAAAGCAACACAACAACAACAAAAACAACCCCCCAAAAGAAAAGGAACACACACACACCCCAATTAATGTTAAAGGGGCTCCAAATTTGAAAGAGGGCAAAGAGGAATAATGGAGGCATCAGGGAAAACAAAGGTAAAAGAGAAATTATATACTTATAGTTTCAAAAATTAAAAGAAATAATTAAAAATAAGCAGACGGAAACAAACAAAAAAACAAAACCGTTTCTTCCCAGTGAGCCTATGACCAATGAAGTCAGTGTACAGTATAATTGGCTGGCTGGCTGGCTGGGTCTCTCTCTCTCTCTCTCTCTGTCCTGGATCTCACTCTGTAGACCAGGCTGGCCTCCAACTCAGAGATCTGCCTGCCTCAGCCTCCCGAGTGCTGGGATTAAAGCCATGTACCACTACACTTGGTTGTCATTGAGATGGTTTCTGTTGAAGAATATTGTTTACACATGCCACTCTTTTCTTTAAGTTCCTCAAGCTTACAAGCTATGAGCTGTATGACAATCCAGTATAGGCGCATAGCGTTGATTTGGCCCTGGGTGGTCCAGGATAGTCACCTGGACAGTGAAGCCAGCTGCTTCGACTGGAGGGTCATTTTTGCTGTTACCAGTAACATTGCCATGTTTACCATACTTGACAAACACATTCTTAACACGGGGGCCCCGCATTGTCCCCAGGAAGAGCTTCACTCAAAGCTTCATGGTACATTACAGCAGACTGCTTCTGTTGTGACACTCACTGAAGCAAGGTCACCACCCTGCCAGGTTTGAGAGCACCAGTCTTCACTTGACCACAGGGATAGTGACAATGCCACCAACGTTATAGACATCCTGGCGGGGCAGGTGTAAAGACTGGTTAGTTGGAACCAGAGCTTCCCTCAGTGTGGGCCCACCAGCACTGCCATCTTTCTGGGCTACTTTCCATCCCTTGAACTAAGGCTGCTGCGGCACTTGGCTCAGCATGTTGTCACCATTCCAACCAGAAATTGATACAAATGCTACTGTGTCAGGGTTGTAACCATGTTTCTTAATATAGGTGCTGATTTCCTTAACAATGACCTCCCATCTTTTCTGGCTGTAGGGTGGCTCAGTGGAGTTCATTTTGTTGATACAGATAATGAACTACTTGATGGTCAATGTGTAAGCCAGAAGGGCATGCTCACGGGGCTGCCCGTTATGGAGATACCACCTTCAAGTTCACCAACATCAGCTGCAATGATCAGGACAACACAGTCATCCTGAATTGGGCCTGTAATCCTGTTTTGGTTAATTCTCGGTGTCCTGGGGCACCAGAGAGAGTCACATAGTATTTGATGCTCTCTCTCAGATTTCTGCAGGGAGATGACGTTCAGCTTTCAGTTTGTCCCAGACCCAGGCGTACTTGAAGGAGCCTTCTCTTGTCTCAGCAGCCTCCTTCCCAAACTTCTCAGTGGTGTGTTTGTCAGTTCCCCCGCACTCATCCATCAGATGGCCAGTCCTGTAGTTTGTCTGACTCCACGTGTCCAGTGATGATGGTGTTGCCATGAGTCTTTTCCTTTCCCATTTTGTCTTTGTATTGATGGTGTTCTGATGGCAAATCAGTTATGAAAAAAGAAATGTTCATTTTTGATGACAGAACTGACCTCACTCTAATCAAAGTATTAGCATTTCCTGACAGGCACACTAGTTTCTCCTATTCCACTCTCAAATTGTCCTGTACTCCACTTTCTCCTCAGACTTCTGCACTTCTACTACCATTCCCAGCCCTCTGTAAGTAGAAACTACCCTAGCACCTATTTCAGGGTTAATGAGTGGTAAAATAAGTTAAAGTATGTAAAACTTCTTGTAGGGCTTGACACACATGTGATCAAGTGTTTGCTAGCGTAGTACTGTATTAAAAACCTATCATAAAGTTTACCTCGTCCATAAAAAAGTCTCCTTAACTGCCCCTAGTCTTCAACGACAGAGTTATTCCTTAGCCTGATATTAGTAACTGACTGAAAGTTGATTTGTGGGTTGATGCTATATATTTTACTTAATGTCTTTGCTGTTTCAACTAACACTTGAAACACGATGTTCTCTTTTGTCCCACTAGGTCGCAAGGCTTTAAGCCCCAGAATAACTTTGTATGTGCTCTGTCTACTCTTACAGGAACAAGCATTGGTGCCCTGCTCATGGCAGGCACTGCCTTCCCAACTTAATTGGTTTAACATATTTTATGGTCTGTGGTCTTATTTTTTTTTTTTTGGTCTTAGATCATACACAGAGATATAAAGCCAGAGAATATATTAGTCTCTCAGTCTGGTGTTGTAAAATTATGTGACTTTGGATTTGCACGGACATTGGCAGCACCTGGAGAGGTCTACACTGACTACGTGGCCACCCGATGGTACCGAGCTCCAGAACTGCTGGTTGGTGATGTCAAGTACGGCAAGTAAGAGTCAGGAATGAGGGCATAGAGGCTGACTCTTCGAAAGTGGGATGCCTGTGTAACAAATGATCCACTGAACACTGGAAGGGAGGTCTGGGCTCAGCGTTTAGTGAGGGGTTTGTAACAATCCCTAGTGCTTTCTCTTTGGAAATTCTTTTTAAAAATTCCTTTGAGGACTAGGTGGCTCAGTGGTGGAGTCCTTGCCTGGGACAGTGAGATCCTGGTTTTATTCCACCAGCTGTCAGAACAAACCAATGAAAAGCTTGCATACAACTTGGGGTAGTTGTACTTACTTTAAAGGGAAAGCTGAGTAATTTTAATGGTCATAAAGAAATATATTTGTTAGTGTCTGGAGAGATGGCCCAGGGGTTAAGAGAGTACAGAGGGCACCTGAGTTCCCAGCACCCATACTGGGCGGCTCATGAGGGTCTGACGCCTCTGGTCTCCTTGGACACCTGCACTTAAGTATATTCAGCCACACACATGCACATAATTTAATTAAAAGTAATGTTTATAATCTGTAAATAGAAGTTAATATTGATTAGAGAAGGCTTATAATTATAATACGAGGTAGAGTAGGCAACATGAGGGTAAAAAACCTTATTTAAAGATTTTTAAAATGTAAATTGTCTTTATAAATGAACTCTTCAAAGACTATGAATTTTATTTTTGACAGAAATTTTTCCTAAAATATTTTCTGTAATTTTTGAGTACATTAGATATCTAGTAATCTTTTTTGAATTATCCTGCGTTCTCATTTTACTTCACTGTTATAATTTTTGTAGTATTTTATAATTCAGCAATGATTGGGCAACTTCAAAGTAGCTGGCTCTATGCTGACATGCTAATTTAGTTCTGAATAATTGTTAAGATAGTTTTAATTTTTTCTTTCCTTTCTGTTAGCTTTCAGTTCTTGTTGTTACTCTGTTGTCAGTGACTACTTCTTTTTTCTACTGTGCTTTTTTTTTTAGTGTACTAAAGGCGTCACTGACAACCTTGTTAGAGTGAGCAATGTAGAAATGGAGGGTGACTGGGCGCCCAGAGAGTCTTATTTTCAGAATAGCATACACGTAACAAGTGTGGCTTCTCAGAATCTTTCTCCTTTAATGTCAGATGGTTGAAGTTTCTCACTTATTAAAATAGAGGGTTAGAATTTTTTTCCAGACATGGTTTCTCTGTGTAGTTTTGGAGCCTGTCCTGGAACTCACTCTGTAGATCAGGCTGGCCTCAAACTCACAAAGTTCTGCCTGCTTCTGGCTCTCAAGAGCTGGGATTAAAGGTATGCGCTATCACTGCCCAACAAGGGTTAGAATTCTTGTGTGTTTGTTTGTTTTTGAGACAGTTTTCTTTTCTTTGTAACAGCCCTGGCTGTGCTGGAACGTTATACATACAACAGGCTCGTCTTGAACTCACAGGGATCCGCCTGCCTCTGCCTCCCAAGTGCTGGGATTAAAGTCGTGCGCTACCAACACCTGGGTTAGAATTCTTATAGAGAAATAAGTTTAAGTGACAAGATTTGCTACTGTGCCTCTCAGTAGCAAGAAGATGCAGGCACAGGAAAGGTGTCAGGAAGCCACATCTTACATCACCTTTTTTATTCCAGGGCTGTTGATGTCTGGGCCATTGGCTGTCTGGTCATTGAAATGCTCATGGGGCAACCCCTATTTCCGGGAGAATCTGATATTGATCAGCTGCATCATATTATGACATGTTTAGGTAAGATATACATCTGTGATTCATATTTTACAGTTTTTTCCTGTATGTGTTTTTATTGCTACTTAACATTGTTTGTGTATTAAAGGTGATACTTATTTTAGGTGAAGGTAGGGAGTAAATAGAAAACACACATACATATGTACACACATATATACACACACAGCACACATGTACACACATATATGCATGCACATATGCACACAGGAAAACACACACAAGTGTATGTATGCACATGCATGTGCATATGCATACCCTCTAAGTCTCTAGCCAGGCTGATCAGTGTAAGAGAAAAGGAGGTGGTTGCTGAAGATAAATAGTCATAAATCTAATAGACAGGAAAATTTAAAAATCATCTTAACAAAGAATATATTAGCATGCAATCAAACTACCTTAAAGTTGCTCAAAGTCACTGCTGATTTTAAAGGGCTGCAAGAATTATAACAAAGTAGTGTAGTGAGAATTCATAATTATTCAGCAAGCATTACAATCCCTGAGCCTTGTTCTGAATCATACTCACCTCCAGCCCACCCCGGACAGAGATGATGTAATCATCACTTTTTACCTATTGAGTCGGTGAGCATGTGGTGAAATCCAGCTATTTCCTTCATCTTCATTTCTAGGATAAAATGAGAGACACAGAAACTTATGGGATATTGTAATGTCATGCATTTGAATTTTATTTTTGTCTTCCGTTTTCTGAGACCAGGGTCTCACTATATAGCCCAGGATAGCTCCAAACTCTCCATCCTTCTGCCTAAGCCTCTCAGTCTTTACTACCTCAGCTTCCCAAGGCTATGACTGCAGATGTGCATCACTGTGCCCGTGTCTGTGACTGCAGATGTGCATCACTGTACCCATGCCTGTGACTGCAGATGTGCATCACTGTACCCATGCCTGTGACTGCAGATGTGCATCACTGTGCCCATGCCTGTGACTGCAGATGTGCATCACTGTACCCATGCCTGTGACTGCAGATGTGCATCACTGTACCCATGCCTGTGACTGCAGATGTGCATCACTGTACCCATGCCTGTGACTGCAGATGTGCATCACTGTGCCCAGGCCTGTGACTGCAGATGTGCATCACCATGTCCATGCCCGTGCCTGCAGATGTGCATCACCATGCCCGTGACTGCAGATGTGCATCACCGTGCCCATGCCTGTGACTGCAGATGTGCATTACTCTGCCCATGCCTGTGACTGCAGATGTGCATCACCATGCCTGTGCCTGCAGATGTGCATCACCATGCCCGTGACTGCAGATGTGCATCACCATGCCCGTGACTGCAGATGTGCATCACCATGCCCGTGACTGCAGATGTGCATCACCGTGCCCATGCCTGTGACTGTAGATGTGCATTACTCTGCCCATGCCTGTGACTGCAGATGTGCATCACCATGCCCGTGACTGTAGATGTGCATCACCGTGCCCATGCCTGTGACTGTAGATGTGCATTACTCTGCCCATGCCTGTGACTGCAGATGTGCATCACCATGCCTGTGCCTGCAGATGTGCATCACCATGCCCGTGACTGCAGATATGCATCACCATGCCCGTGACTGCAGATGTGCATCACCGTGCCCATGCCTGTGACTGTAGATGTGCATTACTCTGCCCATGCCTGTGACTGCAGATGTGCATCACCATGCCCGTGACTGCAGATGTGCATCACCGTGCCCATGCCTGTGACTGTAGATGTGCATTACTCTGCCCATGCCTGTGACTGCAGATGTGCATCACCATGCCCGTGACTGTAGATGTGCATCACCGTGCCCATGCCTGTGACTGCAGATGTGCATTACTCTGCCCATGCCTGTGACTGCAGATGTGCATCACCATGCCTGTGCCTGCAGATGTGCATCACCATGCCCGTGACTGCAGATGTGCATCACCATGCCTGTGACTGCAGATGTGCATCACCGTGCTCATGCCTGTGACTGTAGATGTGCATTACTCTGCCCATGCCTGTGACTGCAGATGTGCATCACCATGCCCGTGACTGCAGATGTGCATCACCATGCCCATGCCTGTGACTGCAGATGTGCATCACCATGCCCATGCCTGCAGATGTGCATCACCGTGCCCATGTCTGTGACTGCAGATGTGCATCACCATGCCTGTGACTGCAGCTGTGCATCACCATGCCCATGACTGCAGATGTGCATCACTGTGCCCGTGCCTGTGACTGCAGATGCGCATCACTGTGCTCGTGCCTGTGACTGCAGCTGTGCATCACCATGCCCATGACTGCAGATGTGCATCACCATGCCCGTGACTGCAGATGTGCATCACCGTGCCCATGCCCATGACTGCAGATGTGCATCACTGTGCCCATGCCCGTGACTGCAGATGCGCATCACCATGCATAGCTTCCCTAGATTTTGTCTGTCATTCTTGGTGCTGTGTATGAAATTCCAGGGCTAGACTTGACTCTGAGCCTCACATTTGTTGGAATATAAAATTTATATTTTAAGATAGCTTTTAAAATAGAAATGATAGGAAGACACTTGGGGTAATTTAATTATTTGGTTTTAAGTTCTGAGATTAAGAATTTAAGTATTATATGATTTCTTACAGTAGAATTTTCGTATTACTGCTGTGTCACAGGGAGGAGGGAGGAAGAATAGAGAGGTTGCATTCTTTTCGCTGTTTCCTCAATATTGTACTTATATAGTATTTACAGTGTACTAGTATAATAAAACTTTTATAAGATTTAACTTTTTCAATTATATAGCTCATGATCTAATAGGTATTAAAGTTGAGAAAAAGGTTAAAATTCTCAAATTTGAATTTTGATACAGGGACACAATCTGTTGAATAAATATTCAATTCTCTTAGGGAAGAACTGGTTTATATAGTTAGATTCTGCCTGTGTGACTCTGTCGTCATTGTTTTGGGCATGTGATACCTTTTTACTGTTAGCAGTGTTTCATCTAGAGTGGCATAAACTGTCCTCCACCTGTCCGTCCTGTGTCTTCACAAGTATTCCGCTTGGACATGTATTTAATTTTCTAGATAGATATGTTACAAAAGCAGTGTTCATTTTCTTGAGCTGACTTGTGTCAAGCCCACTATGAAGACTTCCCAGTGCCTTTACAGTAACGGTCTGTCTAGGTTGATCTTGCATGCTGAGAGAGTCCCACTGTCCACTAGCTGTCTTCACTGTTTCCCTATGCCGTCTGTCTCTTCACCGTTTCTGTCGTCCGTACTGACGAAGGCGGGTGCTGGTTTTCTCCCCAGGTAATTTAATTCCAAGACACCAGGAGCTGTTTTATAAAAACCCTGTGTTTGCCGGAGTAAGATTGCCTGAGATTAAAGACACAGAAACAGAACCCCTCGAGAACCGTTATCCCAAGCTCCCTGAAGTTGTGATAAATTTAGCAAAGGTAATTCTTTGTTATAGGAAACTTGTATAGTCTGGAGACTTGGTTCATGTATGTGCCCCCCTCTCTCTCCCTCCCTCCCTCCCTCCTTGATCTTTTAGGTCAACAGCTTCCTCAGATAATTTTAAATTTATTTCTTGGAAAGACTGCTTCTTAGGAATTTATGCATTAATTTACACCCACAGACACTGGATGCTGGGTCTCTTTTTGTGACATAAAACCACTGATGGTCACTATTGTGATTTGTGCTTTATTCTGTTCATTGGCTAGAAAGAAGAAATCTAAATGTAGAAAGCTGCTCTTGAAGAAGACTCATATGTGTTCTTGATTTTTCAGAAATGCTTGCATATCGACCCGGACAAAAGGCCCTTCTGTGCTGACCTTCTACACCATGATTTCTTCCAAATGGATGGCTTTGCTGAGAGGTATGGTACCGTAGTGCCAGCCTGTGCTCTGCAGGCTGGAGTAACCAGGGTCACAGGAAAGTTTCCACCGTGGTCACCTTTGTGGGATGTCAACAACCTGTAACCTACTTCATTTACCTTTAGCAGTAACGTAATTTCTAGGGTTGGTTTCATGTATTTATGAGACTGGAGCTACTGGTTTTCTTTTTTAAGTAAGGGCAGTATATATTCTTTAGATATCTGCAGTAAGAAGACACTCCTACTTTAATAATTGTTCATTGGAATATAAAAAGAAGGCAAGAGCAGAACAACATGCTTTACTGGCGACTCTGTCAACTGCATTAAAAAGTCAAGTAGATTGAGCTTATACAGCCAATAATTCAGTCAATATCTTAATGCTGCTGGTTTTCTTGAAACAGTCTCTTTTGGCATTTCTCTTTGTATCTTCTGTGATGACATCTACCACTCAGGTCACTAATTCCTGTGTTGCTGCAACTGTGCAGTTGCCATCTGCTGTTGCTGCTGGTCTCATGCCACACCAGGTCCAGTGGTTCTGCCCATCTTGTCGGTGTGCTGCTGTGCCGAGTCCTTAAGGTGCCAGGTTTGTAGGTGCCAGTGCTGCTGGCATGGTTCCCAGTGCTGTCCAGATGTTAGCATCAGCTCTGCTGACCAGACAAGAAACAGGAGATGAGTGGCAGTGCAAATACATATAGTATTACGTATATGCATATACATATGTATATACATATTTATATAGTTTCTTTGGAGACTGTCCTGGAACTAGGTCTTGCAGACCAGACTGGTCTTGAACTCAGAGATCTGCCTGCCTCTGCCTCCTAAGTGCTGGGTTTAAAGACGTATGCTACCACCACCCGGCAAGTAGAAAATATATTTTGAATTATGCATTTGCATGTGCATCTGAATTTGTGTATGTGTGCATGAATGAAGGTACTCTTGGGGGCCAGAAGAGGGTAGCAGATCCCTGGAGCTGGAGTTACAGGCGTGGCTCCTGAAGTGGGTTCTGGAAACTAAACTCAGGTCCTCTGTAAGGGCAGTGTGCATTTTTAACTGCTGAGTTGTCTCTCTAGTTCTAAGGCTTTGCAAAATTTAACTTAATATATTTGAATTCTCACGTTTGCTTCTGTATTTGTTTGTGAACACAGTGGTATGTTATTTTAGTTGGAAGGAACAAATGGATATCTAGAAAAGTGGAAGAGTATTTTAATAGTCTTTTGAGGTAATTTAGTATTCTTTGATTTTATGTCAAACTTTAATATTATACCAAGACCTGGCATTGGTAGTTTTTTCTTTTGTTCTTTCTCCCCCCATTCCTCCTTCCCTCTTTTGTTTCCTTTCTTTTTCTCTTCTTCTTTTAAAAAATGATTACAGGCAAGATCTTGCACTGTACTTCTGGCTCATCTGAAACCAGGCTAGACCCAAAGTCAGAATTCTCCTCTCTTGGCCTTCTGAATGCTGAAATTTACAGGTGTATGACACCATGCCAAGCTCAGCTATAGCAGTTCATTTATTTAAAATTTACTTTATGTTTATTTGTATGTATGTATGTATGTATGTATGTATGTATGTATGTGTGTGTCTTTGTCTGTTACATGTCTGTGCCCATAGATGCTGGAAGACTGTGTTGGATGCTGTGGACCTGAAGTTATAGGCAGTTGCTTGCTACCAGATGTGGCCTGGACATTGAGTGTGGGTTTCCAGAAAAGCAGCAAGCAGTCTTAGCTGCTGATCCATCTCTCCAGTCCTCTAAAAGACAGGATGCATTGTGAAATGTAAACCATGTCATTGAACTTTTCTTTCTCTGTTGCATTAAAATCCATTTTGTCTGATCTTCAAAATTGATGTTTTATTGGTGTATGCTTTATGATATACTTTTATCATTTGAAGCACATTGGTAATGTTGAATTATGTGAACCTTAAAATGTTGCTGTATCATGAGATAATATCAAAAATTATACTCCATTTTATCAGAAGGTCTGTGAACTATGGGAACACCTCTAAGATCCCAGGTTAATAGAATTGTCATTTTTGCATAAAAGTTTAATTGTTTACAGAAACGTTATCTGTTGCTTTCCTTGCAATGACTGGCTCACCTTGTTCATTTTCAAAGCAGAGTGTTTGCTACACAGCCATGTGAGTAAGTGAGGCTTTGCAGTTAGCCTTTCAGCGCAAATGTCTGTGAGGAGCTTGTGTGGCTTGCCTTGCACTAGAACAGCCATTGAGTGCTTCTCTTAAGTCAGCCCGTGGAACTACAGACCGTGGGAGCTCCTCCCATCACACAGAATCTGAAGAGGGGTGTTCAAGGGTTCCATTAGCGTTAATGAAATTAACCCCTTTCACTGCCTTATTGTGAGCATCCCTAGGTGCCCCCCACCCCACCACTCTCACACACATTCCGACTTTGTAGTCCCAAGGAGCAATGGCTACTAGCCTGCTTTAGTGCAGGTGTTTCAGCTCTTGATAGGATGCCACCAGTCTTTTCACCATTGTTTTATGCCATCAGGACCAGTGTTTTTAGGGTGGCACAGACATTCTCATGCGAAGACTCCTGAGAGATTCTCCCACACCCCGAAAGCTTTTAGGAACTCTTCATATGGAATATAATTTTCCTCGTTTTAAATAAAATGGATCAGTTTAACACTGAGTCTTAAGTGATTATCTTGATTTTTTTCCCTATGTTTATCTTTCCCATATAATTTTATTTTAATTGAGACATGTACTTTTATATAGGTTTTCTCAAGAATTGCAGTTAAAAATAGAGAAAGATGCCAGGAATAACTCTTTACCCAAAAAATCTCAAAACAGAAAGAAAGAAAAAGATGATGCCTTAGGTGAAGAAAGAAAGACGCTTGTGGTACAGGTAAATGTTCATGCTTTAAGGCTTAAATTTGTGGAGGAAAATGTGAATATTTAAGTTTTAAAAAATTAGATTTATTCATTTTATTTTATGTGTATTTAGCCTATGTGTATGTGAACCACATACAGGCTTGGT